>NW_027142566.1:0-439390 GCF_026170545.1 Melanerpes formicivorus | reverse complement strand
ATGAGTGGACAGACAGAGTCTGCTCACTAAGTTTGCTGACAATACCAAACTTGGAGGCTTGGCTGAGACCCCTGAAGGCTGTGCAGCCATTCACAGACCTGGATGGACTGAGAGCTGGGCAGAGAGGAACCTCATGAGGTTCAACAAGGATGAGAGCAGAGTCCTGCTCCTGGGGAGGAAGAATAAACTGCAGCAGGACAAGCTGGGAGGTGATCTGCTGGAGAGCAGCCCTTGGAGAAGGACCTGGGAGTGTAGGTGGACAGCAAGTTCTGCATGGGACAGCAATGTGCCCTGGTGGCCAAGAAGGCCAATGGGGTCCTGGGGTGCATTAGGAGGAGTGTGTCTAGCACATCCAGGGAGGGTCTTCTCTCCCTCTACTCTGCCCTGGTGAAGCCACTCTTGAATATTGCATCCAGTTCTGGGCTCACCAGTTCAAGAGGGACAGGGATCTGCTGGAGAGAGTCCAAAGGAGGGCTACAAGGATGCTGAAGGGACTGCAGCACTGCCTGGGGAGGAGAGGCTGAGAGCCCTGGGGCTGTTTGGTCTGGAGAGGAGAAGACTGAGAGGGGATTTAATAAATGTTTATAAATATCTGAGGGCTGGGGGTCAGGAAGGAAGGGACAGGGACAGGCTCTGCTCAGTTGCACCCTGGGATGGGACAAGGGGCAGTGGATATAAACTACAGCACAGGAGGTTCCACTTCAACATGAGGAGGAATTTCTTCACTGTGAGGGTCACAGAGCCCTGGAACAGGCTGCCGAGAGAGGTTGTGGAGTCTCTTTCTCTGGAGACTTTCCTGACCCATCTGGATGCCTTCCTGTGCATCTTGCATTAGATTCTATGGTCCTGCTCTGGCAGGGGGTTGGACTTCTTTGGAGGTTCCTTCCAGCCCCTCACATCCTGTGATTCTGTGACATTTCTGTGTGTGACTGCAGCACAAGCCTCACTGCCCCAGGGAGATTCCTCTCAGGTGTCCTGCACAGGCTCATTGCAACTGTTGCTGTCTGCTCACATCACCCTTCCTGGGTCATGCCCTGAAATGTGCACAGAGCCATCAGAGAGGTTCTGGCTCCTTGGGAAAGTCATCTTCAGGAAGGCCAAAAAGGAGGCTGGGGTAAACTCCAGGCTGGTCACCCTCAGCACAGTTGTGGTGCTGGGTTAAAAGTGATAGGTCAGACACTCCTGCAGCCATCTGCAGGCTCTTGAAGGACAAGAGAGAGATCATCAAACCTGTTTGGACAGGGGCAAGAAGGGGATGTTTTGTGCCTGGACCTTAGCCAGGGGTTTGCCATGGTCTCCCATGGTCTCTGTAGAGCCAGACTGGTGACAGCAGGACTGAAGGAATGGATGAGGTGTTGGATGGGAAGGTGAGTGGTGGATCAAGCCCAAAAGTCACCAGGGTAGAGTCTTCCTGGCAACCACTTCCCAGTGGCATCCCTCAGGGCAAGCCCTTCAGCCAGCACTGTGCAATCTCTTCATCTGCTCCCTGCACCTTCTGACCCAGGGCCTCTACAGCACCTTTGGGGATGAGACCAAACTGGGCACAGGGCTTGAGGGACCTCCTCTGCTTAACCCTGCCCTGAGCAGGGTCATTGGACGATGATGTGCAGGGACCTCTTCCACAGATCACCAGGACAGAGACAGCAGCTCCTCTGAGGAAGGTTTCTCCACTCAGAGCCTTGGTAAGAAATCTGCCAGATGGATTGGATGAAACTTTGATCTGCTCAGGCTCTGGCCACAAGGAGGGGGATGGTTGGGTGTGGGATCATGTGGTCAGTTGTGTCTCAGGAGCTCATCATTCAGGAGGAAGCCAATGAGTGTGAAGGGGCTGTGAGGTCACTTCTGCCTGGGGAGGGGATTGGCCAACAGCAGGAACACAGCTGGAAAGGGACTGTGAGGTATTTTCTGTCTGTGAGGAAGAGGTTATTAGTTTATGATATGAAATATGAATTATAGTAATAGTAGTTTTATTAATCACTAAAATTATTAATAAGCAATGAATCACCATTTTATCTAGATAATCTAGTGAACAATTGTGAAATACATCCCATAAGTGGTCTAGTATTTATAATTTGGACTCAATCAGGATATTTAATTTCTATTACTAGAATGCAGGCTGCAATTCCACTGCTTGTCCACCAGATGGTGACCTGACTCTGGCAACTGCTAAGTATATACAGAGCTCTTACACTGTGTATCAGAGGACTGAACTACAAAGATTATCCTGCTAGATTCGGGTGCTTTGAACTGTTAGTGAGTACAAAGCAGGTGGAAGGTACTCTGTGTCCTTTGTAGCAAGGTTAGGTTCTGGCAGACTGCTGACTCCTGGCTGGTCCAGACAGTGACAGTGGGTGGCAACCTTCTCCCTTCCATGGCAGCAGAGAGGGAATGGACCTTAGGCTAACTGTTAAGCAGTTACCCTTAGCAGGACTCCCTCTTAGCGGCTCCCTCTGGATGTCAGGGAGCAGTACTGCTGGGTCAGCCCGGCAAGGCCGGTAGGGCAGGTCCCGGGATGGGGTCAGCCCTCACAGAGTCAGCCTGCACAGCAGGGCAGGACCACGGTTCCTGGTAGGCAGGCTTGGAGGTTTCTGATCCGGCACGATGGCAGACAGGGCTCGACCTGGCAGGGGTCAGCCCGGTAGCAATGGGCTTCAGGGCTGGCATGGATGGCCCCGGGGAAGAGGCACAGGTGCATGAAGCATCAGCTTCCCTTTGCTTGCCTCAAAGGAGCGGTGGGATCCTTGTCAGAGTAGTTTCAGCTTTGGAGCACAGGCACAGACAGTGCTCTGGGTTTCCCCTAAGGTTCACAGGGCATGGAGTGGCAGAAGTAGCGACTCCTATCCTGTGATGGCAGGGTTACACAGGCATGAGGCTGACACTGCTTCTGCTCTCTGAGCTGACACACACAGGGTTGTGCCTCTTGTCAGTCTGCTGCTTCAGGCTGAGGCAGACGTTTGCACTGCCAGACTCAGCTAAGTCCCTTCCCTGGCAGCTGGGCAGATCTTACCCTCAGGGGTCCAGTCCAACTGGTGAGACTGGCAATGCAATGCAGTAGTTTCTCAGGCTCAGCGAAGGTCCCTCCTCAGGAGATACTCTCAGGGCTGAGGCTCAACAGGGCTGCCCAGCTGCTGGCTTCTCCTTGTTGTGCCGAGGCCACTAGTTTGCTTGCATATAGGAAAGAGAAGACTTAATAGCAATGAGCTCAATGGCAGAGGCTATGGCATGAGCTTTGTCCTCTTGAGCAAGGAGAGAGAACACAGTGAAAGAGGGCAACGTATTTACAAGCTGGGGTAATACTGATAGGTTTCTGGAGGCTGGATGTGGCCAATGGGCACTCTTGTAAACAACCAGCTGCAGCCTATGGGAGGCGTGAAGCTGGAATTATGCCATGCTTGGCATCATCACCAGCATCCCATGCCATGGGTGTGTGCAGGGGTCTGTGCCACCTTGGACTCTGTTCCCCTCATGAAATGAGGGGGAACTTGTCCACGTGCTGGGACAGGTTTCAATATCTGGGCATAATTCTGGGCATAATGTGCCTCCACCACATAAGGGCATGGAGTGAGGGGGAGATCATCCTGGTTTTAGCCTTGATGAAGTTAATATTCACAGCATCTCCTCAGGTGCTGTGGTTTGGATTTGTGACCAAGCCAGTGCTGAGAGCAGACTCTGTCCTCACTGCATGGATCAGGTGGGGAGACACTAGTGGCAACTCCATGTACAATGTACACCACTTGCCCATTCCTCTCTTCCTCCATGTTGCGGTAAGGACACTCACCATGGCCCAAGCACAAGCTCCTTGGGACCAGCTGCGGCTGAGATCCACTGGAAGTGCTGAAACACCACAGAACAAGGCAGGCTAAGCTCTCTCTTGTTTTCCATGGAAATCAAAGGTACAGCAAAGCTGACTGGGGTGGGGCAGCTCTCCTTAAGTGGCTCAACTGCAATCCATGGCAGAAGAGCAAATGCAGACTGGATGCAGGGATTCAATGGATCTACTCACCAGGAACCAAATGAAATGAGAATCTTCTATACCCATTCTACCAACCCAGAGCACAAAGATTGTAACACAACAGCCCAACCAAATTCAGGTTGTTGGTGTAACTTCACCCTGACCAAACCCATCATTGGGATTTGTATTTGGGGTTCCATGGACAGTCCTAAAAGCAATCCCCATGCACCCCACAGGACTCTGTGCACAGAGACTATGTACATGGATCCTGATACAGGCTGGGCAGGGACTGGCTTGAGAGCAGGAAAGAAGAAAAGTCCTTGGGGGTGCTGGTGGATGAGAAGCTCAACAGGAGCCAGCAGTGAGCACTTGCAGCCCAGAGAGACAAACAGAGCCTGGGCTGCAGCCTCTAGATCCATGTTGATCATTGACTTAGTTTCCAATAGAATCAATCTATAAGATCCCAAAAAGGGAGTGGTAATGAAATATTGAGATGGCCTTGATGTCTGTGTGAGGCCCTGGAGGTGATGAGATGTGCAACCAAACCCATATGAGAAAGGATTGGAGGGAAAAAGAACCAAGTGCTGCATCCTTGAGGCTGATGGCAAAGGCAACTGGGGAGAAGAGCCCCTGTTCAAATCAAGATGCAACAGGGAGCTGAGTGGGGATAGGCTGTGGGAAAGGGGAATTGCAACATTCACCTCTGCCTGAAGAAGGAGCCACAGGCTCTGCAGGTCTGGGCCCCTTAGCTCCCCTTGCAGCCCTGGTCCTGTTCTCAACAGCTCTGTTAGTTTGTCTCTCAGCTCATGGTGCTGCAACCAGCTGGGCCTGCACCACAATATTTGTCACAGTTCTGGAACACCACCACAGCAATCAGTTCAGTTTCTGTCTGTGTGATGTCTCTGTAACCATTGGCTGTGATTGGAAATTCTCTGTGCCAATAACTCCTCACCAGGATGTGTCTTTGCTCACATGTTGTATGGTTAGCTACAGCCTACACCCATTGGAAAGAATTTCACTGCAATCCAACAACTCCTCCAGCACCCTGATTCCATCAGCCTGATACAACACCCAGGAGAAGCAGGACAAAAGACTCTGCCCAGAATCCACCATGACACTGAACAAATCCATTGAGTGCTAAAAGTAATCAGGAGGAGTGGAGAACACTGCTGGTGGGAAGTGCTGTGTGGATGGTGTCCAGCAGCAGCTGGGACACTGCCCCTGGTGTCACAGCCACTGTGATTTTCCTGCCTGCTCTGCTCTCTGCTTGCTGTTCCACATTGGTTTGTAGCTAGAGTTAGGAGGATGGCCAAGCAAGTCACACTGCTGCAGACATTTCCCATCATCAGTGTTTCCTGTGTGCTTTGTGTCACTGAATGGCATTGAAGAAGACTTTGGAGGCCAAGGAACCACCACATTTCCTTCCCATTCTGATTGGATGATGACATTCTCTGTTGAGAGGCACAGAGACAAGAGGCAACCTCACAGCCACTCTCTGGCTGAGAGAAATGCACTCAAGTCACAGAGCAGATTGTGGTGGCACAGTCCAAGTGTCACTGGAAACCTACTCAAGACCTGATGGGATTCCCCCTCCCCCCTTGCCTAGGTCGTGAACTAGCCCAGGGTAAGCCAGGTGTAGATCAGGACAGACAGAAATAGAGCACTGAGAGGTGTCCTTGCTGTGCTGCACCCTCACTCTCCCAGCCTTGCACTTCTCTCCCTATGGCTTGGGGGTTTGTCCCCTCCTGCCAGCTCAGTGCATCTGTGCTTGGATCACAGACAACAGGGAGCTGATAGAAAACTCTGGAGGTCAAAACCTTCAGGGTCTGTGCAAGTGGCAGAAGATCCCAGGATGATTCAGCATCCAAGGTTCACCTGATCAGAGAAACACCTCATGAAAGTCAATGATCTCCCCCTCTAAAAACAGTGACCCTAAAGTCAGAGTCTTGGAGCTCTCCTGGGTCACAGCAGCTGTGTCCAGCATCTCCCCCCAGTCAGACATCTCTCAGGCACAACCTGCACCAAGGGCCAGCACCAAGTCAGACTTCTCCAGGCTCAGTTCTCATCCTCTGAGAATGTTGAAGCTTTGTGAGGGTTTGTCCTGAGCTCCAGCAGAAGGAAACTGAACTTCAGGGCAGCCTCTGCCAGCCACCTCTCCATCTCTCTGTGTCTTTGGACAGACACTTTTGCTGACACCAGGGTCAAGGTTTCTATCTTGCACTGGACACAGCCAGCTCTGTCCCTGTGTTTGTGTGTTTTGTGGTTGCCTCCAGGTACAGCCATGGAAATAGATTTGAATTCAGGATCCCTTGCAGTCAGTCAGGGTCAGCCTTGTCCTTATCCACTCTGACATTTGGTGGCTGAAAAAAATAAATAATAAAGGAGCTTTGTGAGGAGCACTTTGAAACCTTGAAGAAAACTACAGAGACACAAATAGCTCTTAGGACACTTGGGGATCATTGCCTGAGCCTCACACACTGAGAGGAGACTGAAGGAATCTCCTCAAGAAGTCAGAAGCATAACAAAAATTCCGTCAAGTATTAATTGGCCTCACTGAGGGCCATTAGCAACAAAGCCTCCCAGGGGTTGTCAGAGAAGCTCAATGGAGGCCATGATTGAAGGCAAAAGCAAAGTGTAGCTGAACAAACCCTGGCCTTGGTTTAGGAAAGAGAAAGGCCAAGCTCTGACCCTCAGGCCTTGGAAACGCAGATCCTGAGAGCTTCAAACTAAAACTTCCTCTCAGCAGCCATGGTGGCAGAAGCTGCTGCCAGAAGGAAGAGGATCAAGACCTTGTCCCTGTTGAGCCTTTCAGCCCTGCCAGAGCCCTTGGCCATCCCTCCTGCAGTCTGTGCTACGCTGTCCCATGCCTGCAGCTCTTTCCCTTCAGGCTGTGCTACGCTGTCCCATGCCTGCAGCTCTTTCCCTTCAGGCTGTTGATATCCATCTGGTTTCCCCAGCCAGCTCTCCCCCTGACATTTCCACACCTTCACTCAGGCCTCTCCACTCTTGCTGCCTGTTTCTTGACACACAAAGGATCTCCAGACTCCTTCTGGGTCACCTCTTGCACCACAGCTCTACACTATGAGGCTCTACACAAGAAGGGTGGGGAGGGACTTCTCAGGATATCAGGTAGTGATAGGACTAGGGGGAATGGAATGAAGGTGAAGGTGGGGAGATTCAGGTTGGATGTGAGGAGGAAGTTGTTCACCATTAGAGTGCTGCAGCCCTGGAATGGGTTGTCCAGGGAAGTGGTTGGGGCGCCATCCCTGGATGTGTTTAAGCCCAGGCTGGATGAGGCTCTGGCCAGCGTGATCGAGTGTGGGGTGTCCCTGCCCACAGCAGGAGGGTTGGAACTAGATGATCTTTGTGGTCCCCTCCAACCCTGACTGATACTATACTTTGAGTGACATTTTTTTGTCCTGACCTCCAGTCTGAGCCTTTAAGTTGTATTTTCTGAAGGCTTCCCTCTTTGTCCACAACCAAGAAAACCTCCATCACCTCACACCCCCCTTCAAGCAGGTGCACATCACCCCTGAGCCTTCACTTCACCAGGCTAAAGAAGCTCAGCAGCTTCAGGTTCTAGATAGAGACTCCAAATTCCATCCAGGCAGATCTCCTATAGAGCTTCTCCAGTACCTCTCCATTCCTCCAGACTAAGGAACTCCCCAGCCAGACACCAATATTGCAGATGTGGTCACAGCAGTGCTGAGTGCATGGGGAGGACAACCTCTGTGTCCGGGTGGCCACACTCCTCCTACCACAGCCCAGCTGCACTTGGCCTTCTTCGCTCTGCTCAGGCTCTGCTCCATCCCAGGCCATTGGCAATGGTCCCTGCCAGAGTCCTCTCTGCCTGGGCACAGAGCAGAACCTCCAGCTGCAAAGCAACAATCAAGGCACCTCCCTGCTGCAGCCTCTCAGTTTAGCAGTCCCCAGCCCAGCCCTGGGCCTGCTGCTGGCCAATGATACACAAGGGTTGGATTTTACAGTGACCTCACATTCACCTCCTGGCCATGTGCCTCCTCCTGTCCTAGTTGCTCCTCAGCCATCCCTGATGTCCCAGTGTTGGCCCAAGGCCTCAGCCTGTTTCTGGCCTGGCAGCTGAGCAGGCACAAGAAACCTCTCCAGGGCCTTCCAAGGCAGGTCCCTGCTGCTGCCTCTCAGCTTCTCCAGCAGCCACAACCAAGCCCTGTCCCTGCTGCTGTCCCTTCAGGCCCTCAAGTGGCAGGGAGGTGACAAGCCAGCTCCAAGGTTCTTCCTGCAAGGGCCACCAGATGCTTAGGGACAGGGAGTCACACAAGTCCCTTGCCCACCACATGCCTTCTGCTGCCTGCTGGGGACTCTGGCAGCTGGGAGGCCAAAAGCACAGAGGCCAGGCAGGAGTCAGGGGCTGGCCTCTCAGCTGCTGCAGCAAGAAGTGACCTCCCAGTCCCTTTCCTGCCCTCTCCCTGCTGCTGCCCTATCAGCTGCTGAGCCAGCAGTGACCTCCCAGCCCCTTCCCAGCCTTGTGGCTGCTACTGTGCAGGAGATCCTGAGGCACAGCTGAGCTGCCCACAGTATTGCCACCCATCTGCTCCTGGTGTTTGTGAGCTGCTCAGCCACAGGCCACCTCCTGCTCATGAGGCTGCTCTGAGAGCTCCCAGCCCCTGCCCTGTGCCAGGGGCCAAGCAGAATCCCTCAAGAGTGGGAGGGGATGCAGGTAAAGAGTCAGAGCAGAGGATGGAGGACTGGGGCTGAGGTGTCAATATTGGGGCTGAGGGCTCAGATCTGTCCTTCAAGTCTGTGGCTCAAGCCAAGGCTGAGGAGAGGCTTTGGCGTCCTGCTGAGGGTGCTGGGTAGGGCTGAGGGGAGAACCAGCTCTGAGTTGCACAGCTTGGGCTGGGATCTGTTCAGGGCTCGGGTAAAGGGCAACATCTCAATGCCAAGGGTAATGGCCTGGACCAGGGTGAACACTGATTACAAAGTCAGGGTCAGGGGTAGGTGTGGGAGAGGCTGAGTTGGAATGGGTGAGTTGAGGGAAGAGTGCACTGCATGTGGGTTAGAGCAGGGGACTGGTTTCAGGGGAGGAGCAGGGTTGATGGGGCCTGATTACAATGTGAGGGGTCCGGGCAGTACTGGGAGGCAATCAGAGGATGGAGTTTTTATTGGGACAAGGCTTAATGTGTATTTGGATGGATTAAAGGGATCCTGTTTGGACTGGGGCAGGGCCCAGACTGTACTGGGAGGGCATGAGGGTGTGCAGTTTGTACTGGGATGGATGCAGATGGTACTGGGAAGGGAGACTGGATACATTCTGTGCTGGGATGGGACCAAGACTATAGAGGAAGAAGACAATATGAGGTAGCTTTTATTGGGATGAAACATCATCTGTACTGGGATAGGGCTAAAGGAACAATATTTTGGCTGAGTCTATACTGGAAGGGGGTCAGGATATCCATCTTGGATTCTGAGTAGGCATGAGGAGACATCCTGTTCTGATGGCAGTGCTGCTCTGGAGCACAGCTCTGTCCCACAAGCAGCCCTGGCCTGTCCCTGTCTGCAGTCCCAGCACTGCCACACAGCAGCACAGTGCCCAAGCTGCCAGAGCACTCAGGCCTTGCCCCAGCACAGAGGCTCAGCAGGACAGGGTAGAGGGGAAGAAAGTGCAGCTTGGCGACAGCCCAAGCTCTGGGGCTGCCTGGCACTGCTGCTGTGCTGGGATTCTGCCCCTCCACCTCTGCACACAGGCACTGCCCTGCAGCTCCAAAGCCTAGGAGGAAGCAACTCAGAGAAACAACTCCCTGCAAAGTCCTTTATTGTGTTGAACACCCAGGGAGCACAGCTCCTCATGTTTGCAGCCTCTGGGTCACACCAGACAGGACAACACTGAACCAGAAATGGTCTGAAGAAAGACATTTGTGGGGGAACAACATTCTCACAAGGGGAACAGCACCAGCAGCAGCCAGAACTCCAGCAGCCAGGCTGGGCCTGCACTGAGTGACAGCAGAACTGCTCTGCAGGAGAAGACAAAGAGTTTATTGCTTCTGAAAGCATCCAGGGATCAGTTGGCTGAGGGCAGCCTTCAGCTCCTGGTTCCTCAGGCTGTAGATGAGAGGGTTCACTGCTGGAGGCACCACTGAGTACAGAACTGACAAAACCAGGTCCAGGGACAGGGAGGAGACGGATGAAGGCTTCAGGTAGGCAATGGAGCCAGTGCTGAGAAACAGAGAGACCACAGCCAGGTGAGGGAGGCAGGTGGCAAAGGCTTTGTGGCATCCCTGCTGAGAGGGGATCCTCAGCACTGCCCTGAAGATCTGCACATAGGACACCACAATGAACACAAAACAGACAAAGAAAAAAGAGACACTGACCACAAGAAGCCAAAGTTCCCTGAGGTAGGATGTGGAGCAGGAGAGCTTGAGGATCTGGGGGATTTCACAGAAGAACTGCTCCACAGCATTGCCCTGGCAGAGGGGCAAGGAAAATGTATTGGCTGTGTGCAGCAGAGCAAAGAGAAAGCCACAGGCCCAGGCAGCTGCTGTCAGGTGTAGACAAACTCTGCTGCCCAGAAGGGTCTCATAGTGCAGGGGTCTGCAGATGGCAACGTAGCGATCGTAGGACATGGTGGTGAGGAGAAAATACTCTGCATCAATTAGGAATACTATAAAGAACAGTTGAAGAACACATCCTGCATAGGAGATGTCCCTGCTGTCCCTCAGGGAATTGGCCATGGATTTGGGGACAGTGGTGGAGATGGTACCCAGGTCAAGGAGGGCAAGGTTGAGGAGGAAGAAGTACATGGGGGTGTGGAGGTGGTGGTCCCAGGCTATGGTGGTGACGATGAGGCCATTGCCCAGCAGGGCAGCCAGGTAGATGGCCAGGAAGAGGCAGAAGTGCAGGAGCTGCAGCTGCCTTGTGCCTGGGAATGGCAGGAGGAGGAAGTGGGTGATGGAGCTGCTGTTGGCCATCTGCTGCCTCTGGCCATGGAGACCTGTCCAAGGAGGGAAAGGCAATGACAAGTTAGGGCACACTTCTCTCAGGCTCATTGCAACCCCTGTCCCTGAGCTGCATGA
This sequence comes from Melanerpes formicivorus, assembly GCF_026170545.1. Lineage (NCBI taxonomy): Eukaryota > Metazoa > Chordata > Aves > Piciformes > Picidae > Melanerpes > Melanerpes formicivorus. The sequence continues at coordinate 428,389 of NW_027142566.1, read as the reverse complement.
GGAATGGATCAGCTCAGTCCCCATCACTACCAACCCATGGCAGAGTTTATCACAGCTTCAAATGCAGCAGGGACCCAGAATTGCCAGGAAGATTCCTCTGGTGTCCGAACAGAAAATGACCAACAGCCCAATCCCAGGGAATGAGAGTCCCATGGAGAGGTGGAGAAACAGGGAACAGCTCTGCAGTGCTGCAGAGACAATGAAGGGAAGAGAGAAAGGCAGAGGGGCTGGGGGTGAAGCCTTCTCCTTCCCCAGCTCAGCTCTCTGCAGCTCACAGGATGGAACTGAAGAGCTTTTGTCCTCCTTTTGTGTGCACACTCCAGGAGCCTTCAGATGAATGTCAGCTGCCAAGGTTGTGACTCCTGACCTGGAGCCCATAGCTTTGAGGGCACTGCCTCTGCTGGGTAGAAGAGGAGAGCAAAAGGTTGCATTGGGAAATGTGTCTGCAGTGCAGAGAATGACACAGAGGTGCCTGATCCCCCTTGCCAGGGCATCTCTGACAGCAGATCCCTCTCTCCCTGCTGCCCAAGTCCCTGCTGCTGGCAGCTGTCCCTCCCTGTCCCTGTTCATAGAGCCCATCCCACCTGCTGTGTGCTGAGCTCTGCCCTGCAGACCCCTCCCAGCAGCAGGACACAGCCCAGGGGCAGCTCTGGGTGTGCAGGGGCTCAGGAGCAGCTCAGACAAAGGCTAATGAGACCTCAGATTCTTATGAACAGCAGTGAAATAAACTCTAGTCTCACACTGCCCTCCCAGCACACCAAGAGGATCAACATTCAAAGCCAAGACTCCTTCCCTTCCAGCAAAATGCTACCTTGATGCTCTTCTGGAAAGCCTCCTCAGAAATGCCCAGAGGTGAGCTAGAACTGTGAGCAGCTCTGGCCAACACAGCTCCATCCCCACAGCAGAAGAACCTTGCCCTACCCTGTCCTACCCTGCCCTGCCCTGCCAGGGCTGTCTCCTGCCACTCACAGCTTCTCCCCACAGCGCTGTGTGGAGCTCCCTGGGCAGCCTCAGTGCTGACCCTGGCAGGCAGCACAGTCCCTGCCCCAGCACACAGCCCCTGGGCAGCAGGGACCCTGCTCTGAAGGACAGCCCTCACCACCCCTGCCTGCACCCCAGGGCTCCACAGCTCTTCAGAAAAGCCTGAAAAGAGCCTCTGCACAGGAAGATTTCCTTCCAGCCCCCACCAGCTGTGGCTCTGCCAGCTTTAGGAGATGCCTCCAGGAGCTGCACCTGCACTGCCCTGCCCCCACAGACTCACCGTGTCAGTGCCTGCAGTGACTTCTCCTCCTGTCAGCTCTCAGTCACCCTCCTGGACACCTCCAAGCTCTCTCTGCCTTCCTTATCTTGTTGAGATCCACTGGCAGTGCCCTCAGCCCTGGTGTGCAGTGTAGAGGAGCTGCTCCTGGGCACAGCTGACACTTTTCATTGCTGCCTACTTTCCAGCAGCTCCTTCCAGCCACGGAGCTCAGCCCAGCTGAGCAGCAGAGGACCAACCCAAGGGCATTTTAATGACCCTCTGGTGGCTTTGGTGCCTTGTAAACATCAGAGACTGAGAGGAAGATGATGAAACCTCTCCAGAAGTTTAAGTCACTTTCAAACTCTGAAGTTTCTTCTCTTGTTGATGGGTCCCAGTGAGTACACTGCTGGGAAAGTGTCTCCAGGCTGTGGTTGGAGCAGAGAACTGGAGGCAGTGCTGAGAGGTCAGGACAAGCAGAGGAAGATGTCTCTGATGCTGAGCAAACCTGGAGGTGTTTCATTAATGCAAAGGGTCAAGCCCTGACCTCTGGCTCCTGGACAGGCAGATCCTGTCCCTCACTCAACCCCTCAGGGCTCTTCCTGGAGCAGTGGGATGTGGAGAGGACCAATGCCATGGGCAGGACTATGGCACAACCCCTCCCAGGCTCCTGAGGATGGACAAGGAGGCAATGAGGCCCCAGGGCTGCAAGGAGGAGTTGTCTCCTCAGAGGCATCAGTGGCACAGACCACAGCCAGAACCCAAGGCATGAAGAGCTTGGCTCTGCCAGGAGCCTTTCAGCTCTTGCACAGCTCTCTGCCATCTGCCCCTCAGGCTGTCCTCTGCTGCTGCATCAGCTGAGCCTCTTTCCCTGCAGCCTGTAGTCACCCAGCCAGCTGCCCCACCTTGCTGGCACCTTCCTTTGCTGCTCTCTCTCCATCCTCCCTGGCTCTTCTTTGAAACACAAAGCCCTGATCTGGTCCAGGGTGCTGCTGGGTGACTTCTTGCCCCGCAGCACTGCCCTGGCAGTAACATTTTTTGTCCTCATGTCCAGACTGGACCTCTCCCCCTCCACTCTGCAGTTTTATTTCTTTCTCATGCTGCTCTTCACTAGTCAGGAAATCTTCTCATGTCTCAAAGCACTCTCAAGCTACTCCTCCACTCTGCTCCTTCTCCACACCACTGGGCTCAGGGGCTTCAGCCACTACCTTGTGGTCATATGTCAGATGCCTCCAAATCCCTGGTCGAAGGACAGTGGCTTTAAGCTGAAAGAAGGCAGAGCTAGATCAGACATAAGGAGGAAATATTTTGTGGTGAGGGTGGCAGGACACTGGAAAAGATTACCCAGAGAAAGAGAGAAGAGAAGGTTCTGAGGAGACCTTCTTGTGGCCTTCCAGTATCTGAAGGGGGCTACAAGAAAGCTGGGGAGGGACTTTTGAGGGTGTCAGGGAGCGATAGGACTGGGGGGAATGGAACAAAACTAGAAATGGGTAGATTCAGATTGGATGCTAGGAAGAAGTTCTTCCCCATGTGGGTGGTGAGACACTGGCACAGGTTGCCCAGGGAGGTGGTGGAAGCCTCATCCCTGGAGGTTTTTAAGGCCAGGCTGGATGTGGCTTTGAGCAACCTGCTCTAGTGTGAGGTGTCCCTGCCCATGGCAGGGAGGTTGGAGCTGGATGACCCTTGAGGTCCCTTCCAACCCTAACAATTCTATGATTCCTCATCCCTTGAAGTGTCCAGGATCAGGAACTCTGAGCAACCTGAGCTGGTGGAAGATGTCCTTCCTCATGGTCATGGGTTTGGACTAGTTGCTCTTTTAGGTCCCTTCCAACCCAAACCGTTCCAGGATTGTTTAATTCTAATATCCCCAAGGCCTTCTCCACAGGGCTGCAGATACCTACAGACACCATGGAGCTGTTTTCCCTTCACCTAGCCCCCAACAACCTGACAACAAAGAAAGAGTTGCCATTTTTTGGACATGAATGGCCAGGGCTTTGGAGAAACAAGCCAGGACTTAAGTGCACCTCACTCAGATCAGGAAAGCTGCAGTGAGTTCGACTGAAGCAGGAGGATGATTTGACACAGTTAATGAAGCTGACGGACTTCAGTAAGGTGCAAGAGAGATGCAAACAGGTTCAGTTTGGTGTCAAGGTTCACTCTGTTCCTTACAACATGGATGAAATACACAAAATTCTCTGGATTTGGGGTGGGATTAGAATGATTGTGACAGGAAAATCTCCTCGGGGCTGGGCTGGAATGATTTTACAGAGAGATTGGGAGTGAAGGGGGTCAGGGAAGCCTTCCTGTTGAGTCACAGCAGTTAGCATGGACCCTCCTCTGCAGAGAGAAGTGTAAGTGGGTTTAGACCCAATCCTAGTGACAGACTTGGTCCCTGGTTTATGACTCAGTTTGGGCGCAGGGATTTCAGGGGCAGAGCTTTCCCAAGGCACTGTGGCTCCTGCAGAACTTGAAGGCAGCAGCAGCAGTTTAAAACTCCTTCAACAGTTCTGGTGAATCATGAGCTCAGTCTGTGGGATTTCACAGCAGCACTGAAGTCAAACCCCAACAGCCCTGTGTCCTAGCTGTGCTGTGAGACCCCAGCCTGCCTTTTAATCAGGGCATTGGTCCTGAGGATAAGATAAGGTATGGAACACTGCGCTGTGTTATGCTCATTCTGAAAGCAGGGGGAGAGGGGTTCTGAGAGCCCTTCCCCCCCTGGAGGGGGGGTTTTCTCCCTGGGAAACTGAGTTAGTCTGTTCCACTCCCCCTGCCTGTCCAAGCCTATAAAGGGGAGAGTACAGCAACCATTTGGGGCTCTTTTGCTTCTGCCTCACCAGGAAGAGAGGACTACAGGAGTCACTGCTGGCTTCCTGGTTCTCTGCCATCTGCTCAGGTCTGGTTTTTCTCCCTGCTGCATCCACGTTTCTCCAAAGGACTCATGGACTTGTTCCTTACCCTTGTGAACCCTTTCTGTTATAGATATATATATATGTATATATGTCTATATATGTAGTGTGAAAACATTTTTTACCTCTCTACTTTCAATCTGACTCCAAATTATTTCTCATTAATCTCCTCTCTTTTTTCCTTATCTCCCTTTCTTTTTTTCCCCTTCCTTTCCCTTCCCTTCCCTTCCCTTCCCTTCCCTTCCCTTCCCTTCCCTTCCCTTCCCTTCCCTTCCCTTCCCTTCCCTTCCCTTCCCTTCCCTTCCCTTCCCTTCCCTTCCCTTCCCTTCCCTTCCCTTCCCTTCCCTTCCCTTCCCTTCCCTTCCCTTCCCTTCCCTTCCCTTCCCTTCCCTTCCCTTCCCTTCCCTTCCCTTCCCTCTCCCTATTCTTTCCCCTTCTCTTTTTCTCTCAAACAGGAAAGAAGAAGGGGGAGTGGGGGAGGGATTCTCAGCACTGCCCCCATCTGAGCTCTTAAATCCCAGTTAAGGCTCAAACCACCACACTGAAGCAGCTGATAACCAGACAAGGCCACAGGTTCCACCTTGGAGAGTGCTGCAATGCAAGCTGGGGCTCCCTGTGTGACTGCACCCAGAGATGATGGAATGCATTGAGAGTTTTGTGGCTCTGCTGCTGGACAGCGCCCCCGAGGATGAGTGAGGCAGCAGTTCAGAGCCAGAAGAGCATGCATGCCCATCATAACTCTGGAACAGTGCTGACAGGAGTTGAATATGCTGTAGGCATGGCAGCTGGCTGAGGAACTGTGACCACCTCTGAGACTGGAAAGGCAATAAAGCTGCAAGGGTAACAGAGGAGTTTGGAGCTCCCCCAGCTTTTGAGACCTTCAGAGCCTGGGAGATGTTGCTGGCAGCCATGGTGGTGACTTTCTCTTTGCTTTTGTTATTTCTTACTTTCCCTCCTTTTCTGTATTTCCTGCCCATGCAGGTGAAGCACAAGGCAGGTGCTTTTCTCAACCAGCTACTTGGTTCCTTCTTGGTTTCATTTGCAGGGTCTGTAAAAGAACCTCCTGCTCTGCAGATGTGGATCAGGATGCTAAGGCTAAATGGAGGGAGATGACCACTCCCCTGGTGTAGGTAACCCACACTGCTCCTAATGCAGCCCCAGATGTACCTGGCCTTGTTCATGGTGAGCATTCACTGGTGGCTCCTCTTGTACCCCTGGCAGTGCCCAGGTCCATGTCTTCAGGGTCCCTACTCAGCCAGTCAGGTCCCAGCCTACCCTGACAGGTGGGCTGCTGCTTCTCCCCAGGAAAGAAACAGGACAAGCTGCAGTGATCAGTTACAGGCACAGCCAGGGAAGTGACCTCTTTATGCAGGACCAGCTGCTTGATTCCCATTTCCCTCTCTTTTCCCATTCTTGTTCCCCCATAAACCACCCTGACCCCACTTTATCCCTTCCTTGCATCTTTTCCTAGACAGCCCATGGTAAGTCTTGCAAGCCCCAAAGACACTTTCTACCTTCCCATTACCGATCTCAGGCTGTTCAGGCATATTGTTCCCATCCTCCATTGGCCAGGCCATCATGGGAGCCTCTTCTACCGATATACTTGGGGAAACATTCACAATAGTTGAAAATGTCTTTGAATTGATACATTATTATTACTACTATTAAATAATAATAATAATAATAATAATAATAATAATAATAATAATAACAACACTGTAAAACCTTGGCAACTCATGGCCAAGACATAGTAATTATTTCTTTTTTGTGAAGGTGTTGGGGACCAGGTCAGAAGAGAACAGCCCCATGGTGCATGTAACTCTCTGCAGTCCCATGGAGAACAAGCTTGGGATATTAGGATCAATGAATCATGGAATGGTTTGGAAGGGATGGAAAAGAGCTCTAGTTCAGCCATCCAGCCATGGCAGGGATATCTTGCACTAATTCAGGTTGAATAAGCATCCTGACCTTGGACAATTCCAGGGATGGGATCTCCCCTTCTCTGGGCAACCTGTTCCAGTGCCCTCTACCTTCACTGTAAAATATTTCTTCCTTATATCCAGTCTCAGCCTCCCCTGTTTCAGTTCAAAGCCACTGCTCTTTGACCAGACACTACAGCACTTGCTAAAACTTCTCTTTCTTAGCCTGTGACCACTGCATTTCCATATGCAAACACCTTGGAGAGTGCCCAGAGGTCTCCCAAGATGGGAGCAAACGATAGAGCTGAAGGCCATGGGTTCAGTGGTGTGGAAACTGAGGACAGTAGAGAGGCAGCCTGAGAGTGTGTGAGGAGTGCTTTGAAACTACTTCACAGTGACCAACTGCAAGAGCAAGAAACAAAGCCATGAGATGCACCTGGGCAGGTCCAGACTGGATATGAAGAGAAAGAAATGTCATTGCCAGGACAGTGCTGTGGGGCAAGACATTCCCCAGCAGGAGCCTGGAGCACTCCAAGGCTTGAAGTTTCAAGGAACAACCAGGGAGGATGGAGAGAGAGCAGCAAAGGAAGGTGCCAGCAATGTGGGGCAGCTGGGTAGGTGACTACAGCCTGCAGGGAAAGAGGCTCAGCTGATGCAGCAGCAGAGGAAAGCTTGTGGGGCAGATGACAGAGGGCTGTGGAAGAGCTGAAAGGCTCCTGGCAGAGCCAAGCTCTTCCTGCCTTTGGTTCTGGCTGTGGTCTGTGCCACTGATGCCCCTGAGGAGACAACTCCTCCTTCCAGCCCTGGGGCTTCATTGCCTCCTTGATTGTTTCCTTGTCCTTCCTTAGGAGGCTGAAAGGGATTGTGCCATAGTCCTGCCCTTGGCATTGGTTCTGTCTGTATCTTAATGTGCCAAGAAGAGCTCTGAGGGGTGAGTGAGGGACAGGAGCTCCCTTACCAGCGTCTGTGGGTCAGGGTTTGACCCTTTGTATTAATGGAAACACCTCCAGGTTTAGTCAGCATCAGAGACATCTTCCTCTGCTTGTCCTGACCTATCAGCACTGCCTCCACTTCTCTGCTCTAACCACAGCCTGGAGATACTTTCCCAATAGTGTCTCTGACTATTAACACTATGGGAAACTTCTGGATGCAATATTCCAGGTGTGGCCTCACCACAGCAGAGTAAAGGGGGAGGACAATCTCCCTCTATCTGCTGGACAGCTTTCTCTGAATGCACCCCAGCATCCCATTGGCCTACTTGTGCACCAGGGCACATTGCTGTCCAATACAGAACTTGTTATCCACAAAGACTCTCAGGTCTCCTCTCCAGCAGATCACCTTCCAGCCTATACAGCTGCAGTTTATTCTTCCTTCCCAGATGCAGAACTGAGCAGGATCATTGGACAAGATGATGTGCAAGGATCTCTTCCACAAGTGTACAAGGACAGATACAACAGGTCCTCTGCTGAAGGCTTCTCCACTCAAACCCTTGGTAGGAAATCTCCCAGATGGATCTGGTGAAACTTTGATCTGCTCAGGCTCTGGCCACAAGGAGGCTGAGGGCTGAGTGTGCAATCCTGTGCTCAGTTGTGTCTCAGGAACTCACCATTCAGTAGGAAGCCAAGGACTGGGAAGGGGGAGGTGAGGCCACTTCTGCCTCCTGAGAGGATTGGCCAACAGCAGGAACACAGCTGGGAAAGGGACTGTGAGGTCAGTTGTGTCTGCAGGAGCTGATAATGCAGCCCTGGGTCCATGGCTGGCAGATGGGCACAGTGATCTGGGAGATGCCCTCTGCCAAAGGGCCTGGGCTGACTGCAGGAAGGGGCTGATGGGTTGGTTGCTGTGTCTCTGCTGCCTGAGTACCTGATGGGACAGCAGCAGGCACAGGGCTTGGTGCTGTCTAGCCAAGAAACTGCAAGGCCAGCAGCCTTGGGAGCTCCTGGTGAGGTAGGAAAGAGCAGGAGAGAGGAACACTGCCACATTGTGCAGCCTGGCCATGAGGATCAAGAAACCTCTCCCAAAGGGTAGTGCTGTGGCCTGAGAAGATCTCCAGGAGGAGTCTGGGATCAGCCCTTCTCTTTGTGTCCCAAGGAGCAGAGTGTGAGTGTGGGCAGGTGTCAGTGAAGGCATGGAAAGGCCAAGGTGGGGAAGTGAGATGAGTGTCTGCAGCCTGCAGGGCAGGAGAAGCAGCTGTGAGACAGTGCAGGACAAAGCTGTGGGAGAGCTGGCAAAGGGCAATGGCAGTGGTGGGAGTGATGAAGAGAAGCCAAGGCTGTGCCCTCTTGACTCTGGCAATTCTCTGCCCCTGAGGCCTGTGAGAAGATATTGTCCTAGGGCACTGGGAGGGCCTCACTGCCTCTTTCCACAGCCCCAGGAAGGCTGGGGACTGTCAGGCTCTTGTCCTCCACCCAGCATCACAAACCCTACAGGGATCCTACAGGAAGGCTGAAGAGGAACTTTTCATGAGGGTGTCTGGTGACAGGACAGGAGGGAAAGGTTTGAAGGTGAGGAAAAGGAGGTTTAGACTGGGTCTTAGGAAGAAGTTCTTCTTATGAAGGTTGTGGGACTCTGGAATAGGCTGCCCAGGTAGGATGCCCTCTCCTAAGGGTGTTGAAGGCCAGGCTGGGTGAGGCCTTGAGCAGAGGTTGGAGCAGAGGAGCTCTGAGGTCCCTTCCAACCTAGGCCATGCTATGCTGCTATGAAACCCACACCCCACCCCCACTGCACCTGAAGAGCCTTGACCCACACATGAGGGACAGGATCTGCCTGCCCAGGGGCTGTGCTCAGGCCTTGGCCTTTGTGCTCCACAAACCAGAGCCAGAGTTTGCTCTCCTGCATTTTGCCTTTGCCTGCTGCAATCACAGCCTCTCCTGAGCTGCTCTAACGAGTCCCTGGGGAGGCTTTGGCAGTAACAAGCCTCAGTGGGGCCAATCAATGCTTCAAGGTACTTTGTGTTTTGCTTCTTCCTTCTTGCCCAGTTTCTTCACTCTTCTCTCAGTACCTGAGGTTCATGGAATGATTCCCAAGTGCCCTGAGGAGCTCTTTGTGTCTTCATTGTTTACTTCAAGAGTTCAAAGTGCACCTCACAAAGCTCAGATTTTGATGGCAAACTATTTGATTCTTTCTCAGATGAGGGCAGAGGTGACAGCAGCATCCACCAAGCCAGAATGATGCAAGGTGTCTGCTCAGGAGGTCTGGACTGGGAGGAGAAGCTGTCCTTTGAGGGCTGACACTGAGTGGACAACTTTGCTCCTCACCCTCCCCAACCTCCCCATTGCTGTCCCTGCCCACCTGGGCCTTACATCCCTGCTCCTTGCATCAGACTTCTCCACTGCTCTCTGCAGCTGGAGCTCACAGCTCCATGGCACCAGCTGCCCCCTGCTTTCATTAGAGAACTGCCTGCACACAGCCACAGAAGAATTGTTGCTCTTTGGAAGCTAAGCAAAGCCAAGGCTGAGAAAGTTGCCTCAGCAATCCAAGGCCTCTGGAACCATCTGCTCAGCACAAGCTGTCTCTCAGCAGCTTGCCTGTCCACATGGATGAGGCAAAGCCAACAAGTTCTGCCATGGCTGTGATTTCTCAGCCAGTCAAGAGTTCTTGAGAGTGAGAAGCAGATGAAAAGGTTGGATCCTAGCAGCCCTTCCTCATGAATAAATCCTGAATTCAAATCTATTCCTATGGCTGTGCCTGGAGAGCAGCACCAAACACACAGACACAGGGACAGAGCTGGCTACCTCCAGTGGAACATAGAGCCCCCCAAGATGGTGTCAGCAAAGGTGTCTGTCCAAAGACACAGAGAGGTGGAGAGGTGGCTGGCAGAGAGGCTGCCCTGGAGTTCAGTTTCCTTCTCCTGGAGCTCAGGGAAAACACTCACAAAGCTTCAACATTCTCAGAGGATGAGAACTGAGCCTGGAGAAGTCTGACTTGGTGCTGGCCCTTGGTGCAGGTTGTGCCTGAGAGATGTCTGACTGGGGGAGATGCTGGACACAGCTGCTGTGATCCAGGTGAGCTCCAAGGTTCTGGCTTTAGAGTCACTGTTTTTAGAGGTGGAGATCATTGACTTTCATCAGGTGTTTCTCTGATCTGGAGAACCTTGGATGCTGAATCACCCTGGGATCTTTTGCCACTTGCACAGACCCTGAAGTTTTTTTGACCTCCAGAGTTCATAGTATCATAGTGAAGGGACCACAAGGATCATCTAGTTCCAACCCCAAAGCACAGATGCACTGAGCTGGCAGGAGGTGACAAACCCTCAAGCCATAGGGAGAGAAGAGCAAGGCTGGGAGAGCCCTGCTCAGGGCTGAGCCATTCCTTGTAGGTCAATCCTCTCCTCTGAAGCCTTACCTTCTCTCTGCCTGGGGTCATATCCTTCTCTTCTCTCCATCAGCCCTGCTCCTTTGTGCTGGGTAGGAGCAAAGTTTGCAGACCTGCTCCTTGGAACAGGCCAGAAGGTAAAGAGCCCAGCTTTGGAACAGCAGCAAAGTCCCAGAGTCCTGCTGACCCCTGAGCACCTCCCAGCTCTCTCCAGTCTCTCCTCCCAAACCACACTTCACCACTTGTGGAGCTTTGAGGGTCATTGGTTGTGATGGGAATTTAGAAGTTCATCTCCCTGAGCCCCAGGTGGTCAGGTATCAGTTGCCTAGGCAGAGGGGGATGGTTAGGGTGGCTATGTCCTGGGGGTGTCATTCCCATCAGCACTACAACCAGGGGACTCAGCACAGGAGTTAGGGCTCTGATCCCTCCATTGCAAGAAGTCACACACAGTGTCCTTACTTCTCAGTCACTTGGTCCCCAAGGATTTGCCCAAGAGCACAGGGGTCACCATTCCTCTCAGCAGCATGGCCTCCCAGAAGGACCTGGACAAGATCTTGGAGGAGAAGAATCACCTGAAGAATAATTTGGAGGAGTCAAAGCTCATCCTTGAGGAATAGTAGAAGTGGTTGATGAAGACATGGATGAGGACAGGAAGGATTAAGAGGAGGAGGAGGAAGACAAAGGTGATGATGGGGAAGAAAAGTAGGATATGGAATAGGAGAAGAATGAACCAAAGGAGGAGGAAGATGAAGAGGAGGAAGAGGGCAGACCCATATCAGCCCTTCTCTGCTACCCAAGCAGCCACATCAGTGCCCTGAGGGTGGGCAAAGCTTCCCACCCAGCTTGGTGCTGGTAAAGCCCCACTGTCCCCAGCCCAGTGCCCAGCTCTCTGTCTCTGGTGACTACAGCAAGAGCTTCAACCTCAGCTCCAACCTCATCCGGCACTGCTGCGTCCACAGCCAGAAGCAGCTGCACCTCTGAGCTGCCTGAGGCAAGAGCTTCACCCAGATGGCTGTCCTTGGTCAGCACCACTGCACCCACAAATGTGACAGCCCTTTACCTGCACAGGCTGCAGCAAGGGCTTCATCTGCAGCTCCTCCCTCACCTGGCATATTCACCCCCATGCAGGTGACCAGCATGCCCCAGGGGACACAGCAATACACCGACCCCGGCACTGCCAGGTCAAACGTGACCCCCCGGGGGGGCCTTCTTCAGCAGGCCTTTTACACCTTCTTTCCTCAGAAACAAATGTGTCTCTGCCCTTCTCAGCACCAGCCAGTGCTGAGGGGAGTAATGACAATGCTGAGTCAGCACAGCCACTGCCACCACTGCAGCTGGGCTGGGGTTTGGCTGTTTGTTCCTCAACACTTTGGGTTTCCTAGAGGTAAAAGAAAAACCTCAACCCAAGGCTAATGCCTAATTAGAATGGAAACCCCAACCCTAATAAAGTATTGTCTTTGGTTGGTTTTTCTTTGACATTTCTTGCCCAAAAGGCCACTTTTGGGGGCATTTCTTCCCCAGGGCCAGGGATAAAGTCATGTGCTCACTGCAGGGAGCTGTCCTTGAGGGGTCCTGGGAGGATCTTGAATGTGAAGTGAGGAAATCAAACTCAGTGCCTCCCATAGCCATTCAGCAGTATCCTTCACTAACCTGCATGGACATGGAATGATCACTCCAAAATGTACCTGTGCTGAAAAGATTAACCATGGTCCTCATCTAGGACTCAGTAACACGCAGGCATTAGAAGGATAAAAACTTATTTGATAAATAAAGTCCTTCCATGTCTTGGTCTTTGCTGCCATCTCCTGTCCTTTTAGCAACATTGCAGTCTCCATGTTCTCTGTCATGTATTGTTCCTGTTGGTCCTCTGCCAATCCCACAGAACTGTCCTTCTCTTGCTAGTGAGGCCCAGGGGTGTGAGAACCCAGCCTGCTTTCCAGACTCAGCCTTATTTCTCTCTGTGTCTAGAGCTGCCATCTGCTGCTCTATCTCCATTTGCTCTCCCAAGCTCCAGATTTACTTTATTGATGTCAGAAAGCTAAGCTCTGAACTAGTATCACAGTATCACTTAGGTTGGAAAAGACCTCAAGAATCATCGAGTCCAACCTATCAACACAGACCCCATGACTAGACCATGGCACCAAGTGCCACGTCCAATCTCCCCTTAAACGCCTCCAGGGTCGATAACTCAACCACCTCCCTGGGCAACCCGTTCCAATGATGAATGACTCGCTCGGTGAAGAACTTCCTCCTCACCTCGAGTCTAAACCTCCCCTGGCACAGCTTGAGACTGTGTCCTCTTGTTCTGGTGCTGGTTGCCTGGGAGAAGAGGCCAACCCCTTCCTGGCTACAACCACCCTTCAGGTAGTTGTAGAGGGCAATGAGGTCACCCCTGAGCCTCCTCTTCTCCACGCTAGGGAAAGAAGGCAAGGGAAAGAAGGGGGGGGGGCGGGGGGGGCAGCTGGACAGCTCAACAAAGCCATTGCAGCCATAGAAGGGGGGGAGATGGGGGGGAAGGGGGCATCACCACCAAATTCACAGCAGCTGCCTTTTTTTTACAGCTTCCAGTAAAAGTGAAGCTTTCCTCGAAGGCAGGGAGACTTCAGTGGATGGTGATAGCAGCAATTTGAGCTTAATTGTTGGTTTGTCCCCTGCTGAGGCACCTTTCATTCTCTTTCTGTGGCCGTTTCTGAGACTCAAGATAGGTAGATGAAAAGTCAGTGCCTTCTCACTGCTGCACTCAGTCCCAAAACTCAATTCTGATATTTTAACTTTTAACTTAGAACATCCCTTCTGTCCACAATCAAAACACATTGGAGAACTTTAGACTCAGCGGCAGTGGGGGGTTCTAGCAGCAGGGGGGATAGTGGGCTGCTGTTGCTGTTAGGTGCTAGTGTCTGCAGCTCCAGGGGTGCAGGTGGGTTTAGTGGCCATGGTGGTGGAGGGGGAGGATGTAGATGTCAAAGAAGAGTTTTGTCCTGGTGGAATGGCATTGATTACTATTGTGGGGGCTTTACAATGGTCTGCTAATTGGTCTAAGGAATTTTTAATTAGTCTCCATGTTGCAAAGGAAGACATAGCAATTTTGTTTACTTTTGTTGCTGCCCTGAACAAAGCCTTCTCTCCCTGCTCCTGTGTCTTTTCATCTTATGTTGGTGCTCTTTTTTTCAAGATATGAGTAATGGCTCCCAGTATCAAGTTCTCTTCTTTTGTTATTTGATTACCCATTACATTCTCATCAAAAGGAGGCACCAACCCCCAGTTTCTCTGGTAGCTCATCTCTGTCCTGCAGAGCTGCTTCTTTACTAGGGCACCAACCTAGAGGCATATCTCGCCTTGTCATAGGCATATATCATTATCTGGTGTACCATGCCTTACATTCTTTGTTATCTGACGTATCTTGCCTTATCTTAGGCATATATCAAGCCTATCATCTCTGGCGTATCAGGGATTGTCACTGGCATAAAAGCAAATAGATTAATCTCACAGAGACTAAGCTAATAGCTACTATTAATGACGAGCATGAGCATCTCCACAGTCCCTAAAAGTGAAATTTCTTCTTGATGGTGCAAGTGGGAGTTGTAATGAATAGGTGCTCCAGGTGCACAGTCGGGGTCACCATGTGTAATAGTACAGCTGTTTTAATCACCCAGAGCAAAGCTTTCAGGATAGGATTTAAGCAGGTGAAGACGTTTATGATGTTCCACAGCAAGGTTCTCTGGTCTATCAGAAGGCACAGGTGTCACACCTCAACTGGTCATTCTCTACTGGCATGCCTGTCATTAAGGCAGACAATAGGTCAAAACAACAAAGCAATATTTTAACACATCCCACCAAATGCTGCCCAGCTTCTCTCAGAGTCAAAGACAAAACATAGCTCTCTCTAATTCGAGCAAAGGCAAATCTTCCCTATAGTCTTCTCAAGCTACCCAAAAACAATCCTCTTCCCACAACCAACCCTTTTTTCCCTCTGCACTTCTTTTTTCTTGGGCACCAATCCATTTTTCCTATGTGTTTGTTACTCTCGGGCATCAACCATCTCTTTTTCCTGCAAGTCTTTTTCCTCAGGCACCAACCCTTTTATTCTCTGCTCTTGTTTTCTTTCAGCACCAACATATTTTTCTCTGTGCTTCTTTATTCTCAGACACCAACCATTTTTTCCTCTGTGCTTCTTTTTCCTCGAGCACCAACCATTTTGCTCTCTGCTCTTGCTATCTTTCAAGCACCAACACATTTTTCTGTGTACTTCTTTTTTCTTTGGCACCAACCATTTTTCCCTCTGCTCTTCTTTTCTTTCAGGCACCAACCCTTTTATTCTCTGCGTTCTCTTTTTCTCGTTCACCAACCCTTTTATTCTCTGTGCTTCTATTCTCTTGGGCACCAACCGTTTTGTTCTCTGTGCTTCTTTTTTCTCACACACCAAACATTTTTTCCTCTACTATTTTTTTTTCTCAGGCAGCAACTCTTTTTCCTCTGTGCTTCCTTTTCCTCTGGCACCAACCCCTTTATTCCCTGCACTTCTTGTTTCTCAGGCACCCATTGTTTCTATTCTTTCTGTATCTTTTTGCTCAGCCACCAACCCTTTTTCCCTCTGTGTTTCTTTTTTCTGGGCACCTACCCTTTTATTCCCTGAACTTCTTTTTTCTCAGGCACCAAACCTTTTTTCTCTATGCTTCTTTTTCTTGGGCACCAGCCCTTCTTTCCTCTGGCCTTCTTTTTCCTCAGGCACCAACACTTTTTTCTCTGATCTTGGTTTTTTTAGGGAACCACCCTGGTTTTACTCTGTGATTCTTTTCTTCTGGGTACCAACCTTTATTTTCTGTGCTGCTTTGTTCTCAGGCACCAACCCTTTGTTCCTCTGATCTTCTTTTTGCTCCAGCACCAACCTTTTTTCCCTCTGCACTTCTTTTCCCTTGGGCACCAGCCTTTTCTCCTCTGTGCTTCTTTTTTCTTGGCCACCAATCATTTTTATCTCTATGCTTCTTTTCTCTAGGACACCAACCCTTTTTTCCCTACACCTTTTTGCCTCCAGCACCAACACTTATTTCCTCAGCACTTCTTTTCTCTCAGGTGCCAACCTTTTTCTTCTCTGCACTTCTTTTTTCTTGGGCACAGACCCTTTTCTACTCTGCTCCTCTTTTCTCTTGGGCACCAACACTTTTTTTTCTCTGAGCTTCTTTTTCCTTTGTGCACCAACCATTTTTTTCTCTGTACTTCTTTCTTCTCAGGCAGCAACACTTTTTTCTCTGCCCTTCTTTTTTCTTGGGCACCAAACCTTTTGTCTTCTGCCCTTCTTTTCCCTCAGGCACCAACAGTTTCTTCCTCTGTACTTCTGTTTCCTCAGGCACCAACCCTGTTTTCCTCTGCACTTCTCACTCGGGCACCAACCCTTTGTTTCTCTTCACTTTTTATCTCTTGGGCACAAACACATTTTTTCTCCACACTTCTTTTTCCTTGGGCACCAACACTTTTATTTCCTGTGCTTCTTATTTCTTTGGCACCAAAAATTTTGTTCTCTGCCCTTGGTTTCTTTCAGGTACCATCACATTTTTCTCTGCACTTCTTTTCTCTCAGGCACCAACCCTATTTTCCCCTGCGCTTCTTTTCTCTCAGCCACCAGCTCTTTTTTTCTCTGAGCTTCTTATTTGTCAGGCACAAACTATTTTATTCTCTGCTCCTTTTTTCCTCGGGCACCAATCATTTTTTTCCTCTGTACTTCTTTTTTCTCATGCAGCAATGCTTTTTTTCTCTGCACTTCTTTTTTCTTGGACACCAAGTCTTTTTTTCCCTGCACTTCTCTTTTCTTGGACACTGACCCTATAATTCTCTGCACTTCTTTTTTTGTGGACACCAACCCTTTTTTCCTCTAGGCTTCTTTTTTATCAGGCACTAACCCTTTTTCCCTGTGCTGCTTTTTCCTGGGCACCAACCCTTTTTATCTCTGAGAGTCTTATTTTTGTGCACAGACCCTTTTTTACTTTGTGTTTCTTATTTCTTGGGCACAAACAATTTTATTCTCTGCTCTCGTTTTCTTTCAGCACCAACACATTTTTCTCTGTACTTCTTTTTCTTGGGCACCAACACTTTTTTTCTCTGCACATCTTATTTCTTGGACACCAACAATTTTATTCTCTGCCCTTTTTCCTCAGGCACTCACAGTTTTATTCCCTGCACTTCTCTTTTCTCAGTCACCAACCCTTTTATTCTCTGCACTTCTTTCTTCTCGGGCACCGAACATTTATTTTCTTCATCTCTTTTTTCTCAGGCATCAACCTTTTTTTCTCTTCACTTTCTATCTCTTGGGCACCAAGACATTTTTCTTCTGCTCTTTTTTTTCTCAGGCACCAACCCATTTATTCCCTGTGCTTACTTTTTCTTGGGCACCAACCCTGTTATTCTGTGCACTTCTTTCTTCTCTGCTCCCCTTTTCTCTCAGGCAGCAGCCCTTTTATTCTCTGGGCTTTATTCTTGGGCACCAAAGATTTTTTTTTCTAGTGCTTCCTGCACTTCTTTATTCTCAGGCACCAACCCTTTTTTCCTCTGCCCTTCTTTTTGCTCAGGCACCAACCCTTTTATTCCCTGCACTTCTTTTTTCTCAGACACCAACCCCTTTGTTCTGTCCACTTAGAATAGAATAGAATAGAATAGAATAGAATAGAATAGAATAGAATAGAATAGAATAGAATAAACCAGGTTGGAAGAGACCTTCAAGATCATCACATCCAACCCATCATCCAACACCATCTAATCAACTAAGCCATGGCACCAAGCAACCTATCAAGTCTCCTCCTAAACACCCCCAATGATGGCAACTCCACCACCTCCCCAGGCAGCCCATTCCAATGGGCAATCACTCTCTCCATGCAGAACTTCTTCCTAATATCCAGTCTAAAGCTCCCCTGGTGCAGCTTGAGACTGTGTCCTCTTGTTCTGGTGCTGGTTACCTGAGAGAAGAGACCAACCTCCTCCTGTTTACAACCTCCCTTCAGGTAGTTGTAGAGAGCAATAAGGTCTCCCCTGAGCCTCCTCTTCTCCAGGCTAAGCAAAATCAGAACTCCCAGCCTCTCCTCATAGGACCTGTACTCCAAACCCCTCCCCAGCTTTGTTGCCCTTCTCTGGACACCTTCCAGCAAGTCAACATTCTTCCTAAACTGAGGGGCCTAGGACTGGACACAGTACTCAAGGTGTAGCCTAACCAGTGCAGTGAACATGGGCAGAATGACCTCCCTGCTCCTGCTGGCCACACTCTTCCTGATAAAGGCCAGGATGCCATTGGCCTTCTTGGCTGCCTGGGTGCACTGCTGGCTCATGTTCAGCCTACTATCAACCAGTACCACCAAGGATGCTTTCTGCCTGGCTGCTCTCCAGCCACTCTGACCACAGCCTGTAGCACTGCATGGGGTTGTTGTGGCCAATGAGCAGCACCTGGCACTTAGAGGGCCTCGGCCTCCAAACAGATGGAGGGGAGAGACAAATTGATTTGTTGGACCGCACAGAACCAATGGCCTGGCAAGTTGAACCCATGAGAGGATAAAGCTTTAGTAGATACAGGTGCCCAGAGTGCTCTGACACCACCGAACCACGAGGGGTGGAACCCATCTGTGTTTCTGGTGTGACAGGAGGATCCCCACACCTGGATGTGTTGGAAGCTGAGTACTGGGATGCAAGCCACAGTTCGCTTTCACTTGGAGGCATGGAAGGAGTCACTGGACTCAGATTGCTCCAGAGGTGGAAACACAGCCCCAGCATTTGCAGCATTTGGACTGGGCATGGACTGATCCAGACTGTGCTGGAACAGAGTGGAGCTGCAGAGCACCTGCAGTGAGCAGCCCTCTGGGTACTGCAAAGTGACCTCCTGTGGAGTGAGAATGGACAGTGCCTGAGGTGTGCTGCTGATTGCTGCTGGGCATGGTGCAGATGGCACAGAATGAGGGCTTGGGAGTATCAAAGGTTAAGCTGAAAATTTGCTGCCATTACTCCACACCATCCTGCCTCATGCCACCTTCACAGGGACAGTGCTGGCTGGAGCAAAGTACTACAGGGCTTGAAGTTCAGATTGCAACATGAGAGGCTTCCTGTTCTGGTTGCTGCTGTTGGGTTCTGGCTCTCAGGTGCTGGCTCTTTGCTGAGAGGGAAGGCTGTAGGGGTTTGACTCCTGGCTGCTGCTGCTGACTGCTGTGCTTCTTTCTGCAAACAGCCTCAGGTCAGTGTGCACTATGTGATCTCATCTGGATTCAGCTCTGTTGATGTTGTCTCAAGTCCTTATCTCAACCCAGAGTGTTTTTTGATTTGGGGGTGTGTGTTATTTTTCCCTCACTTCTGTTTTGGGGGGAAGAAGCAGATTAACCTCTTCTCAGCTCTTCAACTTGTTCCAGCCCCAGAGTGGAAAGCCAACAGAAGCTTTCTGAGTTCTTCCAAAGATCTCCATCAGCTTCCTCCTACACCCTCCAAAGATCCCAAAAGTCAGTCCCAGGACCATCCAAATCCCAAACACCTAAGATCACCTGAAAGCCCCTGAAGAATGCCTCTGAGATGCCCTTCAAGACTCCTCTGAGAAACTCATTTTCCCCTCCCTGAACTGGGCACACAGCTCCACCCCATCCCTTGGGAGCAAATTCCCCCAAAATTTGGGCATTGTGGCAGGGATATCTGAAATAAAAGCAAAGAGACAGGATTTGGGTAACTTTTGGGTTTTATTGAGACAATTGGTCAATGGACAGAGGATTTCTTACCCCAGGGAGACACAAAGCACTGGGGAAGAACCAGACAGACCCTGGCAAAGCCCTGCCCAGCTCCACTGGGAGCTCCAGATGTGCCAACTCAGCACTGTAATTGTTCTCATTAGCAATAATTGGTGTTCAGAAGGGCAGGAGGTGTTTGTTGCTGCTGGTGTCCCCAGTCCCTGAGAAATGCAAAGGAAAAAGGGATGATTTTGGTGCTGGAAAGGCCCTCTCAGAAGGATCATGATTACCCAACAGATTCTAGGTGGATTTATGCCTCCCCTCCAGCGCAGGCTGCTCTCTGGTGTGGATGTAGCGGTGCTTGTTGAGAGAGCCCTTCTGGGTGAAACGCTTACAGCAATCAGCACAAGTGAAAGGCTTCTCACCACTGTGGGTGCGGCGGTGAGTAATGAGGGTGCCCCGCCGGCTGAAACTCTCGCCACAATCAGCACAAGTGTAGGGCTTCTCACCAGTGTGGGTGCGGCGATGAGCAATGAAATTGTGCCTGTGGCTGAAGCGCTTACCACAGTCAGCACAGGTGAAAGGCTTCTCGCCGGTGTGGGTGCGGTGGTGCGCAATGAGAGTGCTCCTATGTCTGAAGGTCTGGCCACACTCAGCACAGCTGAAAGACTTCTCGCCAGTGTGCACACCACGGTGCTCTGTGAGATCTCCCTTCTTGGTGAACCTCTTGCCGCAGTCGGCACAGCTGTACGGCTTCTCACCGCTGTGGATAAGTTGGTGCTGGATTAATGCAGTACTCGTGGTAAAGCTCTTGCTGCACTCAGCACAGGGGAACAGATGCTCTCCAGTGTGGATGCGGCAATGGATGGTGAGAGTGGAGCTGTGTTTGAAGCTCTTGCCGCAGTCCCTGCAGCTGAAGGCCTTCTCTCTGGTGTGGCTGAGGTGGTGTTGCTTAAGAGTAAAGATATGCCTGAACCGCTTCCCACAGCTGTCACAAAAGAAGGGCTTCTCTCCAGTGTGGGTGCGGCGGTGCTGGATGAGATTACCGCGCTGGGTGAAGCTCTGTCCGCAGTCAGCACAGGTGAAAGGTTTCTCTCCAGTGTGGGTGCGGCGGTGCTGGATGAGCTCAGAGTTCCAGCGGAACCTCTTGCCACAGTCACCACAAATGAAGGGCCGGGAGCCAGGTAGTGGGCAGTGGTGCTTCACTAGCTCTGAGCCACCTGGGAAGCTCTGCCCACACTCAGGGCACTGATTCAGCTCTTTGGGTGACACTGAGGGACCTGCTCTGGCTTCAGCCTCCTCCATACATTCCTCCTCATCCTGGTCACCCTCATCACCATCATTATCCTCCTCTTCATAGTTGTCATTCTCAGCATCATCCTCCATCTTCTCCTCTTTTTCCTTCTCATTCTCCTCTCCCTTGGGACTGCACATTGGTTTCTCCAACTTGATCTCTGGGTGCTGCTTCTCCTCCCAGCTCTTGTCTGGGTCCTTCTGTGAGGCCATACTGTGGCAGGAAGGGGTCACAGTTGAGCAATAAGGAAGATGGAAGCACCTGAGCCCAGGACCTCAAACCCTCAGATCCTGCCTGGGTCATGACACTCCCTGACTCCCAACACCCAGCTGGAGGAGAGAATGCAATGCAGAGGGGACCTCAAACCTTCAGTTTCTGCCACAGTGTGGGCAGAGACCTCTAATACCTGTGCTGAGACCCCAGGTTCCTGTGATCAGTGCCCTGAGGTACCCTGGGATTTACAAGTGGTCTTGTCCCACTCTCCTCAAGCCTGGAGGCATTGGCAGGGTGGTTCCTGGCCCAGGCCCTGTCCTTTGATCTCCACTGGCTCAGACAATGGAGGCAGCAGCACTGAACAAGGAAGACCAAACCACCTCTTCACATCTTCATTGATGATCTGGATGAGGGGTTCGAGTCAGTCATGAGCAAGTTTGCAGATGACACCAAGTTAGGAGCAGATGTTGGTCAGTTAGACGATAGAAAGGCTCTGCAGAGGGACTGAACAATGAAAGACCAAACCACCATCAACCTTCTCCCACCACCCTCCATGTCCCAACCCCAAACATCACCTCCTGCCATACAAATGGTCCCCAACAAGCCTGGGCAGTTCCCAAACACCAACACCTGATGAGTCTCAGAGCCCCTAGAGGGATGTAATGTGGCGGGCAGGAGGAGGTGGAAGAGGCAGGAAGGTGCCCTGGGACTCTGGATTTCTGGGGGCTGGGGTCCTGCTGTTGCCCCACTCTGGATTTCTTACCTGTTGGGCTGCTCCAAGGGGCAGTTCTGCAAACTCTGCTCTTCCACAGCACACAGGGGCAGGGATGATGGAGAGAGAGGGACACAACTCCTGCCACAGAGAAGCAAAGGGCTCAGAGGGGAGCACTGACCTGGAAGGGATGGCTCAGCACTGCCCAGGACCAGGCAGCACAGCTCAGCCTTCCTGGGGGCAGCTCCCAAGCCCAGCAGCACAGCCACAGCACACAGCCAGGGCTGATCAAGATGGGAGGCCTCAGCAAGTACAGACTCAGCTCCTTGCCCAGCACACAGCCCCCAGCACACAGCTGCAGGCCAGCACCACAACACAGCTGCCTCCACACAGCCTCTCTCAGGCCTTGCCTAAAGCTTCCTCCCACTGTCTGCCCAGGCCTCTGCTGCCTGCAGCTGCATTTGACAGCAGATCTTGCTCTGGTCCCAGCTCTCCTCCCTGGCCCTGCCCCCACCACACCCACTATGTCCTCAGCTCTGCCCTGAACACACCTCTCTGCTGCCCACTCCCCAACAGAAGATCACAGCAGCCCTCAGGACACACACAAAGGGAGATTCATGATCTCTGCAGATGTAGCAAAGGGGGAAGGGACTTGGGCATCTTCTTGCTAAACCTCTTCAGCCCTCACTGGGATGCTGGAGGAGTCTCTGGCTCCTGCCCAAACCTCACACCTCCAGCACCCTTCACACACCTGCAGCCCAAAGAAACTCAGTGAAAAGGGTTTGGCTTCCTTCTCTCCCTGACCATTTCTCTCAGCTTGCTCTTTGCAGTTCTCCTGGAACTGCCACTCCACATCCCCAAGAGAAAATGAGGTTGGATGTGAGGGCACAGCGCCCATGGGCTGCTGTTCATCTCCCAGCTGACACAGGCAGAGCTGCAGCACAATTCACTCCTTTCAGCTCCTCAAATGCTGCCACATTCTGCCATTCCCTGCACACATATTAGACACCTGGGCTTTGGATCCTCTCTCCTTCTTGGGGGCACAAGGCCTAATTCCTGCCTGGCCACTCCCAGGCCCTTCCCTCATTCCTAGCCCATCCATGTCCCTGCTGCCTTGGCTGTCCCATGGCCCTGTGTCCCCCACCTCCACTGCCACTGCCGCTGGAAGGGTGGAGTGGGAAATGCTGTGGCTAAGGAAGCCGTAGGGGCCAACAGAAAACCGTGGATGAGAGCACGGAGGAGAATTCCTGTGCTGGGTGGAAGGCACTGGGATGTCTTACACCAGAGAGTAGAGACCTCCAGAAGGGACAGCAGAGTCCACAGCTACACCACAAAGTGTCATCTAGCTTAGTTCATTCTCACAAGGCCTGCACCCACTCTTTACAAAGGAACAGCACAGGATCTCCAACCTCCTTTGCCCTTCCTCTCTGCTCCCAGGAACAGCTTCTGGGATCTCTCTCTGCAGAGGAGCTTTGAGGCCTTGGCAGTGCTGCCAACTGCGGCCTGCAGCAGCCTGGCTCACCTGGGAGCTGCCTACCAGAATCTGTAACTGCAGCTCTTGGGGGGCAGAGAGGCATGGGGGAGGGGGAAGGCATTTGGGGCCTGGGGTTCTGGCCTGCTTTGGTGGAGCTCTGGAGGAAGCTTTGGCCTAGGGAGGTTGCTTGGCTCCCGTGGCCCAGGCGCACTATGGATTGTTGTGGATTTGATGCTTTGCACTGTAGGATGCAGCTCTGAACAGCACAGCCATGGAAACTGCCCAATTCTATCCAACCCTCTGGCCACAGCTTGGCATCAACTCCTTTCACAAGGCTCAAAAATAGCCTCTCTGCCTTCTGAAACCTAAGGCAATACCCTGCAGAACAAGTTGGAGGAGCTCAAGGGGACAAGCTGCAGAGGGGGCCCAGGGCAACCTCCTGAGCTTCAACAAGAGCAAGGGCAGGGTCCTGCCCCTGGCCTGGCACAATCCTCACAATCAGGACAGGCTGGGGGAGGAGGGGATAGGAAGCAGCCCTGCAGAAAAGCACTGGGGGGTGCTGCTGGACAAGAAGCTGGACAAGAACAGACAGGGGGAGCCTGCAGACCAGAAGGCCAAGGGCAGCCTGGGCTGCACCAAAAGCAGCAGGGCCACAGATGGACAGAGGCCATCCTGGCACTTGGCTCTGCTGAGATTTCACCTGCAGCACTGCAGCCAGCTCTGGAGCCCTCAGCAAAGGAAGGACATGGACCTGATGGAGAAGGCCCAGAGGAGGGACACAAAAATGATCAGGGGCTTGGAGCAGCTCTGCTACCAGGACAGGCTGAGGGAGCTGGGGGTGATCAGCCTGGAGAGGAGAAGACTCTGTGGAGACCTAGGAGTGACCTTCTGGTACCTCAAGGGAACTACAAGAAGGCTGCAGAGGGACTCTTTGAAGCCATTGCCTCTGGTCCTGTCCCTGCAGGCTTTGCAAACTAGAGCAGAGCACATTGAGATTGGAGGTGAGGAACAAGTTCTGCACCAGGAGGCTGCTGGAACACTGCAACAGGTTGCCCAGGGAGGGGCTTGAGGTCCTTGTAGTGAAGGATGCTTATGATCAGGATTGTGCCCCAAACATTTGGGTAGGATATATTTCTGTATGTGTTAACCCTCCTTTGTCCCCCCTCCTTTCTGGAGGCAGCAGAGGGAATCCTGGCGCCACTGAGTCCAGGTAAACAGCCTACCTGGGCGTGGTCTCACCCCTGCAGTACTAGAGGCAGGCTATATGTTTGTTTCCCCGAGTATAGCATATACTCAGGCCATATTTGGTAGCTGGTAGTTCATTGGTTAATGTTTGCGTTGGCAACAGATGCTTATTGGGCCAGTATTCACTGGGGCAAATGGTAAATAGGGGTCGTTTGGCAAATGAGCCCCCCCACCTCGGTGTTGGAGCCTGTGTGTGCGTGCGTGCCAGCCAGTGCTTCGGGAGGCCTCGTGGTCCTTTTGCCACCGTCACCCAGCTGTGTGCGGTGCCGTGGACAGCACTCCATGGGATCAACCGCTGCGTGATCCATCGTAGGAGAAAACCTGGTAGACCGTGTGAACCAGCGCTGCTGACCTGCCACTGCCCCCCCTCTGAGCGAGGAATTTTGTATCCTGGGAGAGAACAGCAGAGCCACGCGGTGCGGCCACGCGGCCAGCGCCATTTCCTGCCTCCTTATTACGGCACATCCGTGCCACGTTGTCTGGATTATAAACATTACTGAGGAAAGACTCCACGAAGTTCTCAGCTTGTGAGTAAGCCAAGCCCTTTGTAGAGCTTCGTTTAGGATAGCGTTTATATTGCTCCGGGTGGAGGGTTGCCGGTCACTGACCAACCCCTCCCCCGCCACTCTCTGACTCAGTTTAGATTCTAAGTTCTGTGAATCATTTTGGTTTAAATGCCCATACATAACATTCTGTAAAGATAGTTCCACTAACCGAATATTGATACCTGTGAAGGGCGATTGTAAATACCCCGTTACAGAGTTTGTATATATATAAATAAACTTATATTTTTCGTTGATGGATCTGCCGTGCATTTCTGAGGGCATATCCACGACACTCCTAGCCCTGCAGATGTTCAAGGTGAGGCTGGACAGGGCTCTGGGCAACCTGAGCTAGTGCAGGATGTCGCTGCTGACTGCAGAGGGGCTTCAACTGCAGCACCTTTGCAGCTCCCTGACAACCCAAACCACCATAGGATTCTAGGAGTCTAAGTGCAGCCTCCAGGGAGAGCAGGAAAAAGATGAGGCAGAGGAGGACAAGGAAGAGGACAAGGAGGAGGAGAACCAAAATCCCTTCCAAATTCCTCCAAACCTCTGCCAAATTCCTGGAAAGCTCTTCCAGCTCTGCAGAGTTCATTCTGAAGAGAGCTGAGGGAGTTGCTAGGCTCAGGGATGTCTTGCACACTCTGCACAAATGCTCCAGAAGCTTTCCAAGTGCCCTCAAAACCAGCAGCACAGCTCTGCTGCCACACAATGCCACGCTGCAAGGGACCCCAAGGCTCAGCTGCTCCAACCTTGCCAGCTGACATTGGACTGGAAAGGAGCTGTCCCAGCCCCCTGCCAAGCTGAGCCTTCCAACTCTGCCCTGCAGGGGAATCCACCACTGCCCTGGGGAGATGATTCCAATGGCTGACTGGCAGGGAAAAGCTTTTGCCTCTGCAGGGCACTGTGCCACTTCAGCTCAACTCTTGCAGCAGCTCTTTGAAATCTGCCTTTGGAGCACCACAAACTCTGAAGCACTGCAGTGCAAAGCAGCTCAGCTTCAACTTCCAACTGCCTGAACTCTCACATTTTAAATTCAAGGCAGAGGCCAAGCTCACACCCAGCCCTTAAGCTCAAGAACCAGCAACTAAGGTCAGAGTCAGCTCCCAAGCACAAGAATCCAGATCAGAAATGCAAAACCAGCCCCCAGGCTCAGAGCCAGCTCCTAAGTTCACATCCAGGCCCCAAGCTCAAGAACTAGCAGCTAAGATCAGAACCACTTCCCAAGCTCACAGCCAGCCCCTGAGCTCAAGAACCAGCAATTAAGGTCAGAACACTTCCCAAGCTGAGAGCCACCTCCAGAGCTCACACCCAGGCCCCAAACTCACAAGCCACCAAACCAAACCAAACCAAACCAGGTTGGAAGAGACCTTCAAGATCATCACGTCCAACCCATCAACCAATCCAACCCACCCAAACAACTAACCCATGGCACCAAGTACCCCATCAAGTCTCCAAATAAGGTCAGAACCACAATAATAACCACAATAATAAGCAAATAAGGTCAGAACCACATTATAAGCTCAAGAGCCAGCCCCCAAGCTCAAAAGCCAGCCACTAAGGTCCAGAACCTAGATCAAAAGTGCAGACTCAGCTCCCAAGCCAGCAACTAAGGTCAGAATCACTTACCAAGCTGAAGAACCATCCCCTGACCTCAGAGACAGGCCCTGAGGTCAAGAACCACACCCCAAGCCCAGAGCCAGCAACTAAGCTCAAAACCCCTTTCCAAGCT
This sequence comes from Melanerpes formicivorus, assembly GCF_026170545.1. NCBI lineage: Eukaryota > Metazoa > Chordata > Aves > Piciformes > Picidae > Melanerpes > Melanerpes formicivorus. The sequence goes on along the minus strand of NW_027142566.1, from coordinate 402,120 downwards.
CACACCCAGACCCCAAGCTCAAGAGCCAGAAAATAAAATCAGAACCACTTCCCAAGCTCCAGAACCAGCAGCTAAGGTCAGAACCACTTCCTAAGCTCACACCCAGACCCCACGCTCAAGAAACAGCTCCCAAGCCAGCAACTAAGGTCAGAACCATTTTCCAACCTCAGGAACCAGCCCCCAAGCTCCACTACCAGCAACAAAGGTCAGAGCCAAGCTCCAGAGCCAGCCCCCACAAGCTCAAGAGCCAGACAGAAAGGTCAGAACCACTTTGCAAGCTCAGAGCCAGTCCCTAAGCTCACACCCAGACCCCAAGCTCAAGAGCCAGAAAGTAAAATCAGCACCACTTCCCAAGCTCAAGAACCAGCAACTAAGGCCAGAACCAAGCTCCAGAGCCAGCAACCAAGGTCAGAGCCACTTTACAAGCTCAGGAACCAGGCCCTGACCTCAGAGACAGGCCCTGAGGTCAGGAACCACACCCCAAGCCCAGAGCCAGCAACTAAGGTCAAAACCCCTTTCCAAGCTCACACCCAGACCCAAAGCTGGAGAGCCAGAAAATAAAATCAGAACCACTTCCCAAGCTCAAGAACCAGCAGCTAAGGTCAGAACACTTCCAAGCTCAGAGCCAGCCCCCAAGCTCAGAACCACTTCCCAAGCTCACAGCCAGCCCCCAATTTCAAGAGCCAGCAACTAAGGTCAGAACCACTTCCCAAGCTCACACCCAGACCCCAAGCTCAAGAAACAGCTCCCAAGCCAGCAACTAAGGTCAGAACCCTTTCCAACCTCAGGAACCAGCTCCCAGGTTCCAGTACCAGCAACAAAGGTCAGAGCCAAGCTCCAGAGCCAGCCCCCACAAGCTCAAGAGCCAGACAGTAAGGTCAGAACCACTTTCCAAGCTCAGAGCCAGCCCCTAAGCTCACAGCCAGCCCCCAAGCTCAAGAACCAGTCCCTGACCTCAGAGACAGGCCCTGAGATCAAGAACCACACCCCAAGCCCAAAGCCAGCAACTAAGGTCAAAACCCCTTTCCAAGCTCACAACCAGACCCCAAGCTCAAGAGCCAGAAAGTAAAATCAGCACCACTTCCCAAGCTCAAGAGCCAGCAACTAAGGTCAGAACACTTGCCAAGCTCACAGCCAGGCCCCAACTTCAAGAACCAGCCCCCAAGCTCCAGAACCAGCAACTAACATCAGAACCACTTCCTAAGCTCACACCCAGACCCCAATCACAGTATCACAGTAGAACTTAGGTTGGAAAGGACCTCGAGGATCATCGAGTCCAACCTATCAACACAGACCCATGACTAGACCATGGCACCAAGTGCCACGTCCAATCTCCCCTTGAACGTCTCCAGGGACGGTAACTCAACCACCTCCCTGGGCAGCCCGTTCCAATGATGAATGACTCGCTCGGTGAAGAACTTCCTCCTCACCTCGAGTCTAAACCTCCCCTGGCACAGCTTGAGACTGTGTCCCCTTGATCTGGTGCTGCTTGCCTGGGAGAAGAGGCCAACCCCTTCCCGGCCACAACCACCCCTCAGGTAGTTGTAAAGGGCAATGAGGTCACCCCTGAGCCTCCTCTTCTCCAGGCTAAACAATCCCAGCTCCCTCAGCCTCTCCTCATAGGGCTGTGTTCAAGGCCTCTCCCCAGCCTTGTTGCCCTTCACTGGACATGTTCAAGTGTTTCGATGTCCTTCTTAAACTGAGGGGCCCAGAACTGGACACAGGACACAAGGTGTGGCCTAACCAAAGCAGAGTACAGGGGCACAATGACTTCCCTGCTCCTGCTGGCCACACTATTCCTAATGCAGGCCAGGATGCCATTGGCCCTCTTGGCCACCTGGGCACACTGCTGGCTCATATTCAGGTGGCTGTCGATCAGCACCCCCAGGTCCCTCTCTGTTTGGGAGCTCTCCAGCCACTCCGACCCCAGCCTATAGCTCTGCATGGGATTGCCGTAGCCAAAGTGCAGCACTCGGCACTTGGACTTGTTGAATGCCATCCCATTGGAATCTGCCCATCTGTCCAGTCTGTCGAGGTCCCTCTGCAAAAGGGGACTCTGCAAGCTCAAGAAACAGCTCCCAAGCCAGCAAGTAAGGTCAGAACCACTTTCCAACCTCAGGAACCAGCCCCCAAGCTCCAGTACCAACAACAAAGGTCAGAACCAAGCTCCAGAGCCAGGCCCCACAAGCTCAAGAGCCAGACAGAAAGGTCAGAACCACTTCCCAAGCTCAAGAACCAACCCCTGACCTCAGAGACAGGCCCTGAGGTCAGGAACCACACCCGAAGCCCAGAGCCAGCAACTAAGGTCAGAACCCCTTTCCAAGCTCACACCCAGATACCAAGCTGAAGAGCCAGAAAATAACATCAGAACCACTTCCCAAGCCCACTCCCAGGCCCCCAGGCTCAGAGCCAGTGTCACAACTTTGCTTATTTCAAGTTCCCTTCATTGCACTTCTGCTAAGTGTCCAAATTGAAGCATTCAGAGAATGCTTTGGACTGGAAGGGACCCCAAAGAGCAGACAGCTCCAACCCCCTGCCATGCCCACAGACACCTTCCACCACACCAGGCTGCTCAAGCCCTCATCCAACCTCACCCTCAGCACCTCCAGGGAAGGGGCAGCCAGCACCTCCCTGGCCAACCTGCTCCAGGCTCTCACCACCCCCACTCCAAACTATTGCCTCCCAAGCTCCACTCCAAATCTGCCCTCCTCAACCTTCAATCCAGTCCCCCTCAGCCCATCACTCCCAGCCCCTCACCAAAGTCCCTCCACCGCTCTCCTGCAGCCCCCAGCAGCTACCACAAGGCTGCTCCAACCTCTCCCCACAGCCTTATCCTCTCCACCCTCCACAGACACAACTCTCACAGCCAATCCCCACAGGGGAGCTGCCACAGCCCTCCCACCACCCCCATTACCTCCAACACACCCCCTCCAACAGCTCAACCTCCTGCCCCTCTTGGGGGCACCACAGCTGCACACAGCACTCCAGCTGGCAGCACACAATGCTGCCAGCACAAAAACCATTGCAGCAAAAGCCTCAACCTGTGCTCAGCTGCCAAACCAAAGGGACCTCAACTTGGCCACAAGAGGAAGGACCAAACTCAGCCAAGACACTGATCCAACACCCAAGGCTGCACAAAACAACCAGCAACAGCTTCCAGCAACAGCAGACCTGCAGCTGGGCTGCAAAGCTCTGCAGAAGAAAACCACTCCAGAAGGGCTCCAGGGCCCCAGGGATTGCAAAGCCCAGGCTCTCACTCTCCTCCTGCACAAGGAAAGCTTCACTTGCCCACAAGAAGCCAAACACTTCCCCACACCAAGCCATCCACACCACTTGACTTTCAACCTCCTTCAAGCCCTTGCCTGGCAGCACCACTTCCTCAGCCCACAGCTCCAGCAACACCACAAGGCCTTGAAGGCTCTCCTGCACTCCACACCTCTCAGCCACACCCACACCCCTTGGCCACCCACAACCCAACAAGCTTCCTGCTCACCACTTCTCTTCCCAAGCCTCACCTCCCTTGGGCCCTCTCAGCACACCACCAACTAACCCCAAAAGGCTCCAGCTGACAGCACTGCTTGCAAGAATCCCAGGCACTTCCAAGGGCAGACTATGAGCCCAGAGGCAAAACCCAAACCTTTCCCCTCTCCACAGGACTCTCTCCCATTTCCCATTCTTCCCAGCACCTCCAGCACCTAAGATGCATTTGCTCTGGGGCAGCTTCCTCACACAGCCACACAATTGCCTGGCCTGCAAAAGACCTCTCTCAGCACTGAGGCCAACTGCCAGCCCCAACACCACCAGGGACACCAAACCATGGCCCCATGGTCACACCTTGCTGCAACACCTCCAGCCATGGCCACTCCACTGCCTCCCTGGGCAGCCTCTGCCAGGCCCTGACCACTCTGGCACCAAACTCATTCCTCCTCCTCTCCAACCTAAGCCTCCCCTGCCACAATTTCAGGCCACTTCCTCTCCTACCACCTGAGACTAGGCACAAGACCCCAACCCCCAGCTCACTGCAGCCTCCTTGCAGGGAGCTCCAGAGGCCAAGAGGTCTCCCCTCAGCCTCCTCTTCTCCACACTAAACACCCACAGCTCCCTCACCTGCTCCTCTCAGCCCTGCTCTCCAGACCCTTCCCCACCTTTCTTGCCCTTCTCTGCACCTGCTCCAGACCCTCAAAGTCCGTGGAGTCAGGGGCCAAAACTGACCCCAGCATTCCAGGGGTGGCCTCCCCAGGGCCCAGGACAGGAGGACAATCCCTGCCCTGGCCCTGCTGGACACAGCACTGCTGAGACTTGCAGAGCACTGCAATTGCTTTGCTCACTTGCAGCAATCACTTCCTTCCCTTCCCAGCTCATTGCACAGCAAACAGCAGCAAGGGAATTGCTTTGTCTTCTGCTGAAGATCCTCCAAGGAAGCTGCAGGACTTCTCACCACCAAAACCATAAACAACAGGCTGCCCCCAGCCCAAGCCAAACCTTTCAGTCCAAGTCAATGCACTTCCTCAGCCACAAGCAGACACTCAACAGCTCAGCCTCATTTGGTTGCCTGCCAGCAAGCATTTCCCCAGAGGCAGAGCAGCTGCAGCACAGCAGTCTGCTTCTGACCATGCTTCCTGCCAGCACAGCTGACAAAAGCTCTGCACAGCTCTCAGCCTGCAGCCACACAGCAAAAGCTCCTCGTGCCCTGAGCCTTCCTGTGCTCAGGAGGCCTGCAGAGAAACTGAGAACCACTCTGCAACCCCCCAGGGAATCTTTGTGCCTCAAGAGATTGCAGAGCACAGAGGCCTTGGAGGGGTGCTCTGGGCAGGGGGGCTGTGGGTTTGGGGTGATTCTGACACCTCCTTAACCTCTCTGCCCAGCTCTGCAGAAGGCCCAGCACCAGGGGCAGGCATTGTGCTTCCAGCCCAAGGGCTGAGGCAGGAGCACCCCTGGCTGCTGGCCCAGCACAGCCAGATGCAGGCACTGGCAGTCTGGTGGGGGATAAAGCCCTGAACCCCCCAAACAGCCTCCCCCAACTACCTGTGCGACCCCAGGCAGCCCATGCTGCACCCTGCCACAAGCAGGAGGAGCCCAAAATGCCCCCAGGGAAACCAAAATAGCAGACTGAGAGCTAAAATGCCTCCCTGGCACCCTCAGTTACCTCCCTGCACCCCAAAGCTATCCCAAAGGAACCAACAAGGGTCCCCAACACCCAGGCAGCAGGAAAGGACTCCCCCACCCCCAAGGGACCCAGCACTGGGGGGTGTGGGGGGGGTGTAGAGGGATTCTGGGGGGCTGGGCCCATGGCAGTGCCATTTGGGACCCTGCCTGACCTGGGGGCAAAGAAGACTTGGGGGGCAGCAACATTTGGGGACCCTCCTGTTCTTCCCTCCCCACTCCAGCTGGGCACTCCTCCAGTGCCACCCAAGCTGGGGACCCCACTTCCCTGGGGGTACCCCCCCACACCTCCTGGCCTCTTCTCACCAGTAGCCTTTCTCTCCAAATGGGGGCTCCTGCCCAGGAGGCCACCCCAGCCCCAAGCCCTGGGCTCACAGACCAGGCCAGGCCAGGCTCTGAGGTGCTCTATGGCCAAGTCAAGCTGAGTCCAGCACCAAGCCACTGCTGGACCCCCCTGGACTCTTCCTTGGACACCCCCAGCAAGGGCAGCACTCAAGGAGATGTCCTGCAGCTTGTGCAGGGATGAGAGCAGCTGAGGAGAGAGGGAAGAAGGCAAAGAGAGGGCAGAGAATGACCAGCAGAGAGCTCAGCACCACCCCAGGCTCCCATCCAGGCTGCCAAGGTGCTGCTGGGCACCCACCGGGCTTGGCTGGGGGCAGGGCACCACTGCCAGCTGCAAGTAGCCAAAGGGGCAAGCTGGGCACACTGGGCACAGAGGCTTAGCTTCCTGAGGGCAGGGACAAAAGGCAGAGCCCAGCTGGGGGACACAGAGAGGCCTGCAGAGAGATGGACACAGCCCTGTGCCCGAGGGCAGGCAGAGGCACCCCTGGCACAAGGGCACAGCAGAGCCCCACAGGAAGGGGCTGGGGGGCACAGAGGCCTTGGATGCCACCACCCCCAGCACAGCCAAACCGCCCCACAGCTGACACCAGCCCCAGGCGCTCCCAAGCTCAGGCTCAGCACAGCACCCACGCCTGACACCCCCACGGCACCCAGCACACAGCCTGCCCACAGCTCCCCCCCGCGCCTGGCCCTCAGCCCAGCCGCTGCCCTTCAGCACAGCAGCCGCCCGGCACCTGCCAGCACAAAGCCTCCAAACCCCCAGGGCTCCCCCACACACCCCCACAGCAGCCTCTGCTGCAAGCCACACCCCACGCTCACCACCACCTCTCCTGCACACAGCAGCCCCCACAGCGCCGCTGCCACCTCAGCTCTGCTGCCAGCCCAGCCCCCAGCACAGGGACACAGGGACACAGGGCCAGGGACAGCCCCTGCAGCCCACCAATGTCTCCGCCTGCAACCCAGCAGCAGCCAAAGGGGGCCTGCAGCTGCCCCCACCAGGGGGAGGCAGCAGCACGGCACCACAAGGAACCCCCAAACACACACACCCCGACCCAGCCCCACACACAGCTCCACACAACCGCGCCCACCCCCTCGCACCACCCCACCACTCCCCACTCCAAGCCTCACCACCCCGACCCACACCACACCCACACACAGCCTCCCTCACCGCCAACAACTCCTACCACCAAACCCACACAGCCCCACGGGCTCCTCACCAGCCCCTCACACGCCCCTCTCCGACCCCAAGCCCCCACCCAACCTCACACACGCCCCCACAACTCCACAGCCCCCAACAACCACCCCCCACAGCCCCACCCACACCAGCCCCACACCTCACCGAGCCCTCCTCAAGCCCAGCTCCACGACACAGCCCTCAGCCCCAGGCCATCCCAATGCCAACCCCACGAGCCGCTCCCCCAAGCCCCAAGGGATCCCCACCCCAGCAGCCCCAACTCTGCCCCGCGCCTGCTCACACCTACCCCACAGCCCAGGCCAAAGGGGCGCACAGCAGCAGGAAGAGGAAGGACGAAGAGCTCGGAGCAGAGGCAGCTGCCGACTGCCGTCCCCTGCAGCCTCCTGGCAGCCTGGGCGAGCAGAGAGCGATGCAATGGAGACCCCGAACCGCCCACGTTGCAGCCCAGCCCAGGCGGGGGCTGGGGCCGCAGACGAAGCCCCGCCCACGGCCGGGCAGCCGCAGCCAATCACAGACGCCGGATTACCCCAACCACTCCTCCAAGTCCCAGCGGGGAGCTGTGGCCCTGCCTCCGCGCGGGGCATGCCGGGAGGTGCAGCTCTCAGCCAGGGCGGCGCCGTCTGGGCTGAGCTGCGCTGCGGGGGCAGGGCTGGGGCACAGCAGCTCCGCAACAGCTCTGACCCAGCAGCTGCGCACAGCTCCCAGGAGCTTTGGCTCAGCTCGGAAAGGTTGCACAGAGGTCTCCAGGAGCTCCGGAGGATTTTTTTCGCTGAGGATTCTCTGCAGGGTTGGGAATCCAAAACCTCCTCCCAGCCTCTCCCAAACTCTTGCAAAGAGATTTCGATGCCTCCCGAGGGGGCTTGGGGCAGCTCCAGGGGATCTGAACGGCTCGGGAAGAGTTTTTCTGTCGCCTTCCAGAGTTTCCAGCAGGTGCTGAGGACTTTTCCGGCAGTTTTCAGCCTTTTGCAGCATTTCTGAAGGATGTTGAAGACTGCAAGAAGCCAGAGCCTGGCTGAGAGCTCTGCAGAATCAGTTTGCAGGAGCTTGGCAGCCATGGGGATGAGGTTCTGGAATTGGTTTGGATTCCTTTTGGCACTTTTAATCATTTCCCGAAGCTCTGTGGATAATTTCCAGCCCCTTTTCCTTCCTTTTGAAGCTATTTTCCTCATTTTGGGCTGATTTTAATGGGTTTTGGGGAGATTTTGCTTAGTCTCAGGCATTTTGAATGATTTTTGAAGATAGCTTGAGTATTTTAATCTCCTTTTTCAGGCCTTTTCAATGATTTTTTTGAGATGTTTAGACCATTTTTAGGATTTTTCTAATGATTTTTGAGGTATTTTCATTATTCCCAGGCCCTTTCAATGATTTTTGAAGTGTTCTTACTCATTTCAGACCCTTTTAGTGAGTTTTTGAAGACATTTTGATTATTTTTGTGCATATTTGATGTTTTCCTACAAGATTTTGATTCTTTTCAGGCCCTTTGAATGATCTTCAGAGAGATTTGGATCATGTTTAAGTCATTTTTTACAAAGCATTTTGAGTGCCCAAGAAAACTCCTTCAAATCCTCAAGTCTTCAAACAGAGCTTTTGAAGCATCTTTAGGGAGGTTTAGGAGGTTCTAATAGTTTGGGAAATGTTAAAATCTTCTCCAAGTGCTGAAACAGGAATCCAGAGGCACAAAGCTGTCAGCTCCCTTGAGCTGCAGCTATAGAATTTGGGGGGTTTGAGAGGTGAAGCATCAGGACTGTGGAACCTGCTGCTCCTGGCAGAGTTGATCCAATCAGAGAAGAGTTTGGGTTGGGGAAACCCCAAATTCAGCTGGCAGCTGTTGGCAGGAGGAACATTGCCGTGCTCGAAGCAGAGCCTTTGAACTGCAGCTGAGGGTTCAGAGCTGCCTTAGGAGGAGACTTGAGCCCTGGGGATGTATCCCAATGGGAGTTGGGTTCTCAGCCCTTGAGTGCTGCTGGTTTGCCACAGGGTTTCACAGACAGACTCCCTAAGGTTGGAAAAGACCTCCAAGATCATCAAGTCCAACCTTCTACCCACATCTCCATGACCACCAGACCATGTCCCAGAGTGCCACCTCTACTCATTTCTTGAATAAATCCAGGGACAGTGACTCTCCCACCCCCCTGGGCAGCCTGCTCCAATGCCTGAGCACTCTTGAAGCAAAGAAATTTTTCCTCCTCTCCAACCTAAATCTCCCCTGGTACAATTTCAGGGCATTTCCTCTTGTCCTGTCATTGGTTACTTGGGAGAAGAGGCCAATATTGGCCTCACTCTGATCTCCTGTCAGGTACATGTAAAGATCAATGAAGTCTCCTCTCATCCTTCTCCTCTTCAGAATAAGCAATCCCAGCTCCCTCAGCCTCTCCTCACCAGACCTGCTCTCCAATCTCCTCACCAGCTTTGCTGCCCTTCTCTCTCCCTGCTCCAGCACCTTAGTGACTTTCTCATACTGTGATGCCCAAAACCAAACACAGCACTTGAGATGCAGTCTCACCAGTGCTGGCTCCAGAGAGACAATCACTCACTGCTGGTCACAGCCCTTCTGATCCAGGCCAGGATAGTGGAGGTCTTCCTAACCACCTGGGTACACACTGGCTCATGCTCAGCTGGCTGTCTACCAACACCCCCAGGCCCTTTTCTGCTGGGCAGTTTCCAGCCACGCTGCCCCAAGCCTGCAGCCTTCACGGGGTGGTTGTGATGCTAGCACAAGAGCCAGTGCTTGGCCTTATTAAACCTTCTGGAACTGACCTTAGCCCAGCAGTCCAACCTATCCAGACCTCTCTGCAGAGGCTTCCTACCCTGCAGCAGATCAACACTCCCACTTCATGTTGTCTGCACCTTGCTCACTCTTTAATTGCTTGCTGTTTATGTGGCAGAAGATGCAGTCAGAAATCACCTGGAGTACCACCACCACCAGGGTTTGTCTAGTGAACATTGAAAGGCTTAGAAAATACAGACCAGGGGGAAAAAAAACCCAAACCAACAAGAACACACCTAACAAACACTAAGATGAGCATTAAAACTCCAGTTGAGTTATAGCCACCCTGGGTTTCAAATGTTCCCATGAGCAATCATAGAATCGGTTCTGGGAGCTCTGTGCTTTGCCTTGGCAGGGAGGTGAGGGAGACAAATATCTGCTGCTCAGCACTGACTAGGTCCAGCCCATGGCTGTGGTCATTGCATCATAGTATCAGTCAGGGTTGGAAGGGACCACAAGGAGCATCTAGTTCCACCCCCCCCTGCCATGGGCAGGGACACCCCACACTAGATCAGGCTGCCCCGAGCCTCATCCATCCTTGGCTTAAACACCTCCAGGGACAGGGCCTCAACCACCTCCCTGGACAACCCATTCCAGGGCTTCACCACTCTCATGGGGAAGAACTTCCTCCTCACCTCCAGCCTGAATCTCCCCACCTCCAGCTTCATTCCATTCCCCCTAGTCCTATCACTCCCTGAGATCCTGAGCAGTCCCTCCCCAGCCTTCCTGTAGGCCCCCTGCAGATACTGGAAGGCCACAATGTGGTCACCTGGGAGCCTTCTCTTCTCCAGACTGAACAGCCCCAATTCCTTCAGTCTGTCCTCATAGGAGCGGTGCTCCAGACCTCTGATCATTTTTGTCGCCCTTCTCTGGACACCTTCCAGCACCTCCACATCCCTCTTGGAATAGGGGCTCCAGAACTGGACACAGTACTCCAGGTGGGGTCTCCCCAGAGCTGAGCAGAGGGGGAGGATCACCTCCCTTGCCCTGCTGGCCACACTTCTCCTGATGCAGCCCAGGATCTGATTGGCTTTGTGGGCTGCAAGTGCACACTGAGAGCTCCTGGTGAGCTTCTCCTCCACCAGCACCCCCAAGTCTCTCTCCTCAGGGCTGCTTTCCAGCCAGTCACTGCCCAGCCTGCATTTGTGCCTGGGATTGCCTCGACCCAGATGCAGGACCTTGCCCTTGGTCTTGTTGAACCTCCTGAGGTTGGCTTGTGCCCACCTCTCCAGCCTGTCCAGGTCCCTCTGGATGGCCTCCCTTCCCTCCAGCGTGTCTGCTGCACCACACAGCTTGGTGTCAGACAGCTTGGGGTCATTGCATCATAGACTGCTGGGATGGTAGGGGCTGGAAAGGACCTCTGGAGAGGAGGTTCAATCCCCCTGCCAGAACAGGATCCCCTGGGGCAGGTCCCACAGGAACACATCCGGATGGCTCTGGAAGCTCTCCGGCAAGGGGCACTGCAGGGCCTCTCTGGGCAGCCTGCTGCAGGGCTCCAGCACCCTTCCAGCCAAGAAGTTTCTCCCCATGGTGAGGTGGAGCTTGCTGTGTCCCAGCTTGCATCCATTACCCCTTGTCCTGTCCCAGGACACTATTACAGAGAGCCTGGCACCACCTTCTTGACAGCCACCTGGATGTTTTTCCAGGCCTGGCCCTTCCCAGCCTAAAGGAGTAAGAATCACAGAGTGCCTGTGGCTGGAGAAGACCTTTCAGGTGCAGGTCAGCCATGCCCTGACCCTGGCACTGTGCCAGAGCTGAAGAGGTCCTTTGGTCAATAGTATTTTGTTGTGGGCTGAGGACCATAGAGAAGATTCCTCCAGCAGTGCCAGAGAGCAGCAAGGGGCTGGGCAGTGGCCAGAGGGTGGGCACAGGACATGGTGAATTGTTCTGCCATCCCATAATCCCTGCAGCTGCCCTGGAAGCAGAATGCACAGCCAGCTCCTCCCCTCTGCTCCCTCATCTCTCCCCTGGCTGGGTGGCAGCTGTTGGCTCTCCTGGTTTGTGGGGGAGGGATAGGGGAGGGATAGGGGAGGGATAGGGGAGGGATAGGAGAGGGATAGGAGAGGGATAGGAGAGGGAGGGGAGAGGATTAACCAGGTTGGAAGAGCCCTTTGAGATCATCAAGTCCAACCTCTCACCCAGCACCATCTGATCAACTAAACCATGGCACCAAGTGCCTCATCCAGGCTCTTCCTAAGCACCTCCAGGGATGGAGACTCCACCACCTCCCTGGGCAGCACATTCCCATGGCCAAACTCTCCCTCTATGAAGAACTTCTTCCTAACATCCAGCCTAAACCTCCCCTGGCACAGCTTGAGACTGTGCCCTCTTGTTCTGGCTGCCTGGGAGAAGAGACCAACCCCCACCTGGCTACAGCCTCCCTTCAGGGAGTTGTAGACAGCAATGAGGTCTGCCCTGAGCCTCCTCTTCTCCAGGCTCAGCAACCCCAGAGCTTCCTCAGCCTCTCCTCCCAGGGCTGTGCTCCACCCCCAGTGCCAGTGCCAGCCCCGCCTGGTGCTGAGTGCGGGCAGCAGGGCTGGGATGAGAGTTGCACTCTGGACCCCGTCCCTCCCGGCCGCTCTCCGACACCTCACCGCCCCCCCCCATTGCTGTCCCAATGCACATCCTGCACAGCACAGACTGCAAACAGCCAAGAGCTTCAGGAGCCAACCCCGCGGCCCCCAGCCCCGCCGGCACCCCCCTGCCCCTGGCCAAAGCCAAACAGAACAATTCCTCACACTCCCCAATCCTGCCCCAGCCCCACGGAGCCCCCTGCCCCCCGCGCCCCTCCCGACCCCCAACTCCACACACGCCCCCGGCAGCCCCACGCAGCCAGAGCCTTCCCCGCTGCGCTGCCGCCGCCCTCAGCGCTCCCCGGCCCCCTCAGCCCCTCCCGCCCCGCCGCAGCTCACCAGCCGGCAGCTGCCGCTCGCCCGCCAGCACCTCCGGCACTTCTCCAGCCCCTTCCTGTGGGGCTCTGCTGTGCCCTTGTGCCAGGGGTGCCTCTGCCTGCCCTCGGGCACAGGGCTGTGTCCATCTCTCTGCAGGCCTCTCTGTGTCCCCCAGCTGGGCTCTGCCTTTTGTCCCTGCCCTCAGGAAGCTAAGCCTCTGTGCCCAGTGTGCCCAGCTTGCCCCTTTGGCTACTTGCAGCTGGCAGTGGTGCCCTGCCCCCAGCCAAGCCCGGTGGGTGCCCAGCAGCGCCTTGGCAGCCTGGATGGGAGCCTGGGGTGGTGCTGAGCTCTCTGCTGGTCATTCTCTGCCCTCTCTTTGCCTTCTCCCCTCTCTCCTCAGCTGCTCTCATCCCTGCACAAGCTGCAGGACACCTCCTTGAGCACTGCCCTTACTGGGGAGGTCCAAGGAAGGGTCCAGGGGGGTGCAGCAGTGGCTTGGTGCTGGACTCAGCTTGGCCATAGAGCACCTCAGAGCCTGGCCTGGCCTGGTCTGTGAGCCCAGGGCTTGGGGCTGGGGTGGCCTCCTGGGCAGGAGCCCCCATTTGGAGAGAAAGGCTACTGGTGAGAGGAGGCCAGGAGGTGGGGGGGGTACCCCCAGGGCAATGGGGTCCCCAACTTGGGTGGCACTGGAGGAGTGCCCAGCTGGAGTGGGGAGGGAAGAACAGGAGGGTCCCAAAATGTTGCTGCCCCCCAAGTCTTCTTGCCCCCAGGTCAGGCAGGGTCCCAAATGGCACTGCCATGGGCCCAGCCCCCCAGAATCCCTCTACAGTCCCCCCCAGTGCTGGGTCACTTGGGGGTTGGGGAGTTCCTTTCCTGCTGCCTGGGTGTTGGGGACCATTGTTGGTTCCTTTGGGATAGCTTTGGGGTGCAGGGAGGTAACTGAGGGTCCCAGGGAGGCATTTTGAGCTCTCAGGCTGCTGTTGTGGTTTCCCTGGGGGCATTTTGGGCTCCTCCTGCTTGTGGCAGGGTGCAGCATGGGCTGCCTGGGGTCGCACAGGGAGCTGGGGGAGGCTGTTTGGGGGTTCAGGGCTTTATCCCCCCCCAGACTGCCAATGCCTGAATCTGGATTTGGAGTGGAGTTTAGGAGGAAATTGTTTGGAGTGGGGGTGGTGAGAGCCTAGAGCAGGTTGGCCAGGGAGGTGCTGGCTGCCCCCTCCCTGGAGGTGCTGAGGGTGAGGTTGGATGAGGGCTTGAGCAGCCTGGTGTGGTGGAAGGTGTCTGTGGGCATGGCAGGGGGTTGGAGCTGTCTGATCTTTGGGGTCCATTCCAGCCCAAAGCATTCTCTGGCTGCTTCAATTTGGACACTTAGCAGAAGTGCAATGAAGGGAACTTGAAATAAGCAAAGTTGTGAAACTGGCTCTGAGCCTGGGGGCTGGGTGTGAGCTTGGGAAGTGGTTCTGATGTTATTTTCTGGCTCTTGTGGGGGCTGGCTCTGGAGCTTGGTTCTGAGCTTTGTTGCTGGTACTGGAACCTGGGAGCTGGTTCCTGAGGTTGGAAAGGGTTCTGACCTTAGTTGCTGGCTTGGGAGCTGTTTCGTAAGCGTGGGGTCTGGGTGTGAGCTTGGAAAGGGGTTCTGACCTTAGTTGCTGGCTCTGGGCTTTGGGTGTGGTTCCTGACCTCAGGGCCTGTCTTTGAGGTCAGGGCCTGGTTCCTGAGCTTGTAAATGGCTCTGACCTTGGTTGCTGGCTCTGGAGCTTGGTTCTGGCCTTTGTTGCTGGTACTGGAGCTTAGGGGCTGGCTCTTGAACTTGGGGGATGGCTGTGAGCTTGGGAATTGTTCTGACCTTAGTTGCTGGCTCTGAGCTCAGGGGCAGGCTCTTGAGCTTGGGAAGTGGTTCTGAGCTTGGGGGCTGGCTCTGATCTTGGGAGCTGAGTCTGCACTTTTGGTTTAGGTTGCTTGGGGGCTGGTTCTGGAGCTTAGGGGCTGGCTGTGAGCTTGGGAAGTATTCTGACCTTAGTTGCTGGCTCTGAGCTCAGGGGCAGGCTCTTGAGCTTGGGAAGTGGTTCTGATTTTATTTTCTGGGTGTGAGCTTGGGGTCTGGGTGTGAGCTTGGAAAGGGGTTCTGACCTTAGTTGCTGGCTCTGGGATTGGGGTGTGGTTCCTGACCTCAGGGCCTGTCTCTGAGGTCAGGGGCTGGTTCTTGAGCTTGGGGGCTGGTTGTCAGCTTAGGGGCTGGCTCTGAGCTTGGAAAGTAGTTCTGACCTTACTGTCTGGCTCTTGAGCTTGTGGGGCCTGGCTCTGGAGCTTGGTTCTGACCTTTGTTGCTGGTACTGGAGCCTGGTGGCTGATTCCTGAGCTTGGAAAGGGTTTTGACATTAGGTGCTGGCTTGGGAGCTTGGGAGCTGTTTCTTGATCTTGGGGGCTGGGTGTGAGCTTGGGAAGTGGTTGTGGTCTTAGTTGCTGGTTCTGAGCTTGGGAGCTGAGTCTGCACTGTTGATCTAGGTTCTGAAGCTTGGGTGCTGGTTCTTGAGCTTAGGAAGTGGTTCTGACCTTAGTTGCTGGCTCTGGAGCTTGGGGGCTGGGTGTGAACTTGGAAAGGGGTTTTGAGCTTTAGTTACTCACTCTGGGCTTGGGGTCTGGTTCTTGATCTCAGGGCCTATCTGTGAGGTCAGGGGCTGGTTCTTGAGCTTGGGAAGTGATTCTGACCTTAGTTGCTGGCTTGGGAGCTGAGTCTGCACTTTTGATCTAGGTCCTGGACCTTAGTGGCTGGCTCTTCAGCTTGGAATGTGGTTCTGACCTTATTTGCTGGCTTGTGAGCTTGGGGCCTGGGTGTGAGCTCTGGAGGTGGCTCTGAGCTTGGGAAGTGTTCTGACCTTAATTGCTGGTTCTTGAGCTCGGGGGCTGGCTCTGAGCTTGGGAACTGTTCTGATCTTAGCTGCTGGTTCTTGAGCTTGGGGCCTGGATGTGAACTTAGGAGCTGGCTCTGAGCCTGGGGGCTGGCTCTGCATTTCTGATCTGGATTCTTGGGCTTGGGAGCTGACTCTGACCTTAGTTGCTGGTTCTTGAGCTTGGGGGCTGGGTGTGAGCTTGGCCTCTGCCTTGAATTTAAAATGAGAGTTCAGGCAGTTGGAAGTTGAAGCTGAGCTGCTTTGCACTGCAGTGCTTCAGAGTTTGTGGTGCTCCAAAGGCAGATCTCAAAGAGCTGCTGCAAGAGTTGAGCTGAAGTGGCACAGTGCCCTGCAGAGGCAAAAGCTTTTCCCTGCCAGTCAGCCATTGGAATCCTCTCCCCAGGGCAGTGGTGGATTCCCCTGCAGGGCAGAGTTGGAAGGCTCAGCTTGGCAGGGGGCTGGGCCAGCTCCTTTCCAGTCCAGTGTCAGCTGGCAAGGTTGGAGCAGCTGAGCCTTGGGGTCCCTTGCAGCCTGGCATTGTGTGGCAGCAGAGCTGTGCTGCTGGTTTTGAGGGCACTTGGAAAGCTTCTGGAGCATTTGTGCCGAGTGTGCAAGACATCCCTGAGCCTAGCAACTCCCTCAGCTCTCTTCAGAATGAACTCTGCAGAGCTGGAAGAGCTTTCCAGGAATTTGGCAGAGGTTTGGAGGAGTTTGGAAGGGATTTTGGTTCTCCTCCTCCTTGTCCTCTTCCTTGTCCTCCTCTGCCTCATCTTTTTCCTCCTCTCCCAGGAAGCTGCACTTAGACTCCTAGAATCCTGGAGTGGTTTGGGTTGTCAGGGAGCTGCAAAGGTGCTGCAGTCCAAGCCCCTCTGCAGTCATCAGGGACATCCTGCACTATATCAGGTTGCCCAGAGCCCTGTCCAGCCTGACCTTGAACATCTGCAGGGCTGGGACCTCAAGCCCCTCCCTGGGCAACCTGTTGCAGTGTTCCAGCAGCCTCCTGGTGCAGAACTTGTTCCTCACCTCCAATCTCAATCTGCTCTGCTCTAGTTTGCAAAGCTGGCAGGGACAGGACCAGAGGCAATGGCTTCAAAGAGTCCCTCTGCAGCCTTCTTGTAGCCCCCTTCAGGTACCAGAAGGTCACTCTTAGGTCTCCCCAGAGTCTTCTCCTCTGCAGGCTGAACACCCCCAGCTCCCTCAGCCTGTTCTGGTAGCAGAGCTGCTCCAAGCCCTTGATCATTTTTGTGTCCCTCCTCTGGGCCCTCTCCATCAGGTCCATGTCCTTCCTGTGTTGATGGTTCCAGAGCTGGCTGCAGTGCTGCAGGTGAAGTCTCAGCACAGCCAAGTGGCAGGATGGCCTCTGTCCATCTCTGGCTATGCTGCTTTTGGTGCAGCCCAGGCTGCCCTTGGCCTTGTGGGCTGCAGGCTCCCTCTGTCTGTTCCTGTCCAGCTTCTTGTCCAGCAGCACCCCCCAGTCCTTTTCTGCAGGGCTGCTTCCTATCCCCTCCTCCCCCAGCCGGTGCTGATTGTGAGGATTGTGCCTGGCCAGGGGCAGGACCCTGCCCTTGCTCTTGTTGAAGCTCAGGAGGTTGCCCTGGGCCCCCTCTGCAGCTTGTCCCCTTGAGCTCCTCCAACTTGTTCTGCAGGGTATTGTCTTAGGTTTCAGGAGGCAGAGAGGCTCTCTTTGAGCCTTGTGAAAGGAGTTGATGCCAAGCTGTGGCCAGAGGGTTGGATAGAATTGGGCAGTTTCCATGGCTGTGCTGTTCAGAGCTGCATCCTACAGTGCAAAGCATCAAATCCACACCAATCCATAGTGTGCCTGGGCCACGGGAGCCAAGCAACCTCCCTAGGCCAAAGCTTCCTCCAGAGCTCCACCAAAGCAGGCCAGAAGCCCAGGCCCCAAATGCCTTCCCCCTCCCCCATGCCTCTCTGCCCCTCCTCCCCCCATACCCAAGAGCTGCAGTTACAGATTCTGGTAGGCAGCTCCCAGGTGAGCCAGGCCGCTCCAGGCCGCAGTTGGCAGCATTGCCAAGGCCTCAAAGCTCCTCTGCAGAGAGAGATCCCAGAAGCTGTTGCTGGGAGCAGAGAGGAAGGGCAAAGGAGGTTGGAGATCCTGTGCTGTTCCTTTGTAGAGAGTGGGTGCAGGCCTTGTGGGAATGAACTAAGCTAGATGACACTTTGTGGTGTCCCTCTGGACTCTGCTGTCCCTGCTGGAGGTCTCTGATCTCTGGTGTAAGACATCCTAGTGCCGTACACCGACAACAAGGATCCTCATCCAGGGGCTTCTGTTGGGCCCTGCTGGCTGTGTAGATCAGCCCTGGTGACGTTGTAGGACCCTGGTGACTCTGAGAGGGCACCAAGTGAGTGGAGCTGGAGCACTGGATGGAGAGATGGAAGGTGAAGGCTGCAGGGGGTGGGAGGGCTTAGTTCTGCAGCTGTGTGTCTCTGCCTGGCTCCTACCTCCAATGGTGCTGGCAGCAGCTGACCCCAGAGGCTCAAAGTCCCAAACCCTGGCTGGCTGAGGACAGTCCCCTGTCCCCTCCTGACATGCAGCACAGCCCAAGCAGGCACTCAGGGCTCCTACCCACACAGGCCTGCCATCCCCCATGGCAGGAGTCACCTGAGGTCTCACTCCCTCTCTGTCCCCCTTCCTCTCATCAGCTGCTGCCTGAGGTGGCTGCAGGGTCCCTCCCCAGCCCTCACCTGTAACCCCCCCTTGGCTAGGTGCTGTTCTTTCAGCCCTCCAGCTGATCCCAGCCTTTAGTCTCAGGCCCCTTCCATTCTTGTGCTGCTGCTTCCAGCCCAGTTCCTTAGATGCTTCCTCAGCCACAGCATTTCCCACTCCACCTTTCCAGCTGCAGTGGCAGTGGAAGTGGGGGACACAGGGCCATGGGAGAGCCAAGGCAGCAGGGACATGGATGGGCTGGGACTGAGGGAAGGGCCTGGGAGTGGCCAGGCAGGAATTAGGCCTCATCCCCCCCAAAAAGAGGAGAGGATCCAGGTCCCATGTGGCAAATGAGTGTGCAGGAAATGGCAGAATCTGGCAGCATTTGAGGAGCTGAAAGGAGTGAATTGTGCTGCAGCTCTGCCTGTGTCAGCTGGGAGATGAACAGCAGCCCATGGGCACTGTGCCCTCCCATCCAACCTCATTTTCTCTTGGGGATGTGGAGTGGCAGCTCCAGGGAACTGCAAAGAGCAAGCTGAGAGAAATGGTCAGGGAGAGAAGGAAGCCGAACCCTTTCCAGTGAGTCTCTTTGGGCTGCAGGTGTGTGAAGGGTGCTGGAGGTGTGAGGTTTGGGCAGGAGCCAGAGACTCCTCCAGCATCCCAGTGAGGGCTGAAGAGGTTTAGCAAAAAGCTGCCCAAGTCCCTTTCCCCCTTTGCTGTATCTGCAGAGATCATGAAGCTCCCTTTGTCTGTGTCCTGAGGGCTGCTGTGATCTTCTGTTGGGGAGTGGGCAGCAGAGAGGTGTGTGCAGGGCAGAGCTGAGCACAGAGTGTGTGGGGTGGGGGCAGAGCCAGGGAGGAGAGCTGGGTCCAGAGCAAGATCTGCTGGCAAAGGCAGCTGCAGGCAGCAGAGCCCTGGGCAGGCAGTGGGAGGATGCTTTAGGCAACACCTGTGAGAGGCTGTGTGGAGGCAGCTGTGTTGTGGTGCTGGCCTGCAGCTGTGTGCTGGGGGCTGTGTGCTGGGCAAGGTACTGAGTCTGCACTTGTTGAGGCCTCCCATCTTGATCAGCCCTGGCTGTGTGCTGTGGCTGTGCTGCTGGGCTTGGGAGCTGCCCCCAGGAAGGCTGAGCTGTGCTGCCTGGTCCTGGGCAGTGCTGAGCCATCTCTTGCAGGTCAGTGCTCTCTGAGACCTTTGCTTCTCTGTGGCAGGAGTTGTGTCCCTCTCTCTCCATCATCCCTGCCCCTGTGTGCTGTGGAAAAGAAGAGTTTGCAGATCTGTCCCTTGGAGCAGCCCTGCAGATAAGAAACCCAGAGTGGGGCAACAGCAGGACCCCAGCTCCCAGCATCCCAGAGTCCCAGGGCACCTCCCAGCCTCTTCCGCCTCCTCCTGCCCACCACATTTCACCCCTCCAGGGGTTCTGAGGCACATCAGGTGTTGGAGTTTAGTAACTCCCCAGGCTTGTGGGAGTCAGTTGTGTGGCAGGAGATGATGTTAGGGGTTTGGACGTGGTGGTTGGTGGGAGAAGGTTGAAGGTAGTTTGGTCTTCATTGGTCAATGCTGCTGCCTCCATTGCCTGAGCCAGGAGAGATCGGGCCAGGAAACACCCTGCCAATGCCACCAGGGTCGAGGAGAGTGGGACCACTTGTAAGTCCCAGGGAACCTCAGGGCACTGATCACAGGAACCTGGGGTCTCAGCACAGGTATTGGAGGTCTGTGCCCACACTGTGGCAGAAACTGAAGGTTTGAGGTCCCCTCTGCATTCTCTCCTCTAGCTGGGTGTTGGGAGTCAGGGACTGTCATGACCCAGGCAGGATCAGAGGGTTTGAGGTCCTGGGCTCAGGTGCTTCCATCTTCCCTATTGCACAGCTGTGACCCCTTCCTGCCACAGCACGGCCTCACAGAAGGACCCAGACAAGAGCTGGGAGGAGAAGCAGCACCCAGAGATCAAGTTGGAGAAGCCAATGTGCTGTCCCAAAGTAGAGGAGGATGGGGAGGAAAAAGAGGACAAGATGGAGGATGATGCTGAGAATGGCAACTATGAAGACGAGGATAATGATGATGATGAAGATGACCAGGATGAGGGGGAGGAATGTATGGAGGAGGATGAAGCCAGAGCAGGTCCCTCAGTGTCACCCAAAGAGCTGAATCAGTGCCTTGAGTGTAGGCAGAGCTTTCCAGGTAGCTCAGAGCTAGTGAAACACCACTGCCCACAACCTGGCACTCGTCCTTTCCTTTGTGGTGACTGCGGCAAGAGGATCCGCTTGAACTCTGAGCTCATCAAGCACCGCCGCACCCACACTGGAGAGAAACCGGTCGCCTGTGTTGATTGCGGACACAGCTTCACCCAGCGCGGTAATCTCATCCAGCACCGCCGCACCCACACGGGAGAGAAACCTTTCACCTGTGCTCACTGAGGCCAGAGCTTCGCTCTGCTCGGCCATCTCACCCGGCACTACCTCACCCACACTGGAGAGAAGCCCTTCTCTTTTCACAGCTGTGGCAAGCGGTTCAGGCATCGCTCTACTCTTAGGCGACACCACCTCACCCACACCAGTGAGAAGGCCTTCAACTGCAGGGACTGCGGCAAGAGCTTCAAACAGAGCTCCACTCTCACCATCCATCGCCGTATCCACACTGGAGAGCATCTGTTCCCCTGTGCTGAGTGCGGCAAGGCCTTTACCACGAGTACTCTGTTCATCCAGCACCAACTTATCCACAGTGGTGAGAGGCCGTACAGGTGTACCGACTGGGGCAAGAGCTTCACCTGGAAGGCAGACCTCACAGAGCACCGTCGTGTGCACACGGGCGAGAAGTCTTTCAGCTGTGCTGAGTGTGGCCAGGCCTTCAGCCTTAGGGACACTCTCATTCACCACAACCGCACCCACACTGGTGAGATGCCTTACACCTGTGCTGACTGCGGGAGGAGCTTCAGCCGCCAGGGCCATCTCATTGCTCACAGCCGCACCCACACCGGTGAGAAGGCTTTCACCTGTGCTGAGTGTGGCCAGGCCTTCAGACATAGGAGTACTCTCATTCACCACCATCGCACCCACACCAGTGAGAAGCCTTACACCTGTGCTGACTGCGGGAGGAGCGTCAGCCGCAGAGACCATCTCATTTCTCACAGCCGCACCCACACCGGTGAGAAAGCTTTTACCTGTGCTGACTGTGGCAAGAGCTTCAGTCGCAGGGATCATCTCATTGTTCACCACCGCACCCACACTGGTGAGAAACCATTCACCTGTGATGCCTGTCGGAAGAGCTTTAGCCACAGGGGCATTCTCACTCGCCACCGCCGCACCCACACCGGTGAGAAGTCTTTCACTTGTGCTGATTGCGGTAAAAGCTCCACCCAGAAGCGCTCCCTCAGCAAGCACCGCTGCACCCGCACCAGAGAGTAGCCTGCACTGGAGGGGAGGCATAACTCCACCTAGAATCTGTTGGGTAACCGTGACCCCTCTGAGAGGGCCTTTCCAGAACCAAAATCATCCCATTTTCCTTTGCACTTCTCAGGGACTGGGGACACCAGCAGCAACAAACACTTCCTGCCCTTCTGAACACTAATTATTGCTAATGAGAACAATTACAGTGCTGAGTTGGCACAGCTGGAGCTCCCAGTGGAGCTGGGCAGGGCTTTGCCAGGGTCTGTCTGGTTCTTCCCCAATGCTTTGTGTCTCCCTGGGGGAAGAAATCCTCTGTCCATTGACCAATTGTCTCAATAAAACCCAAAAGTTACCCAAATCCTGTCTGTTTGCTTTTATTTCAGATATCCCTGCCACAATGCCCAAATTTTGGGGCATTTGCTCCCAAGGGATGGGGTAGAACTGTGTGCCCAGTTGAGGGAGGGGAAAATGAGTTTCTCAGAGGAGTCTTGAGGGGCATCTCAGAGGCATTCTTCAGGGGCTTTCAGGTGATCTTAGGTGTTTGGGATTTGGATGGTCCTGGGACTGACTTTTGAGATCTTTGGAGGGTGTAGGGGGAAGCTGATAGAGATCTTTGGAAGAACTCAGAAAGCTTCTGTTGGCTTTCCACTCTGGGGCTGGAACAGGTTGAAGGGCTAAGAAGATGTTAAGCTGCCTGTTCCTCCCCAAAACAGAAGGGAGGGAAAAATAACACACACGAATCAAAAGCCCCTCTGGGCTGAGATAAGGACTTGAGATAAGATCAAAAGAGTTGAATCCAAAGGAGATCCCATAATGCACACTGACCTGAGGCTGTTTGCAGAAAGAAGCACAGCAGTAAGCAGCAGCAGCCAGGAGTTAAACCCGGGCAGCCCTCCCCCTCAGCAAAGAGCCAGCATTTGAGAGCCAGAACCCAACAGCAGCAACCAGAACAGGAAGCCTCTCATATTGCCATCTGAACTTCAAGCCCTGTAGTACTGTGTTCCAGCCAGCTCTGTCCCTGTGAAGGTGGCATGAGGCAGGATGGTGTGGAGTAATGGCAGCAAATTTCCAGCTTAACCTTTGATATTCCCAAGCCCTCATTCTGTGCCACCTGCACCATGCCCAGCAGCAATCAGCAGCACACCTCAGGCTCTGTCCATTCTCACTCCACAGGAGGTTGCTTTGCAGTACCCAGAGGGCTGCTCACTGCAGGTGCTCTGCAGCTCCACTCTGTTCCAGCACAGTCTGGATCAGTCCATGCCCAGTCCAAATGCTGCAAATGCTGGGGCTGTGTTTCCACCTCTGGGGCAGTCTGAGTCTAGTGACTCCTTCCATGCCTCCAGGTGAAAGGAAATTGTGGCTTGCATCCCAGTACTCAGCTTCCAACACATCCAGGTGTGGGGATCCTCCTGTCACACCAGAAACACAGATGGATTCCACTCCTTGTGGTTTGATGGTGTCAGGGCACTCTGGGCACCTGTATCTACTAAAGCTTTATCCTCCCATGGGTTCAACTTGCCAGGCCAATGGTTCTGTACAGTCCAACAAACCAATTTGTCTCTCCCCTCCATCTGGTTGGAGGCAGAGCCCCTCTAACTTTGCCTTGGGTCCCTTGCAACTTGTGAAGATGCTTTGGGAGTCCCTTCAGGAGGACCAGAAGCAGTTTCAGCTTCCCTGCTCTTCTTCGGACATTTCCCACTGGAAACTGAGGCAGCATCTCTGGGGGACAATTCCCCTGTAAGTCACAGACTCCTGCAGCCAGGACTGGATTGGGTTTTCCCTTCCACTTGGTCACGTCCTCCCCATGGTCACACAAGTAAAGCAGAGGGTGTGCTGTGCTGTGTGCCTCCCAGATTCTCTCCCTTGGACAGGGGAGCAGCTGCTCCTCATGGCTGAAACACAGGACTGTACAGGTGGGGAATAAAAGCTTCTTCTGGAGCTGATGGAACTCCTGGGACAGTTCCTTCACAGCTGAGACACAGGCCTGGACAGAGGAGCAGAGATTTACTTTGCCTTGCTGGGGCCTGCTGCTTGTTTCATCCACTGTTTGTCCTTGGCCATCTTCCAAAGCCAGAGATAAGAACCAAGCCAGCAGCCCAGGCTCATTCTCTTGTTCCCATGGGGACTCTGATCCCTCCTGGTCCTTTGAAGGATCAGCTGCTTTCCTTGTAGGCTTCTTTATCCCTACAGGAGTGTTGTAGGTGTGACCTCGGGAATGAGCAGCAAGGATATCAATGAATAGATATATTGGTAGTCTATTGATATACAAACTATGCAGCAGGGGATTTAGTTTCTATTCACAGGCAGCAGTATTGGGTTGGTGGAACCACCTCTGCAGAACGTTTGTGCCTGGGCACTTCAGAGGAACCAAATGAGTTATAGAATTTAGAGTTGAAACTGATTGGAAAAGCAGTGGGGGAGGGGTTTGTCAGTGACCAGCAAACCCTCAACCCAGGACAGTTTCAGCACTACCTGAACCCAGATTCTATAAAGCAAAGGTTTGGCTTCCTCACGAGCTGAGAACCTCATGAAATCTTTCCTTGGTGATGTGTTTAGAGTCCTGACAGCGCAGCACGGCTGTGCCCTCATGAGGAACTAGAGAACGGCGCCGACCGCGTGGCTGTGCCGCAGGGTTGCTGCTTCTCCCAGAGCACAAAGGTCCTGGAGCCTCCCAGGGGAAGCTTCAGAGGCTTTTGCCGCTGGCTCCACGAAGCGCAGCACCTGGCAAAGGTTCCCCGCTCTGGGGGCTGTAGCGCTTCAGGACCGGTGGTGCACAGGGGCTGCCATGGTTTCCTCCCGTGGCGATGGTTCATGCGGCAGTTGACCCCACGCTGCACGGCACTGCCCCCAGCTGGGCAACAGTGGCAATGTGCAGCGAGGCCTTCTGGAGCTGCTTCAAGTCGCGGGTGAGGTGGACCATAGCAGCACAGAGACGCACGCAGGCATAGGCACGGACACCAGCGTGGGGGGCACTTGTTTACCAAACAACTCCTATTTACCATTTGCCCCAAAGAATACTGCTCCAGTCAGCACCCACTGCTAACACAATAATTAACCAATCAACTGATACTCTGCCAAATAACCATAAGCACACGCTGTAAACAGGGTAAACAAACATGTAGCCTGGGCCTTGTTTACCACAGGGGTGGAAACATGCCCAGGCAGATTGTTGACCTGGACTCAGTGGTGCCAAGGTCCACACCCACTGACTGCAGAAGAGAGGGGGGACAAAGGAGGTTTGAGTCACACACACAGAAGCATGTTCTGGTAATATTTGGGCCACAATCCTGGTCATAAGCACCATTCACTATGAGGGGCAGCTGATCCTGGCACAGGCTGCTTCTCTGACACAGCTGCCATGCCTGTGGCACTGTCTGTAGGTCCTGAGACCTTCTCTTGCCCCTGAGCCCTCTGCACAGAGATGAGAAGGGCTCGAGAGGCATGGGCCAGGCCCAAGCTCACTGCAGTGATTTCTGTCTCTCAGGAACTCCCAGGCTGACAACAGACTTTTCCCAAACCTTTCCCCAGCTGGAGAGGATTTTGCACTTGCTCAGGGCTGAAATTCCAAAGCACCAGAGGTGACCACCAGCCTAAGAATTTGCCCCTTCCCTCCCCCACCCCCTGCCACTCCTCAGTATCCAGCATCTGGGCAGATCTCACAGTGGTTTCCTTGGGAGTGTTCTGTATTGCTCTGGATGAAACCAGAGCAAGATGCCCAGCAGTGGACAGCACAGCTCTGAGCCATTGCCCTAAGCTAACAGCACCAGCAGCAGCACAAACAGGACTGCAGCTCATCAGCCTTCTGAAAGCAAATCCATCAACAATGTGAACACACCACAGGGAAGAAAACTTCAGTCAAACTCTGCTGACAAGCCTCAAGCCTTAACTGAATCCTCTTCTCCTCTCTTTTTGTTACCTCAGTCCTGCCAAAATCTGCCCTCATTAAGGCAGCTGCTTTCCTGCCCCATGTTGGGCATCAGAAAAGGAATGTAGTGGGTCCAGCTGACCCAGCAGCTTAACCTCTCTGCCTCCCCCAACACAGAACTGAGGGGAAAAGAACACCACACAAAACCTCTTTGTGTTGATACAGAAACAAATGAGAGAAGAGTTTCCTGAGCAAATCAGACAATCAGAATACAAAAGTACAGTGACCTCAGCCTGTGTGCAGAAAAGGCACAGTGGAAAGCAGCAGCAAGCAGCAGCAAGCAAGGCAAAAGCCCAAACCAGGGAGCTGCTCCCCTACCCCTCCCTGTCCCACTGCCATCCCAGCAGAGCAGCCAACACCCAAAAAATCCCAGAACCCAGAAGCAGCAACTGGAACAGGGAGCCTCCCATGCTGCAATCTGAACTTCAAGCCCCATCATCCTTTGCTCCAGCCAGCACTTTCATTTCTGAGGCTGGCATGGCTGCAGCATGGTCT
Organism: Melanerpes formicivorus; assembly: GCF_026170545.1. Classification (NCBI taxonomy): domain Eukaryota; kingdom Metazoa; phylum Chordata; class Aves; order Piciformes; family Picidae; genus Melanerpes; species Melanerpes formicivorus. The sequence goes on along the minus strand of NW_027142566.1, from coordinate 376,406 downwards.
GGATAACAGCAGCAGAGTCAACTCAACCCATGACAATCAGGAGCCTCTCCAAGCAAAATGGAAAGAGCCTCTCAGCTTCTGTGAACAACTTACACTGCTTTGAAGGCAGCTGGACTTGCCACATGGATGCATTAGCTGAGAGCCCAGAAGAGCCCAAAGGGGCAGTGGAAGGTGACTTCAGAAGGATCCTTGAAGATGAAGCTCAGACAGACTTCATGATTTGTAGCTGGAACCTTGGTATTTCCTACTGGGATATCCTTTGGATTCAGAGCCCTGGGACAGTTCACAGGGTCACAGGTGACAGGATGTTAGGGGTTGGGAGGGACCTCTGGAGATCTCTGAGTCCCCCTGCCAGAACAGGACCATAGAATCCAGTGCAGGTCTCACAGGAACACATCCAGACAGGGCTGGCAAGTCTCCAGAGAAGGAGACTCCACAACCTCTCTGGGCAGCCTGTTCCAGGGCTCTGTCACCCTTACAGTAAAGAAGTTCTTCCTTCTGTTGAAGTGGAACTTCCTATATCATATATCCCCTTACCCACTCCCTGACAGACTGGGCCCCATCCCAGTACAAACTTTCTGCCTGTTGTTTGGAGCTGGGGTTTCTAGTGTGTCCCATCCCTAGTCAGAAATGCACCATAGGGTCTGGCAGGAACCATTCCAAATGCCCTGGGATGGAACAAACCCTGCACACAGGGAAGAAGGACAACTGCAGCTAGGCTGGGCTGGAGGAGTAGGGCCACCCAGACACAGAAGTTGTCCTGCCCCCAAAGTCAGCTCTGCTGTGGCCACATCTGGATGCTTGGTGTCTTGGTGTGAAGTTCTGCAGCCTGATGGAGAAGGGAGGAACTGCAGAGAGTGCAGAGGAGATCTGCCAGGATGGAGGTTGACATCTCTGTGGAGAGGCTGAGGGACCTGGGCTGCTCCAGCCTGGTGAATGGAGGCTCAGGGCACTGCCAGCCCAGTGTGCACATGGCTGAAGAGTGGTTTCAGAGAGGATGGAGCTCTTCTGGGGAGTGGAGAGAGACCAAAACCTCCACAAAGTGCAGCTTGGAAGGTTCAGAGTGGAGATGTGGCCAGAGAAATGTCCCTGAAAGTGCAGAGCTGCTATGCATGAGGCCATCCAGAGGTTTCAGGAAATGGCAGAGAGAGCTGAGACAGATCAAGGAAGGGATGGAAATGGCAGGGGGAGAGCTGGCTGGGGAAGCAAGATTGGTGTCAGCAGCCTGAAGGGAAAGAGCTGCAGGCATGGGACAGTGTAGGAGAGGCTGCAGTAGGCATGGCCAAGGGCTCTGGCAAGGCTGAGAGTCTCAACAGGACCAAGGTCTTTGTGCCTTTGGCTCTGGCACTTGCCTCTGCCACCAAGGCCTGTGAGGAGAAACTTTGCTTTGAGGCTGTGAGGTTCTTCTATTCCAAGGGCAGTGGTCAGGGCTTGGCCTTTCTGCTTCCTAGACCAAAGGCAAGTTTTTCTGCCCTGTTCTTTGCTTTTGTCTCCCTGCAATCCTGGCCTCTAACAAGGTGCTCTAACGAGTCCCTGGGGAGCCTTTGTCAGTAACAAGCCTCAGTGAGGCCAATCAGTGCTTCAAGGTACTTTGGAGTTTTCTTCTGACTCGGACTTCTTGAGAGGCTTCTTGGCAGTACCTTGGCAGAGTCTCCTGGCAGTACCTAAGGATGATGTCATCAGTCCCAAATACTCCATGGGGCTCATTAAATACTGCTGAACCTCTAATTATTGCCAAGGTTTCTGCAGCTAATTGGAGAAGTTTTTATTGCACAAAGCATCTGATAAAAAGTATTTTTAAAGGTACATTTCATTCCTTTTCAGCAGGAGTTGTCTCTTTGCAAGCAAACCACAGCAAAACCTGACAAGGTCCTACCTTGGTCACTGCTCAACCTCACTCCCCACTGCCCCCAGCAGAACCAGAGCCATAGTTGAGGGACAGGATCTGCCTTTCCAGGGGCTTGGGGTCAGGGCTTGGCCCTTTGGATCAATGAAACCCCTCCAGGTTTCCTCAGCAGCAGAGCCACCTTTAGCTGCTTGTCCTGACCTGTCAGCACTGCCTCAGTTCTCTGCTCTCACCAGAGCCTGGAGATGCTTCAGTGCCTCCAGTGAAGCTTCCCTTGCATCCACTGTCTCCTTCTGCTCTAACCAGACCCTGGGGACCCTTTCCCAGTATGCTTCACTGGGACCCATTAAAAGTAGAAGAAACTTCAGAGTTTGTATTTGACTGACTTCTGGAGAGGTTTCATCAGCTTCTCAGTCTCTGAGGTTCATGGACTCAGCAGCAAACCTAGCAGAGGGCTCCTTTAAATGCCTTGGGCTGGTCCACTGCTGCTGAGCTGGGCCAGGCTCCTGGTCTGGAGGAAGCTGCTGTCAAGCAGGCAGTGCTGCAGGAGACAGCTCTGGCATGGAGCTGCTCCTCTGCACAGCACAGCAGGGCTGAGGACACTGCCAGAGGATCTCAGGGAGATGAGGAAGGCAGAGAGAGCTTCAAGGTGGACAGGACTGGGACGATGCTGAGAGCTCACTGGAGGAGACATCACTGCAGTCACTGACACAGTGAGGCTGTGGGTGCAGGACACTGCAGCTGTAGCTCCTGGAGGCATCTCCATCTCAGCAGCTGATGCTCAGCTGAAGGCTCCTGGGGTGTGCACACAGAAGGAGGACCAAAGCCCTTCACTTCCATCCTGTGAGCAGCAGTGATCAGAGCTGGGTAAGGAGAAGGCTTCACTCCCAGCCCCTCTGCCTTTCTCTCTTCCCTTCACTGTCTCTGCAGCACTGCAGGCCTGCTCCCTGTTTCTCCACCTCTCCATGGGTGTGGTGGTTTTAGACTCTGTCTTTTAAATATAGTTGTACCATAACAATTCTCTCTCTCTTCTGATCTCAGCTGTTTTGCTTCACTCAGGAGACATCCCCTGCTTTGGCTGGCCTTGGCTAAGTCTAACCCACTGCTTTTTTTCTCTCTCCACTCCTCCTTTCTCTATTGGAACAGGAGGTTAGAGGGTAGGGGCAGTGGAACAGCTTCCCTGGTCCCTGGCCAGGGGGATTTCATGTCATTTGCGAATTGTAAATACCTGTCTAATATTGTCACTCCTGTATGTTTTGTACCTGTTCATTGCATTCCATTGTTGAGTGTAGCTCTTGCTTGTCAATGCAGCTTCATTTGCTTCTAACTGAGAGGAAATTTTCACGGCAAAATTCTGTCTCCCTGCTGCATTTGAAGCTGTGATGAACTCTGACATGGGTTGGTAGTGTTGGTACTGAGCTGATCCACTATTCATGCAGCTCAGGGAGGGAGGCTGAGAGAAATGTGCCCTAACTTGTCACTGCCTTTCCCTCCTTGCACAGGTCTCCATGGCCACAGGCAGCAGATGGCCAACAGCAGCTCCATCACCCACTTCCTCCTCCTGCCATTCTCAAGCACAAGGCAGCTGCAGCTCCTGCACTTCTGCCTCTTCCTGGCCCTCTACCTGGCTGCCCTGCTGGGCAATGGCCTCATCATCACCACCATAGCCTGGAACCACCACCTCCACACCCCCATGTACTTCTTCCTCCTCAACCTTGCCCTCTTTGACCTGGGTGCCATCTCCACCACTGTGCCCAAGTCCATGGCCAATTCTCTGAGGGACACCAGGGACATCTCCTATGCAGGATGTGTTCTCCAGGTCTTCTTTTTCATGCTCCTAATTAATGCAGAGTATTTTCTGCTCACCACCATGTCCTATGATCGCTATGTTGCCATCTGCAGACCCCTGCATTATGAGACCCTCCTGGGCAACAGAGTTTGTGTCCACATGGCAGCAGCTGTCTGGGCCTGTGGGATTCTGTATTCTCTGCTGCACACAGCCAATACATTTTCCCTGCCCCTCTGCCAGGGCATTGCTGTGGACCAGTTCTTCTGTGAAATCCCCCCGATCCTCAAGCTCTCCTGCTCCACATCCTACCTCAGGGAACTTTGGCTTACTGCGGCCAGTGCCTGTTTATTCTCTGTCTGTTTTGTGTTCATTGTGGTGTCCTATGTGCAGATCTGCAGGGCAGTGCTGAGGATCCCCTCTCAGCAGGGACGCCACAAAGCCTTTGCCACCTGCCTCCCTCACCTGGCTGTTGTCTCCCTGTTTATCAGCACTGCCTTCTTTGCCTACTTGAAGCCTCCCTCCATCTCCTCCCCATCCCTGGACCTGGGGGTGTCAGTTCTGTACTCAGTGGTGCCTCCAGCAATGAATCCTCTCATCTACAGCCTGAGGAACCAGGAGCTCAAGGCTGCCCTGAGCCAATTTATCACGGGATGTTTTCAGAAGCAATAAACTCTTTGTCTTCTCCTGCAGAGCAGTTCTGATGTCGCTCAGTGCTGGCCCAGCCTGGTTGCTCGAGTTCTGGCTGCCCCCGGGGCTGTTCCCATTATGACAATGCTGTACCCACAAAAATGTCTGTCTTCAGACCATTTCTGGTTCAGTGTTGTCCTGTCTGGTGTGACCCAGAGGCTGCAGACATGAGGAGCTGTGCTCCCTGTGTGTTTAACACAATAAAGGACCCTGCAGGGAGTTGTTTCTCTGAGTTTGTTCCTTGAGTTCTTCTGTAGAGCTGCAGGGCAGTGCCTGTGTGCAGAGGTGGAGGGGCAGAGTCCCAGCACAGCAGCAGTGCCAGGCAGCCCCAGAGCTTGAGCTGTCTTCAGCTGTTCTTCCTTCCCTTCCACCCTCTCCTGCTGAGCCTCTGTGCTGGGGCAAGGCCTGAGTGCTCTGGCAGCTTGGGCACTGTGCTGCTGTGTGGCAGTGCTGGGACTGCAGGCAGGGACAGGCCATGGCTGCTTCTTTTACAGAGCTGTGCTCCAGAGCAGCCCTGCCATCAGAACAGGAGGTCTCCTCATGCCTTCATACCCCAACCCCCTTCCATTACAGACTGCACCTCCTCAGAGTCCAAAGTGGATACCCTGACCCCATTCCAGTATAGAGTCAGTCCAAACATGGTTCCTGTAACCCCTCCCAGTACAGATGTGGCCTCATCCCAGTACAAACTGGATCATACTGTCCTGTAGCACTGCAACCTGGGTCCCATCCCAGTACAGAATCTGTCCCCTGGCTCCTTTCACAGTACTGACTGCACCCATCCCAGTACAAACTGCACACCCTCATGCCCTCCCAGTACAGCCTGGGCCTTGTCCCAGTCTGAACAGTATCCCTTTAATCCATCCTGCTACACATTAGGCCTTGTCTCAATGAAAACTTGATCCCCTTATGCACTCCCAGTACAGCCTGGATCTCATTCCAGTACAGTCTGGTCCCCACAGAGTACAATTTGGGATCCATTCATCACCTTCCTGTACAGACCTTGTCACATCTCAGTACAAACTGCATGTCCTGAACCACTCCCAGCTCAGATGTGGTCTTATCCCAGGACAAACTGTATCTCTTTGCCATCTCACCCAGTACAGTACAAAGTGGATATCCTGATCCCAGTGCAGCTGTGGCCTGATCCTGGTACAAATGGGATCCCATTGCCATCTCCCAGCACAGTCTGAGTCTCATCCCAGTACAAAGTGCATCTCCTGGAACCCTGATTCCATCCCAGGACAGCCCAGGACCCATCCCTGGCTTAGATAAGCAATGCTCTGCTGGATACAGCCCTGGCTGGGTGAAAGGGCCCAAAGAGTGGTGCTCAGTGGAGTCCAATCCAGCTAGTGGCAGGTCACAGATGTTGTTCCTCAGGGCTCAGTGTTGGGACCACTTCTGTTTAACATCTTTATTGATGACCTTGGTGAAGACACAGAGTGAGTCAGCAGTGAGTCAGCAGATGGCACCAAGTTAGGTGGCAGTGTTGATCTGCATGAGGGTAGGGAGGCTCTGCAGAGGGACTTGGATAGATTGGATCCATGGCCAACGATCCCAGGAGGAGCTTCAAGAAGGCCAAGTGCCAGGTCCTGCACCTGAGTCACAACAACCCCAAGCAATGCTACAGAGGCAGTGTGGCTGGAAAGCTGCTGGCAGAAAGGGACCTGGGGGTTCTGATGGACAAGCAGCTGAATAGGAGCCAGCAGTGTGCCCAGGTTGCCAAGTAAGCCAAAGGCATCCTAGCTGGGATCAGAAATGCTGTGTCCAGCAGGAGCAGGGAGGTGACTGCCCCCTGGTACTCAGCTCTGGTGAGGCCACACCTCGAGTGCTGTGTCCAGTTTTGGGCACCTCCATCCAAGAGAGATGTGGAGGTGCTGGAGCCAGGGCAGAGGAGGGCAAGGAGCTGGGGAAGGGCCTGAAGAATAAATGTGATGAAGAGCAATGGAAGGAGCTGGGGATGGTTAGTTTGGAGAAGAGGAGGCTGAGGGGAGACCTCATGGCTCTCTACAACTATCTGAAAGGAGGTTGTGGAGAGGCTGCTGCTGGTCTCTTCTCACAGGTCATTAGTGACAGAACAAGAGGGAATGGCCTCAAACTAAGACTCGGAAGGTTTAGACTGGATAGTAGGAAAAAAATGTTCCCAACAATAGTGGTCAGGGTCTGGAATGTGCAGCCCAGGGAGGTGGTGGAGTCATCAACCCTGGAGGTGTCTCAAGGCGGTTTGGATGTGGTGCTTGGGGACATGGCTTAGGGGTGACCCTTGTAGAGTAGTGTTATTGCCTGGACTTGGGGATCTTGAGGGTCTTCCTCAACCTGAATGTTTCTGTGATTCTGTGAAGGACTGAGAGCCCTGGGGCTGTTTAGTCTGGAGGGGAGAAGCCTGAGAGGGGATCTGATCAGTGGCTATCAATATCAGAAGGAGGTGTCAGATGAAGGTGCCAGGCTCTTGGCAGTGGTGCCCAGTGACAGGACAAGGAGCAATGGGTGCAAGATGGAACACAGGCGGTTACACCTCAGCATGGAGAGACTCTCCTGTGTTGTGAGGGTGCTGGAGCCCTGGAGCAGGCTGCCAGAGAGGTTGTGGAGTCTCCTTGTCTGGAGGTTTTCCAACCTGTCTGGATGTATTCCTGCGTGACCAACCTTGGGTGATCCTGCTCCGGCAGTGGGCTTGGACTGGAGGATCTCTGGAAGTCCTTTCCAACCCCTCATATTCTGTGATTCTGTGATTGAAGCCCTCCCAGTTCAGACTGGCCTCATCAGGACACCAGAACCGCACCTCAGTCCTGGCCTGAGCCCAGCCCTCAAAGGCATCTCTGAGCCTGCAGCCTTCCCTTGGACACTTCATCCCCAAACCTCCTTCCTGTGCTCTGACCCCTCTTTTATATCCCCTCCTACCCTTGAGTGACTCCGCTTGGCACAAGGCAGGGGCTGGGAGCTCCCAGAGCAGTATCAGGAGAGGAGCAGGAGTTGAGCTGTGGCTGAGCATCTCATGGGCACCGGGAGGAGATGAGTGGCAATGCCATGGGCAGCTTAGCTGTGCTTCAGGTTCTTCTGCACATCAGCAGGCCCAGGGCTGGGCTGGGGACTGTGCCATCCCTTGTGTCTGCCAAGCTGAGAGGCAGCAGCAGGGAGGGGCCTTAGTTGTTTCTTTGGAGCTGAAGATTCTGCTCTGTCCCCAGGCAGAAAGGCCTCTGGCAGGGACCATTGCCAATGGCCTGGGATGGAGCAGAGGCTGAGCAGAGTGAAGAAGGCCAAGTGCAGCTGGGCTGTGGTAGGAGGATTGTGGCCACCCAGACAGACGAATTGTCCTCCCATGCACTCAGCACTGCTGTGGCCACATCTGGATTCTTAGTGTCTGGCTTTGGGACTTCTGCTCTGACGGACTTGAAGAGCATGAGAGGCTTCAGAGTATAGCTGGAAGGATTGGAGTGGAGAGCCTGAGGGACTGGGGTTTCTGTAACCTGGTGAAGTCCAAGCTCAGGGCACTACAGATGTAGTGTGCACTTGCTCAAAATCTGGGGATGATGCAGCTTCTGGTGGTTGTGGGAAGGGAAGAAAACTTCCATAGAGTGCAAATATTAGGGTTCAGTGTGGAGGTGTCCTGGTTTGAGGCCAGGCAGATCTTCTCTTGCTCCTGAGAGCGTACAGGAGGTGAGGATAAAGAAAAGTCAGTCAGAGGGGATCCTTGTGATCCAAGAGGCCCTGGCTCTGTGTTTCAAGAAATGGCCATGGAGAGCACAGACAGAGCAGGGAGGGTACAGAAATGTCATGGTGAGAGCTGCCAGGAAAGCAAGATGGGTGTCAAGAGCATGAGGGGAAAGAGCTGCAGGCATGGGGCAGTGTAGCATCACCTGCAAGGATGAAAGATCAAAGGGCTGAGGTCTTTCTCCTCCTGTCTATGGCCATTGCCTTTGCCACCAGGGCCAGGAAGATGAAACTTTAGCTTGATCCTCTCTGCATCTGACTGCCCAGGCTCTGAGGTCAAGGCTTGGCCTTTCTGCTGCAGAAACCAAACCCAGTGTGGGGGACAGTGTAGGACAACCTGTGGTGGGGATGGCAATGGGCACTGGCAAGGCTGGAAGTCATCAGGAGAACCCAAGGCTTTGCCTTCTTGGCTATGGCAGTCATCCACCACCAAGGGCTGTGAGGAGGCTTCCTAAGGCACCAGAGGGTCCTCAGTGCTTCCTTAAACACCTCTAGGAAGGCTGGGGACTGTCATCCCCTTGTCCTTCTCTCAGCATCACAAACCCCACACCCACCGCACCTGGGGAGCCCTGACCCATACATGAGGGACAGGATCTGCCTGCCCAGGCACTGTGGTCAGGGTTTGGCCTTTCTGCTCCATAAACTGTGCTGGGTTGAGGCAGCTCCCTTCCCCACCCCTGGCAAACAATAAACACTCAGACAAACGGATTGCAAAAGTGATGGAAAGTTTAAATAGAAAGCAGTGAACTTTTACAGAAAAGCAAAAGCAGAGTGACAAAGAAAAATCCCAAAGCAGGCCCAGAGAGACCCCATCCCCACCTGAGGGTACATCCGAGACCCCCAGGGCTCCTTCTTCCCCCTCCCACTGCTAGGCTAGTCTCAGCTGGCCAGATCTGAGACTGCCCATCCCCCCGTGGCCTTGGGCCTAGCCAGGCCCAAAGCCAGGAGACATCTCCCCCAATTACCGGCTGATGGAGGAGGAGGAAGAAAAGAGAAAGTGCTAGACTCCGCACTGGATCTTATAGTGGTGCAAAGGATTGTGGTATGAAATACTACATAATTTCCTGTGTCCACCCCTGGGCTGGATTTCTGGACACAGGAAGTAAACACTGCAGGGGGGCACCCAGCTCAAACTGTAACAAAACCAAACCCAGAGTTTGCTCTCCTGCACTTTGCCTTTGTCTACTGCAATCATGGCCTCCACTGAGCTGCTCTAAGGAGCCCTTTGGAAGGCTTTGTTGGTAATGCTCTCAGTGGGGCCAATCAGTGCTTCAAGGTACTTTGTGTTTTCCTTCTGACTTCTGAAGAAGTTTCTTCAGTCTTCTCTCAGTACCTGAAGTTCCTGCAATGAGTCCCAAGTGCCCTAAGGAGATGTTTGTGTCTCTGCAATCCTCTTCAGGATTTCAAAGTGCACCTCACAAAGCTCAATTTTTTTATGCCAAAGATTAGCCCAGAGATGATAATTCCCCAAGTGACACTGACCCAGGCTGTCTCAGCAGGACATCTGCACTTGCAGGAACATCTGTCCTTCAGTCTGACATTGAATGGACAACTTTGCTCCTCACCCTCCCCAACCTCACCATTGCTGTCGCTGCCCACCTGAGGCTTACAAGGTGATTCAGCAGAATGTATTCTGATCCAAGAGCCTCTGAATGACAGAGTGGATAAGGACAAGGCTGACCCTGAGTGACTTCAAAGGATCCTGAATTCAAATCTATTTCTATGGCTGTGCCTGGAGAGAAGCACAAAACACACAGACAGTGGGACAGAGCTGGATGGGTTCAGTGCAGGATAGATACCTTGTCCCTGGTGATAGCAAAGGTGTCTGTCCAAAGACACAGAGTGGTGGATAGGAGGCTGGAAGAGGGTGCCCTGGTGTTCAGTTTCCTTCTGCTGGAGCTCAGGGCAAACACTCACAAAGCTTTGGCACTGTTAGGCAAGAACTGAGCCTGGAGAAGTCTGACTTGGTGCTGGCCCTTGGTGCAGGTTGTGCCTGAGAGATGTCTGAGTGGGGGAGATGCTGGACACAGCTGCTGTGATCCAGGAGAGCTCCAAGGCTCTGGCTTTAGGGTCACTGTTTTTAGAGGTGGAGATCATTGACTTACTGTGGCAATGCCAGTGACGAGCAGTGTGAGCAATCTGGCAGTGTAGGCCTGGAGGTTGACATGGTGGTAGGCCATGCTCAGCATAAGTGCAGAGCCAGCTAGCAGTGTAGCAAAATACTGCTGTGCCTGTAACTAAAACAGGACACTGGTAGCTATAAACACAGAAAGTTATCTTGGGACAGCAGGATGTGCACCTGCATCAACCACCTCACATATCAGTAGTTGTTGGACCAATAATCTATAATAGTGCGATGTGTGGTCACTTGTGTGAACCAATGAAGCTATGTCAACAATGCTGTCTGAGTTTATACAGGTTGTAGATGTTCCCTTGATAGACACTTTTCCTTCTTCTTTGCTTTACTTTACTGTGCTATACTCTCTATGCTCGCACTATAGTCCTACAATACTGGAACAATAAAGGAACAGTACTCGATCATATTGGTCATCTGTATTGACTCCATTCTCTGTCGCCGACATCTGGTGCCCAAACTCTTGATGGGATCATTGGACTACGATGCTGCTCGACTCAGCGTAAAAGGTTCGCTCCATGTGGTATGGAAAGCCAGTCAAACCAGCACTGCCCCAGTGCTGACAAAATAAGCAGCACGCGCTCAGAAAAGGAAGCGAATCTCACCAGGGTCCAGTGATCGGCCAGGGAGGGCACAGGGGAAGCACTCCACGGAACAGAAGAGGCTGTGCTAAACGCCCTCCAAACTATCCTCTCCATGAGAGGTACTGCTTACAATTCTGGGATTTTAAAAGGGCTATTAGCCTGGGCCCGGGATCATGATTTTATCCCCACAGCAACTGAAGCTTTCACTTCCGAAGCATGGGACAAAATTGCAGCCCAGCTGGGGGATGAGGTACTTAAATACTTAAAAAGAAGCTTTTCACTACTTTTCACGATAGCACCGTGTGGCACACCATCACATACACTGCAATCTATACAAGCAGAGCAGCCTACTCTCGATTCAGCTGCTGCGGCATTTGTTTCTAACTGAGATGAAAAAGGGAGATCCGGAAGGCTCTGCACCCTCTGGCCCTCTTCCTCTCTCCCTGCACACTGTCTGCCGCTCCTTCAGCATCCTCATCACAATTTCAATTGCCCACTATCCCTCCTTCTACATGAATCATGGCTCTCTTATTACTGTTTTTTTGCACAAAAAAAGTCTGCTGCTGCTACATCAGTAGCAACAGAAGCGAATCCTGATCAGACTGCAAAGACTAGATTAAAAATAAATGAAAATTAAAAATTGAAAAATTAATTAGAATAAAATATTAAAATAAAAAATAAAATAACAACATTAAAAAGTTTAAAAAATTGAATTGAAAAATGACAAAAAACTAAATAAATAATAATAATCATTTAAAAAAAAAGTTAGAAAAATATAAAAATTAGATTTAATTTAACAACAAAGTATTAACAAAAAAATTAAAAAGCATAGATAAAAATATATATTAAAAAAATCAAATGCTATAAAAATAATTTTTAAAATTACTTAAAAATTAAACAAACTAAACTAAAAAATAGATTAAAATGAAAATAAAAATATTAAATATACATAAGAAAAATTAATACATTCAAAATAAAATAAAAAATAAACCAACTCAAAATATAATTAAAAAAACATATATTAGAAAAAATCCAATAAAATATCAAAAAGAGAAAGAACAAATTAAAGAAATTAGGAAAAAAAAAATTTAGAAAAAAATCAAAATAAAAACCAATTAAAAATAAAAATAAAAAATAATTCTAAAAAATAAAAATAATGGAAAAAAATAAAATTAAACTTGCAAAAAAAGAGCAATAAAATCAAAACAAAATGAAACTAATTTATTACAAATAGATTTTTTTAAAAATTGATAAAAAATGAAACAACAAAAAAATGAAACATTTTAAAATAGATTACATTAAAAACAAACAAAAATCAAAATTAATTAAAAAAATTTATGGAATCATAGAATCAGTCAGGGTTGGAAGGGACCACAAGGATCATCTAGTTCCAACCCCACTGCCATGGGCAGGGACACCTCACACTAGATCAGGCTGGCCAGAGCCTCATCTAGCCTGGGCTTAAACACCTCCAGGCATGGAGCCTCAGCCACCTCTCTGGACAACCCATTCCAGGGCTTTCACCACTGTGCTGGGTTGAGGCAGCCCCCTTCCCCACCCCTGGCAACAATAAACACTCAGACAAATGGATTGCAAAAGTGATGCAAAGTTTAAATAGCAAGCAGTGAACTTTTACAGAAAAGCAAAAGCACAGTGATAAAGAAAAATCCCAAAGCAGACCCAGAGAGATCCCATCCCCACCTGAGGGTACACCCCAGACCCCCAGGGCTCCTTCTTCCCCCTCCCACTGCTAGGCTAGTCTCAGCTGGCCAGATCTGAGACTGCCCATCCCCCCATGGCCTTGGGCCTAGCCAGGCCCAAAGCCAGGAGACATCTCCCCCAATTACCGGCTGACGGAGGAGGAAGAAAAGAGAAAGTGCTAGACTCCGCACTGGATCTTATAGTGGTGCAAAGGATTGTGGTATGAAATACTACATAATTTCCTGTGTCCACCCCTCTGGGCTGGACTTCTGGACACAGGAAGTAAACATTGCAGGGGGGGCACCCAGCTCAAACTGTAACACACTCTCATGGTGAAGAACTTCCTCCTCACATTCAGCCTGAATCTCCCCAACCCCAGCTTCATTCCATTCTTCCTAGTCCTATCACTTCCTGACACCCTAGGAAGTCCCTCCCCAGCATTCTTGTAGGCTCTCTTCAGATACTGGAATGCCACAATAAGGTCACCTCGCAGCCTTCTTTTCTTTCAAATGCAATCATTGCAACAAACAACGGCAGAAGAATCAAGACAATGAGGAAACAGCATTTTCCATGCAGTCGAACATCGATCACAATAACTGTTATGATAATCTGGGATCAAAAGCATCAATCAGACATATGTACCACAGCACCATGTGAATTAGGACTGAATATTATGGTTGCTTGATTGTTGTGTGATTAGAGAAAATGTTCATGTGAACTTATGTGTTATCTCACCAGTTGGCTATCATTTTACACACTTAGAGGGAAAATCAAAATTCATTGTAACACAACATACATCTTCATTTTAGGTTGAAAACAAAACCAAACAAATAAATACCTCCCCCCAAAAAAAGAAAAGGGGAAAAGAGAGAATACCCCATAGCAAAAAGTCTTTTAATGGTACCAACAAGAGATAGTTAGCTCATGTCAGCACCTAGAAACATCAACTTTGCAAAGTGCTGCAACCCTCTCACCACAGGACAGCACGAATACAGCACAACTGTCATGAAAATGACAGTCAGCAAACCTACCTAGAACTGACCTCAATGACTGTCACGTTAATCCAAGATGTCAACAGAAAGCATCTAACTTATAACTGAGTGTCGTGACTGCTTAACTGTTATGTGAACATTAAGAGATCAGTATCATTAGGAGGAGTGAAAAGGCCTCATTGTGTTGCATTCAGTTTTAGAATAATGAGTACTCAGAATGCCATCTTTAACACACCAATGGAGCTTTTTCACTCTCACTGCTTGCCTGCAAGTAGTTTTCTTTATCTATGGAGAATGAGCCTGGCCAGCTTCATCTTCATGGATTAAGGAGAGTCTTGCTAAGCCTAAACAGTTTGTGACTCTCAACCATCTTGGAAAAATAAAGATGCATCATATCTTTAGAGCAGATTACATAGGATAGTGCTGAGGATTGGCTTGCTGTATTTGTGAACTTTTGTGCCTTGATCTTTGTATGCAATGTATTCAGACCTGACTACCTTGCTAATGTTTTTCTTGTTCTCATTATTTACTCTTAGTCTGTACTGTTGTGCCTTACAGTTGATAATGCTGTTAAGGCTATCCCCTTTAGTGCACGCGATGATCAACTTATGCTGTATGGGATGGGTACATCTCCCATGACCAGATTGCTCACAAAAACAAAAAGGGGGATTTGTAGCAATCATACCAATAAGTGATGTGAGCAATCTGGCAGTATAGGCTTAGAGCCTGACACAGTGTAGGACATGCTTAGCATAAGCGCAGAAGTAGCTAGCAGTGTAGCAAAACAGTGCTGTGTCTGCAGCATGTAACCAAAGCAGGGCACTGGTAGCTATAAACACAGAGCGTTATCTGGGAATAATAGGACATGCACCTGCATCAACAACCTCGTGTGTTATTAGTAGTTTGACCAATAATCTATAACAGTACGATGTGTGGTCACTCGTGGGGAACCAATGAAGCTATGCCAACAATGCTCTCTGAGTCTGTATAAGCTCTAAAGTTTCCATTAATACACACTATTATTATTATTAGCTCTCCATATTAGCTCTAAATTAGTACTATACAATTATTTCTTGGTGGATTGGGTACTTCCCTTTCTTTTTCCTGTCTATTGGGAAAGAGGAAAGGGGGAGCGGGGAAAGCTCTTAAGTACCAGTTAAGGTTCAAACCACCCAGTCAGAAAGGCACTACAGGCTTTGCGAGGAACCATTCCAAATGCCCTGGGAGGGAGTAAAGGCCAACCATAGTGGAGAAAACCAGCTGAGGCTGGGCTGTGGAAGGAGGAGTGTGGTCACCCAGACACAGAAGTTGTCCTCCCCCAGACTCAGTACTGCTATGGCCACCTCTAGATGCTTGGTCCCTGGATGTGGGAATGTCCAGTCTGAAGGAATGGAGAGGAACTGCAGAGGCTGGAGAGGAGATCTGCCAGGACAGGGGTTGACATCTCTGTGGAGTGAGAGGCTGAGGGGCCTGGGCTGCTTCAGCCTGGTGAATGGAGGCTCAGGGCACTGCCATAGCAGCGTGCACATGACTGAAGAGTGGTTTCAGAGACAGTGGAGTTCTTCTGGGGATTGGGAAGAGAACAAAACCTCCACAATGTGCAGCTTGCAAGGTTCAGAGTGGATATGAAGCCAAAGAAATGTCCCTGAAAGGGCAGAGCTGCTATGCATGAGGCCATCCAGAGGTGTCACGACATGACAGGGAGAGCTGAGACATTCAGGGAAGGGATTGAAATGGCAGGGGAAGAGCTGGCTGGGGAAGCAAGATTGGTGTCAGCAGCCTGAAGGGAAAGAGCTGCAGGCATGGGACAATGTAGGACAGGCTGCAGTAGGCATGGCCAGGGGCTCTGGTGAGGCTGAGAAGCCCAACAGGACCAAGACTTTTGTCCCTTTGGCTCTGGCAGCTGCCTCTGCCACCAAAGCCTGTGAGGAGAAACTTTGCTTTGAGACTTTGAGGTTCTTCTATTGCAAGGGCAGTGGTCAGGACTTGGCCTTTCTGCTTCCTAGAGCAAAGGCAAGATTTTGTCCCCTGTGGCAATGCCAGCGACAAGCAGTGTGAGCAACCTGGCAGTGCAGGCCTAGAGCCTGACATGGTGGTAGGCCATGCTCAGCATAAGTGCAGATCCAGCTAGCAGTGTGGCAAAACAGTGCTGTGCCTGCAGCATGTAACTAAAACAGGACACTGGTAGCTGTAAACATAGAAAGTTATCTTGGAACAGCAGGACATGCACCTGCATCAACAACCTCACATGTCATTAGTGGTTGGACCAATAATCTATAATAGTGCAATGTGTGGTCACTCCTAGGGAACCAATGAAGCCATGCCAACAAGGCTTTCCGATCTTATATAAGTTGTAGAAGTTCCCTTGCTGCACACTTCTGCCTTTCCTTTCCCTTCTTCTTCTATGCTTTACTTTACTGTGCTATACTTGCACCACAGGCCTGCACCATAGGCCTGCAATACTGGAACAATAAAGGAACAATATTCGATCATACTGGTCAGCTGTATTGATTCCAATCTCAGTCCCATTAGGATGGGGCCCAGTCTGGTACTAGGAGGGGTTCAGGTGATGCAGCTTTCCCTGGGAGCAGGCACAGTCTGCACTCGGAAGGAGTCATGGTATCTGGTTTGCACTAGGATGCAGACAGCTGGTACTTGGAGGGGGCCAGAGCTTCCACTTTGCAGTGGGATGGTCTCCAATCTGTACTGGGTGATGCCTTTGGATCTATTTCCTCTGGGACAGATCTTGGACAATACTGCAATGGGATCAGGGCATCAGCTTGTACCTGGACAGGGTGTAGCCTGTACTGGGAGGGAGTCAGGAGATGCAGTTTGTACTGGGACAGGGCCCAGTCTGTAGTGGGAGTGCATAAGGGGATAAAGTTTTTACTGAGACAAGGCATAATGGGTGTTTGGAAAGACTCTGCCCCTCCACCTCTGCACACAGGCACTGCCCTGCAGCTCCACAGAAGCCTTGGAGGAAGGAACTCGGAGAAACAACTCCCTGCAGGGTCCTTTATTGTGTTAAACACACAGGGAGCACAGCTCCTCGTGTCTGCAGCGTCTGGGTCACACCAGAAAGGACAACACTGAACCAGAAATGGTTTGAAGAAAGACATTTGTGTGGGAACAGCAATCTCACAAGGGAAACAGAGGCAGAAGCAGCCAGAACTCCAGCAGCCAGGCTGGGTCTGCACCGAGTGACATCACAACTGCTCTGCAGCAGAAGACAGAGAGTTTATTGCTTCTGAAAACATCCCGTGATAAATTGGCTCAGGGCAGCCTTGAGCTCCTGGTTCCTCAGGCTGTAGATGAGAGGGTTCACTGCTGGAGGCACCACTGAGTACAGAACTGACACCACCAGGTCCAGGGATGGGGAAGGAGATGGAGGAGGGCTTCAGGTAGACAATGGAGCCAGTGCTGATAAACAGGGAGACCACAGCCAGGTGAGGGAGGCAGGTGGCAAAGGCTTTGTGGTGTCCCTGCTGAGAGGGGATCCTCAGCACTACCCTGAAGATCTGCACATAGGACACCACCATAAACACAAAACAGAGAAAGTATAAACAGGCACTGACCAAAATAAGCCAAAGTTCCCTGAGGCAGGATGTGGAGCAGGAGAGCTTGAGGATCTGGGAGATTTCACAGAAGAACTGCTCCACAGCATTGCCCTGGCAGAGGGGCAGGGAAAATATATTGGCTGTGTGCAGCACACCATGGAAGAATCCACAGGCCCAGGCAGCTGCTGCCATGTGGAGACAAACTCTGCTGCCCAGGAGGGTCTCATAGTGCAGGGGTCTGCAGATGGCAACGTAGCGATCGTAGGACATGGTGGTGAGAAGAGAAAACTCTGTTGAAATGAAAAACACAAACAGAAAGACCTGAGCAACACATCCTGCATAGGAGATGTCTGTGGTGTCCCTCAGGGAATTGGCCATGGATTTTGGCACTGTGGTGGAGATGGCACCCAGGTCAAGGAGGGCAAGGTTGAGGAGGAAGAAGTACATGGGGGTGTGGAGGTGGTGGTCCCAGGCTATGGTGGTGATGATGAGGCCATTGCCCAGCAGGGCAGCCAGGTAGATGGCCAGGAAGAGGCAGAAGTGCAGGAGCTGCAGCTGCCTTGTGCCTGAGAATGGCAGGAGGAGGAAGTGGGTGATGGAGCTGCTGTTGGCCATCTGCTGCCTCTGGCCATGGAGACCTGTGCAAGGAGGGAAAGGCAGTGACAAGTTAGGGCACATTTCTCTCAGGCTCATCTTAACCTCCCTCTCTGAGCTGCATGAGGAATGGATCTGCACAGTCCCATCACTACAAACCCATGGCAGAGTTCATCACAGTTTCATATGCAGCAAGGACACAGAATTGCCAGGAAGATTCCTCTGGTGTCAGAACAGAAAGTGACCAACAGCCCAATCCCATGGAACAAGAGTCCCATGGAGAGGTGGAGGAACAGGGAGCAGGCCTGCAGTGCTGCAGAGACAGTGAAGGGAGGAGAGAAAGGCAGAGGGGCTGGGGGTGAAGCCTTCTCCTTACCCAACTCTGCTCACTGCTGCTCACAGGATGGAACTGAAGGGCTTTGGTCCTCCTTCTGTGTGCATACTCCAGGAGCCTTCAGCTGAGCGTCAGCTGCTGTCACGAAGATGCCTCCAGGAGCTATAGCTGCAGTGTCCTGCACCCACAGCCTCACTGTGTCAGTGACTGCAGTGACTTCTCCTCCAGTGAGCTCTCAGCATCCTCCCAGTCCCGGACACCTTGAAGCTCTCTCTGCCTTCTTCATCATCCTGAGATCCTCTAGGCATGTCCTCAGTCCTGCTTTGTGGTGCAGAGGAGCTGCTCCTGGACAGAGCTGCCTCCTGCAGTGCTGTCTGCTTGCCAGCAGCTCCCACCAGCCCAAGAGCCTGGCCTGGCTCAGCACAAAAGGACCAGCCCAAGGCATTTAAAGGAGCCCTCTGGTGGCTTTGGTGCCAAGTCCATGAAGCTCAGAGAGTGGGAAGCTGATGAAACCTCTCCAGGAGTCAAAGTTGGATTCAAACTCTGAAGTTTCTTCTACTCTTAATGGGTCCCACTGAAGCATACTGGGAAAGGGTCCCCAGGGGTCTGGTCAGAGCAGGAGGAGACAGTGGATGCAAGGGAAGCTTTACTGGAGGCACTGAAGCATCTCCGGGCTCTGGTGAGAGCAGAGAACTGAGGCAGTGCTGACAGGTCAGGACAAGCAGCTCAAAGTGGCTCTGCTGCTGAGGAAACCTGGAGAGATTTCTTTGATCCAAAGGGCCAAGCCCTGACTCCCAGCCCCTGGCAAGGCAGATCCTATCCCTCACTCATGTCTCAGGGCTCTGATTCACCCTGTGAAAGTACTTTTTTATCAGATGCTTTGTGCAATAATAACCTCTCCAATTATCTGCAGAAACCTTGGCAATAATGAGAGGTTCAGCAGTATTTAATGAGCCCCATGGAGTATTTGGGGCTGATTACAACATCCTTAGGTAATGCCAGGAGACTCTGCCAAGGTACTGCCAAGAAGCTTCTCAAGAAGTCCAAGTCAGAAGCAAACTCCAAAGTACCTTGAAGCACTGATTGGCCTCACTGAGGCTTGTTACTGACAAAGGCTCCCCAGGGACTCATTAGAGCAGCTTGTTAGAGGCCAGGATTGCAGGGAGACAAATGCAAAGTACAGGGGAGAAAAACTTGCCTTTGATCTAGGAAGCAGAAAGGCCAAGCCCTGACCACTGCCCTTGGAATAGAAGAACCTCAGAGCCTCAAAGCAAAGTTTTTCCTCACAGGCCTTGGAGGCAGAGGCAAGTGCCAGAGCCAAGGGGACAAAGACCTTGGTCGTGTTGGGCCTCTCAGCCTTGCCAGAGCCCTTGGCTGTCCCTACTGCAGCCTCTCCTACACTGTCCCATGCCTGCAGCTCTTTCCCTTCAGTCTGCTGACACCAATCTTGCTTCGCCACCCAGCTCTCCCCCTGCCATTTCCTGACACCTCTGGAAGAGTGGTTGGAGGGCTTCAGGTGACCTTTCTTTGGAGTGGACACAATCTGTACTGGGAAGGAGTCCTGTTATGGCTGTTATAGATATTTAATAATTGGCAGCACCAGGGGAAGGTTAGGCTCAAGGTGAGGGGAAAATTCTTCTCAGAAAGAGGAATTAGTCCCTGGAATGTGCTGCCCAGGGAGGTGGTGGAGTCACTGTCCCTGGAGATGTTCAAAACAAGATTGGATGTGGCTCTTGGAGGCATGGTTAAGATGTCAGGGAGTGTTGGGTGGTAGGTTGGACTTGATGATCTCTGAAGTTGTTTCCAACCTGGTTGATTCTGTGTTTCTGAGGTTAGAAGGTGACCAAACCAATGTCTTGTGACAAACACAAGAGATTCCAAAACATGTAGTGTAAGTTGAGGACAACATCTCCTGCCCAGCTGATGGAATGAGAAACTCAAGAGTCTCCCAAAAGCAACAAAAAGCAGGGAAAGAAACCTCAGTAAAGTCTTGCTCAGTATTGCTCTATGAAATGCAGACAGGCCTTAGGCCTGGTCCTTGAAATGGGAGCTTAGGAGAAGACAGAGGCTTAGGGCCTGCTCTTGAAGGTGACCTTTGCCCCAGCTCTTCCCAGAGAGGTCCTTGCTGTCCCCTGTTCTGCTCCCTCAAGCAGACCAGCACTCACACATGCCCTGCACTCTAACAGCCATGCAAACAAAGGGGAACAAGCTCAGGGTTATTGCTCCAACCAACTGCTTGAGACTGAAGCCCAAGGCAGGAATCCACAGTTACAGCCAGGTCCAGAGCTCTGAGAAGCCCCAGGTGGTGTCTCCCTTTTGCACTTCATGCAGAATCTGCTTGGTTCCCATATCTCACTGATCATAGAATGGGCTGGGCTGGAAGGGACCTCCAAAGGTTATCTTGCCTGACCTTCCCAGGGACAGCCTCAACTAGATCAGGTTGCCCAGAGCCCTGTCAAGCCTCACCTTCAATATCTCCAGCGATGGGACACCAACCCCCTCCCTGGGCAACCTGTTCCAGTGTTCCACTACCCTCATGGTGCAGAATTTGTGCTGGCTCCTACTTCCTGCACAATCCTGCTTTGTTCCCATCTCTCACCCATGTCTATGGATGTCCTTCCTCTCTGATCCATGGAGACACAGCAGCTTGTGTTCAGTGCTGTGCCCACTCCTCCTTCTGAGGCAAAGACCATGCCTGGAGCCATTCCCTCCTGAGCAGCTATTTCTGCAACCTGTTTCACTCCTCCCTGGGAAGCTGATCCTGCACCTGCAGTCCTATTTCAGAGGACTGGGAGAGCAGAGGTCTTCACCATGGCCAATTCTGCTTCACTTTCTCCTGAGCAAGGCAGAAAGCATCAGGCCAAGCTGTGCCAACCAGAGGCCCTTTCCTTTGCAGCATTGTTTCATTTGTGCCATTTCACATCTCCTTGGACCCAACTTTGAGTCTTTCACAGATCAGCCACAGTTGTATTTGGGAGCACTGCCCCAGGGGCACAGATTCCTGACCAGCTGAGGGGTAATCTTTTCCTGCCTTTACTGCCACATCTCCAATACTTTCCCTTTCCTCCTGGTGCTGCCCACCCTGTGTGTTTGTTCCTCATTATGGGATGGTGACAGCCTGGATGGATGCACAGCCTGAGTGTTTTTCCCTCAGAGGTGACTTGACTTCAGGCAGCCAATGTTTGTTAATCAGTTAGGTTGCATCTCTGGACACATTTGGAATATCTTTTGCTTGGATCAGGAGTCTCTTCCATCCCCATCCTGTGCTTCTAATTCTGGATTATCCTTAAGGGAAGTGTTCATCCACAAGCTCAACAGGAGCCACCAGTGTGCACTTGCAGCCCAGAGAGCCAATTGCATCCTGGGCTGCATCAAGAGAAATGTGGCCAGCAGGGCCAGGGAGGTGATTCTCCCACTCTGCTCCACCCTGGTGAGACCCCACCTGGAGCTCTGTGTCCAGTTCTGGAGCATCTATTACAAGAAGGATCTGGAGGTGCAGGAAGGTGTCCAGAGAAGGGCCACCAGGGTAGGCAGAGGGCTGGAGCTGCTCTGCTATGAGGACAGACTGAGAGAGTTGGGTCTGTTCAGTCTGGAGAAGAGAAGGTTCCAAGGATTCCTTGTGGCCTTCCAGTATCTGAAGGAGGCTACAAGAAGGCTGGGGATGGAATTTTTAAGGTGTTGGATAGGGACAGGACTGGGGAGAATGGAGCAAAACTAGAAGTGGGGAGATTCAGATTGGATGTTAGGAAGAAATTCTTCCCCATGAGGGTGGAGAGACTCTGGAACAGGTTGCCCAGGGAGGTGGTGGAAGTCTCATCCCTGGAGGCTTTGAAGGCCAGGCTGGATATTGCTGTGAGCAACCTGCTCTGGTGTGAGGTGTCCCTGCCCATGGCAGGGGGGTTGGAGCTGGATGATCCTTGAGGTCCCTTCCAACCCTGACAATTCTGTGATTCTCAGTATGTCCAAGAGGTATTGTCAGGTATTGGAATTCCAGTGAATGCCCTCCCCCCTCCAGCCCTTCCTTAAGGTTCTCAGGGCACCCCCAGCAGTTGCTCTCATCAGCTCTCTGTGTTGTGTTCTGTATCAATCCAGAATTGACATTTGCTACCAAGGGCTTTCTTTCTAGATTCAGGTGATGAGATTTTCAGTTCCCTTTCTCCTTCTCTTCAGTCTGGTGTTCCAGCTCCGGCACTAGTGCCTGCTGGAACAGGATCCATGTGATTAAGAGGAACCCAGTGGCAATTTCTGGGGAGCCTCAGATTCACTGGAGGTGATCTGCACCATGCAATGTCCAGAGCAATGTGAACCCTACAGCACTCAAGGGAACAAATAGTTAGAGAGCAGCCCCATGGAGGACCTGGGAGTTCTGGTGGGCAGCAAGTTCTGCATGGGACAGCAATGTGCCCTGGTGGCCAAGAAGGCCAATGGGATCCTGGGATGCATTTGGAAGAGTGTGGCCAGCAGATCCAAGGAGGTTCTCCTCTCCCTCTACTCTGCCCTCGGGACGCCCCACCTGGAATATTACATCCAGTTCTGGGCTCAAAAGGGACAGGGATCTGCTGCAGAGGCTGTGAGGATGCTCAAGGGACTGGAGTACTGCCTGATGAGGAGAGGATGAGAGTCCAGGGGCTGTTTAGTCTGTAGAAGAGAAGTCTGAGATGGTATCTGATCAATGCCTATCAATATGTGAGAGCTGGGGATCAGGAAGCAAGAGGCAGGGACAGCCTCTGCTCACTTGAGCCCTGGGAGAGTACAAGGAGCAATGGATGGAAACTGCAGCACAGGAAGTTCCATTTCAACAGGTGTGGTGTGTTCACTATCATAGCATCATTCAGGGTTGGAAGGGACCACAAGGAGCATCTGGTTTCAACCCACCTGCCATGGGCAGGGACACCCCACACTGGATCAGGCTGGCCTGAGCCTCATCCAGCCTGGTCTTAAACATCTCCAGGGACAGGGCCTCGACCACCTCCCTGGACAACCCATTCCAGGGTCTCACCACTCTCATGGGGAAGAACCTCCTCCTCACATCTAGCCTGAATCTCCCCACCTCCAGCTTCATTCCATTCCCCCTAGTCCTATCACTACCTGAGATCCTGAGAAGTCCTTCCCCAGCCTTCCTGTAGCCCCCTTCAGATACTGGAAGGCCACAATTAGGTCACCTGGGAGCCTTCTCTTCTGCCGACTGAACAGCCCCAACTCCTTCAGTCTGTCCTCATAGGAGTGGTGCTCCAGCCCTCTGATCATCCTTGTGGCCCTTCTCTGGACATGTTCCAGCACCTCCAGATCCCTCTTGGAATAGGGGCTCCAGAACTGGACACAGTACTCCAGGTGGGGTCTCACCAGGGCTGAGTAGAGGGGGAGGATCACCTCCCTCGACCTGATAGCCACACTTCTCCTGATGCAGCTCAGGATCTGATTGGCTTTGTGGGCTGCAAGTGCACACTGAGAGCTCCTGTTGAGCTTCTTGTCCACCATCACCCCGAAGTCTCTCTCCTCAGGGCTGCTTTCCAGCCAGTCACTGCCCAGCCTGTATTTGTGCCTGGGATTGCCTCGACCCAGATGCAGGACGCTGCACTTGCTGTGTTGATGGATTTGCTTTCGGAGGGCTGATGAGTTTCAGTCCTGTTTGTGCTGCTGATGATGCTGGGTGTTAGCTTAGGGCAATGGCTCAGAGCTGTGCTGTCCACTGCTGGGCAGCTTGCTCTGGTTCCATCCAGAGCAATACAGGACACTCCCTAGGAAAACACTGTGAGATCTGCACAGATACTCGATACTGAGGAGTGGCAGGGGTTGGGGGGAGAGAAGGGGCAAATTCTTAGGCTGGTGGTCACCTCTGGTGCTTTGGAATTTCACCCCTGAGCAAGTGCAAAATCCTCCCCAGCTGGGGAAAGGTTTGGGAAAAGTCTGTTGTCAGCCTGGGAGTTCCTGAGAGAACTGCAATGTGCTTGGGCCTGGCCCATGCCTCTCGAGCCCTTCTCATCTCTGTGCAGAGGGCTCAAGGGCAAGAGAAGGTCTCTGGACCTACAGACAGTGCCACAGGCAGGGCAGCTGTGTCAGAGAAGCAGCCTGTGCCAGGATTAGCTGCCCCTCATAGTGAATGATGCTTATGACCAGGATTGTGGCCCAAATATTACCAGAACATGCTTCTGTGTGTGTGACTCAAACCCCTTTGTCCCCCCTCCCTTCTGGAGTTGGGGGGGGGGGACAGGACCTTGGCACCACTGAGTCCAGGACAACAATCTGCCTGGGCATGTTTCCACCCCTATGGCAAACAAGGCCCAGGCTACATGTTTGTTTGCCCTGTTTACGGCGTGTGCTTATGCTCATTTGGCAAAGTATCAGCTGATTGGTTAATTATTGTGTTAGCAGTGGGTGCTGACTGGAGCAGTATTCTTTGGGGGAAATGGTAAATAGGAGTTGTTTGGTAAACAAGTGCCCCCCACGCTGGTGTCTGTGCCTATGCCTGCGTGCGTCTCTGTGCCGCTACGGTCCGCCTCGCCCGAGACTTGAAGCAGCTCCAGAAGGCCTCGCTGCACATTGCCACTGTTGCCCGGCTGGGGGCAGTGCCATGGAGCGTGGGGTCAACTGCCGCATGAGCCATCGCCACGGGAGGAAACCATGGCAGCCCCTGTGCACCACTGGTCCTGAAGCGCTACAGCCCCCAGAGCGGGGAACCTTTGCCAGGTGCTGCGCTTCGTGGAGCGAGCAGCAAAAGCCTCTGAAGCTTCCCCTGGGAGGCTCCAGGACCTTTGTGCTCTGGGAGACGCAGCAACCCTGCGGCACAGCCATGCGGTCGGCGCCGTTCTCTAGTTCCTCATGAGGGCACAGCCGTGCCGCGCTGTCAGGACTCTAAACACATCACCAAGGAAAGATTTCATGAGGTTCTCAGCTCGTGAGGAAGCCAAACCTTTGCTTTATAGAATTTGGGTTCAGGTAGTGCTGAAACTGTCCTGGGTTGAGGGTTTGCCGGTCACCGACAAACCCCTCCCCCACTGCTTCTCCAATCAGTTTCAACTCTAAATTCTATAACTCATTTGGTTCCTCTGAAGTGCCCAGGCACAAACGTTCTGCAGAGGTGGTTTCACCAACCCAATACTGCTGCCTGTGAATAGAAACTAAGCCCCCTGCTGCATAGTTTGTATATCAATAGACTACCAATGCATCTATTCATTGATATCCTTGCTGCTCCTTCCCCAGGGCACATCTACAACACTCCTGTAGGGATAAAGAAGCCTACAAGGAAAGCAGCTGATCCTGCAAAGGACCAGGAGGGATCAGGGTTCCCATGGGAACAAGAGAGAGAGCCTGGGCTGCTGGCTTGGTTCTTATCTCTGGCTTTGGAAGATGGCCAAGGACAAACAGTGGATGAAACAAGCAGCAGGCCCCAGCAAGGCAAAGGAAATCTCTGCTTCTCTGTCCAGGCCTGTGTCTCAGCTGTGAAGGAACTGTCCCAGGAGTTCCATCAGCTCCAGAAGAAGCTTTTATTCCCCACCTGTACAGTCCTGTGTTTCAGCCATGAGAAGCAGCTGCTCCCCTGTCCAAGGGAGAGAATTAGGGAGGCACACACCACAGCACACCCTCTGCTTTACTTGTGTGACCATGGGGAGGACATGAGGAAGTGGAAAGGAAAATCCAATCCAGTCCTGGCTGCAGGAGTCTGTGACTTACAGGGGAATTGTCCCCCCAGAGATGCTGCCTCAGTGTCCACTGGGAATTGTCTGAAGAAGAGCAGGGAAGCTGAAACTGCTTCTGGTCCTCCTGAAGGAACTCCCAAAGCATCTTCATGAGATGCAAGGGAACCAAGACAGAATTAGAGGGGCTCTGCCTCCAACCAGATGGAAGGGAGAGACAAATTGGTTTGTTGGACTGTACAGAACCAATGGCCTGGCAAGTTAAAGCCATGAGAGGATAAAGCTTTAGTAGATACAGGTGCCCAGAGTGCTCTGACACCATCAAACTATGAGGGGTGGAACCCGCCTGTGTTTCTGGTGTGGCAGGAGGATCCCCACACCTGGATGTGTTGGAAGCTGAGTACTGGGATGCAAGCCACAGTTTGCTTTCACTTGGAGGCATGGAAGGAGTCACTAGACTCAGACTGCCCCAGAGGTGGAAACACAGCCCCAGCATTTGCAGCATTTGGACTGGGCATGGACTGATCCAGACTGTGCTGGAACAGAGTGGAGCTGCGGAGCACCTGCAGTGAGCAGCCCTCTGGGTACTGCAAAGCAACCTCCTGTGGAGTGAGAATGGACAGTGCCTGAGGTGTGCTGCTGATTGCTGCTGGGCATGGTGCAGGTGGCACAGAATGAGGGCTTAGGAATATCAAAGATTAAGCTGGAAATTTGCTGCCATTACTCCACACCATCCTGCCTCATGCCACCTTCACAGGGACAGTGCTGGCTGGAGCAAAGTACTACAGGGCTTGAAGTTCAGATGGCAACATGGGAGGCTTCCTGTTCTGGTTGCTGCTGTTGGGTTCTGGCTATCACGTGCTGGCTCTTTGCTGAGGGGGAGGGCTGCAGGGGTTTAACTCCTGGCTACTGCTGCTGACTGCTGTGCTTCTTTCTGCAAACAGCCTCAGGTCAGTGTGCATTATGGGATCTCATTTGGATTCAACTCTTTTGAGCTTATCACAAGTCCTTATCCCAGACCAGAGGGTTTTTTGATTCATGTGTGTTTTTTTCCCTCACTTCTGTTTTGGGGAGGAACAGGCAGCTTAACCTCTTCTCAGCTCTTCAACCTGTTACAGCCCCAGAGTGGAAAGCCAACAGAAGCTTTCTGAGTTCTTCCAAAGATCTCCATCAGCTTCCCCCTACACCCTCCAAAGATCCCAAAAGTCAGTCCTAGGACCATCAAATCCCAAACATGTAAGATCACCTGAAAGCCCCTGAAGAATGCCTCTGAGATGCCCCTCAAGACTCCTCTGAGAACCTCATTTTGCCTTCCCTCAACGGGGAACACAGCTCCACCCCATCCCTTGGGAGCAAATGCCCCCTAAATTCAGGCATTGAGGCAGAGATAACTGAAATAAAAGCAAAGAGACAGGATTTGGGTAACTTTTGGGTTTTATTGAGACAATTGGTCAATGGACAGAGGATTTCTTCCCCCAGGGAGACACAAAGCATTGGGGAAGAACCAGACAGACCCTGGCAAAGCCCTGCCCAGCTGGGAGCTCCAGGTGTGCCGACTCAGCACTGTAATTGTTCTCATTAGCAATAATTGGTATTCAGATGGGCAGGAGGTGTTTGTTGCTGCTGGTGTCCTCAGTCCCTGAGAAGTGCAAAGGAAAATGGGATGATTTTGGTTCCGGAAAGGCCCTCTCAGAGCGGTCACGATTACCCAACAGATTCTAGGTAGATTTATGCCTCCCCTGCAATGCAGGCTGCTCTCTGGTGTGGATGTAGCGGTGCTTGTTGAGATAGCCCTTCTGGGTGAAGCGCTTACCGCAATCAGCACACGTGAAAGCCTTCTCACTGGTGTGGGTGCGGCGGTGGCGCTGAGAGCGTGCCTCTGGCTGAAGCTCCTACCACAGTCAGCACAGGTGAAAGGCTTCTCTCCAGTGTGGGTGCGGCGGTGAGCAATGAGATAGCTCCTGTGGCTGAAGCTCCTCCCGCACTCAGTACAGCTGAAAGATTTATCGCCAGTGTGCACACGACGGTGCTCTGTGAGATGGTTCTTCCGGGTGAAGCTCTTGCCGCAGTCGGCACAGCTGTACGGCCTCACACCGCTGTGGATGAGTTGGTGCTGGATGAATTTAGTACTCGTGGTGAAAGTCTTGCCGCACTCAGTACAGGGGAACAGATGCTCTCCAGTGTGGATGCGGCGATGGATGGTGAGAGTGGAGCTGTGTTGGAAGCTCTTGCCGCAGTCTCTGCAGCTGAAGGCCTTCTCCCTGGTGTGGCTGAGGTGGTGTTGCTTAAGAGTAGAGATCTGCCTGCACCGCTTGCCACAGCTGTCACGAGAGAAGGACCTCTCTCCAGTGTGGGTGTGGCGGTGCCGGGTGAGACAAGTGCGCTGGGTGAAGCTCTGTCCGCAGTCAGCACAGGTGAAAGGTTTCTCTCCAGTGTGGGTGCGGCGGTGCTGGCTGAGCTCAGCGTTCCGGCGGAACCTCTTGCCACAGTCACCACAAACGAAGGGCCGGGTGCCAGGCTGTGGGCAGTGGTGCTGCACTAGCTCTGAGCTACCTGGGAAGCTCTGCCCACACTCATGGCACTGATTCAGATCTTTGGGTGACACTGAGGGACCTGCTCTGGCTTCATCCTCCTCCATACATTCCTCCCCCTCATCCTGGTCACCTTCACCATCATCATTATCCTCCTCTTCATAGTTGTCATTTTCAGCATCATCCTCCATCTTGTCCTCTTTTTCCTCCCCATCCTCCTCTACCTTGGGACTGCACATTGGCTTCTCCAACTTGATCTCTGGGTGCTGCTTCTCCTCCCAGCTCTTGTCTGGGTCCTTCTGTGAGGCCATGCTGTGGCAGGAAGGGGTCACAGCTGTGCAATAGGGAAGATGGAAGCACCAGAGCCCAGGATCTCAAATCCTCAGATCCTGCCTGGGTCATGACAGTCCCTGACTCCCAACACCCAGCTGGGGGAGAGAATGCAGAGGAGACCTCAAACCCTCAGTTTCTGCCACAGTGTGGGCACAGACCTCCAACACCTATGCTGAGACCCCAGGTTCCTGTGATCAGTGCCCTGAGGTACCCTGGGACTTACAAGTGGTCTTGTCCTACTCTGCTCGACCCTGGTGGCATTGGCAGGGTGGTTCCTGGTCCAGGCCCTGTCCTTTGATCTCCCTTGGCTCAGACAATGGAGGCAGCAGCACTGACCAAGGACGACCAAACCACCTCCAACCTTCTCCCACCACCCTCCAAATCCCATCCCCCAAACATCACCTCCTGCTCACAACTCACCCCCAGCAGCCTGGAGCATTCCTCAACTCCCACAACACCTGATGTGCCTCAGAGCTCCTGGAGAGGTGAAATATGCTGGACAGGATGAGGTGGAGGAGGTTTGGAGCTGCCCTGGGGGCCGGGGTCCTGCTGTTGCCCCATTCTGGATTTCTTACCTGTTGGGCTGCTCTAAGGGACAGATCTGCAAACTCTGCTCTTCCACAGCACACAGGGGCAGGGATGATGGAGAGAGGACTCAGCCCCTGACAGAGAGAAGCAAAGGGCTCAGAGGAGAGCACAGACCTGCAAGATATGGTTCAGCACTGCCCAGGATCAGGCAGCACAGCTCAGCCATGCTGGGGGCAGCTCCCAAGCCCAGCAGCACAGCCACAGCACACAGCCAGGGCTGATCAAGATGGGAGGCCTCAGCAAGTGCAGACTCAGCTTCCTGCCCAGCACACAGCCCCCAGCACATAGCTGCAGGCCAGCACCACAACACAGCTGCCTCCACACAGCCTCTCCCAGCCCTTGCCTAAAGCTTCCTCCCACTGCCTGCCCAGGGCTCTGCTGCCTGCAGCTGCATTTGCCAGTAGATTTTGCTCTGGAACCATCTCTCCTCCCTGGCCCTGGCCCCACCACACCCACTCTGTGCTCAGCTCTGCCCTGCACACCTCTCTACTGCCCACTCCCCAAGAGAAGTTCACAGCAGTCCTCAGGACACAGACACACAGTTCCTGGACTGCATAGAAGACAACTTCCTCTTCCAAATGGTAGAGGAACCAACAAGAAATGGTGCTATGCTGGACCTTGTTCTCACCAACAGGGAAGGGCTGGTAAGCAATGTGAGGCTCAGACATAGCCTTGGCTGCAGTGACCATGAAGTAGTTGAATTTAATCTCCTCAGGGCAATCAGGAGGAAGTATTCCAAGCTCACGACCCTAGACTTTAGGCATGCAGATTTTGATCGCTTCAGGGATCTGCTAGCCAAAGTGTCATGGGACAAAGCCCTGGAGGGAAGAGGGACCCAGGACAGCTGGTCAGTATTCAAGGACCACCTCCTCTGTGTCCAGGAGCTCTGTATACCAACAAAGAGAAAAGCAGGCAAGAATGCTAGGAGGCCTGCCTGGATGGGCAAGGAGCTACTGGACACACTATTACTTAAAAGGAAACTCTACAGGAAGTGGAGAGAAGGACAGGTAGAACAGGGGGTATATAAGGAAGCTGCCCGAGCAGCAAGAGACCTGGTTAAGAAAGCCAAAGCAGAGTTTGAGTTGAATCTAGCCAGGGAGATTAAAGGGAACACTAAGAACTTCTACAGGTATATGAATGGGAAGAAGAAGACTAGGGAAGGTGTGGGCCCCCTCAGAAAGGAAAATGGTGACATGGTCACAAGTGATGAGGAAAAGGCTGAGGTACTTAATAACTTCTTTACCTCAGTCTTCACTGCAAGGGCCTCTAGCCACACTCCTGATGTTATGGAAGTCAAAGCCAGGGACGGGGAGGAAGAACTGCCCATTGTAAGTGCAGATCAGGTTTGTGATCACCTGAAGAACCTGAAAGTGTTCAAGTCCATGGGACCCGACGGGATACACCCACGGGTGCTGAGAGAACTGGCAGATGAGGTTGCTAAACCCCTCTCTATTCTATTTCAAAAGTCATGGCAATCTGGTGAAGTCCCCACAGACTGGAAAAGGGGAAACATTGCCCCCATCTTCAAAAAGGGTAAGAAGGAGGAACCAGGGAACTACAGGCCAGTCAGTCTCACCTCTGTGCCCGGAAAGATCATGGAGCAGATCCTCCTGGAGTCACTACTGGCTCAGAAGAATAGTGAAGAGGTGATTGGCAACAGTCAGCATGGCTTTGCCAAGGGCAAATCCTGCCTGACCAACCTGGTGGCCTTCTATGAGCAGGTGACAAAATTAATAGATGAGGGACGAGCAACTGATGTCATTTACCTGGACCTGAGCAAAGCCTTCAACACTGTCCCGCACTACATCCTGGTCTCCAAACTGGTGACACATGGGTTTGATGGGTGACCACTAGATGGATAAGGAACTGGCTTGATGGCCGCACCCAAAGAGTGGCTGTCCATGGCTCCATGTCCCAGTGGAGGCCAGTGACACGCGGAGTCCCTCAGGGATCAGTCCTGGGACCTGTCTTGTTCAACATCTTTGTGGGTGCCATGGACAGTGGCATTGAGTGCACCCTCAGCAAGT
This sequence comes from Melanerpes formicivorus, assembly GCF_026170545.1. Classification (NCBI taxonomy): domain Eukaryota; kingdom Metazoa; phylum Chordata; class Aves; order Piciformes; family Picidae; genus Melanerpes; species Melanerpes formicivorus. Next base: position 345,367 of record NW_027142566.1, on the reverse strand, counting down.
TTGCTGATGACACCAAGCAGGGCAAGAGAGGTGATCCTCCCCCTCTACTCAGCCCTGGTGAGACCCCACCTGGAGTACTGTGTCCAGTTCTGGAGCCCCTATTCCAAGAGGGATCTGGAGGTGCTGGAACAGGTCCAGAGAAGGGCCACAAGGATGATCAGAGGGCTGGAGCACCTCTCCTATGAGGACAGACTGAAGGAGTTGGGGCTGATCAGTCTGCAGAAGAGAAGGCTCCCAGGTGACCTAATTGTGGCCTTCCAGTATCTGAAGGGGGCCTACAGGAAGGCTGGGGAAGGACTTCTCAGGATCTCAGGTAGTGATAGGACTAGGGGGAATGGAATGAAGCTGGAGGTGGGGAGATTCAGGCTAGATGTGAGGAGGAGGTTCTTCCCCATGAGAGTGGTGAGACCCTGGAATGTGTTGTCCAGGGAGGTGGTTGAGGCCCCGTCCCTGGGGGTGTTTAAGCCCAGGCTGGATGAGGCTCTGACCAGCCTGATCTAGTGTGGGGTGTCCCTGCCCGTGGCAGGGGCGTTGGAACTAGATGATCCTTGTGGTCCCTTCCAACCCTGAATGAAACTATGAAACTATGAAACTATAAGTGTTCTGACTTTAGTTGCTGGCTCTGGTCTTAGCTGCTGGTTCTTGAGCTTGGGAAGTGGTTCTGATTTTATTTTCTGTCTCTTGAGCTTGGGGGCTGGGTGTGAGCTTGGAAAGGAGTTTTGAGCTTAGTTGCTCACTCTGGGCTTGGGGTCTGGTTCTTGATCTCAGGGCTTGTCTCTGAGGTCAGGGGTTGGTTCTTGAGTTTGGGAAGTGGTTCCGATCTTACTGTCTGGCTCTTGAGCTTGTGGGGGCTGGCTCTGGAGCTTGGTTCTGACCTTTGTTGCTGGTACTGGAGCCTGGGGGCTGGTTCTTGAGGTTGGAAAGCGGTTCTGACCTTAGTTGCTGGCTTGGGAGCTGTTTCTTGAGCTTGGGGTCTGGGTGTGAGCTTAGGAAGTGGTTCTGACCTTAGTTGCTGGTTCTGGAGCTTGGGGGCTGGCTGTGAGCTTGGGAAGTGCGCTGACCTTAGTTGCTGGCTCTGAGCTCAGGGGCTGGTTCTTGAGCTTGGGAAGTGGTTCTGATTTTATTTTCTGGCTCTTGAGCTTGGGGTCTGGGTGTGAACTTGGAAAGGGGTTTTGAGCTTAGTTGCTCACTCTGGGCTTGGGGTGTGGTTCTTGATCTCAGGGCCTATCTGTGAGGTCAGGGGCTGGTTTTTGAGCTTGGGAAGTGATTCTGACCTTAGTTGGTGGCTTGGGAGCTGAGTCTGCACTTTTGATCTAGGTTCTGGACTTTAGTGGCTGGCTCTTGAGCTAGGGGGCTGGGTGTGAGCTCTGGAGGTGGCTCTCAGCTTGGGAAGTGTTCTGACCTTAATTGCTGGTTCTTGAGCTCAGGGGCTGGCTCTGAGCTTGGGAAGTGTTCTGATCTTAGCTGTTGCTTCTTGAGCTTGGGGCCTGTATGCGAACTTAGGAGCTGGCTCTGAGCCTGGGGGCTGGCTCTGCATTTCTGACCTGGATTCTTGTGCTTGGGACCTGACTCTGACCTTAGTGGCTGGTTCTTGAGCTTGGGGGCTGGGTGTGAGCTTGGCCCCTGCCTTGAATTTAAAATGTGAGAGTTCAGCCAGTTGGGAGTTGAAGCTAAGCTGCTTTGCACTGCAGTGCTTCGGAGTTTGTGGTGCTCCAAAGGCAGATCTCAAAGAGCTGCTGCAAGAGTTGAGCTGAAGTGGCACAGTGCCCTGCAGAGGCAAAAGCTTTTCCCTGCCAGTCAGCCATTGGAATCCTCTCCCCAGGGCAGTGGTGGATTCCCCTGCAGGGCAGAGTTGGAAGGCTCAGCTTGGCAGGGGGCTGGGCCAGCTCCTTTCCAGGCCAGTGTCAGCTGGCAAGGTTGGAGCAGCTGAGCCTTGGGGTCCCTTGCAGCCTGGCATTGTGTGGCAGCAGAGCTGTGCTGCTGGTTTTGAGGGCACTTGGAAAGCTTCTGGAGCATTTGTGCAGAGTGTGCAAGACATCCCTGAGCCTAGCAACTCCCTCAGCTCTCTTCAGAATGAACTCTGCAGAGCTGGAAGAGCTTTCCAGGAATTTGGCAGAGGTTTGGAGGAATTTGGAAGGGATTTTGGTTCTCCTCCTCCTTGTCCTCTTCCTTGTCCTCCTCTGCCTCATCTTTTTCCTGCTCTCCCTGGAGGCTGCACTTAGACTCCTAGAATCCTGGAGTGGTTTGGGTTGTCAGGGAGCTGCAAAGGTGCTGCAGTCCAAGCCCCTCTGCAGTCAGCAGGGACATCCTGCACTAGCTCAGGTTGCCCAGAGCCCTGTCCAGCCTCACCTTGAACCTCTCCAGGGCTGGGACCTCAAGCCCCTCCCTGGGCAACCTGTTGCAGTGTTCCAGCAGCCTCCTGGTGCAGAACTTGTTCCTCACCTCCAATCTCAATCTGCTCTGCTCTAGTTTGCAAAGCCTGCAGAGACAGGACCAGAGGCAATGGCTTCAAAGAGTCCCTCTGCAGCCTTCTTGTAGCCCCCTTCAAGTACCAGAAGGTCACTCTTAGGTCTCCACAGAGTATTCTCCTCTCCAGGCTGATCACCCCCAGCTCCCTCAGCCTGTCCTGGTAACAGAGCTGCTCCAAGCCCCTGATCATTTTTGTGTCCCTCCTCTGGGCCTTCTCTGTCAGGTCCATGTCCTTCCTGTGTTGATGGTTCCAGAGCTGGCTGCAGTGCTGCAGGTGAAATCTCAGCAGAGCAGAGCCAAGTGCCAGGATGGCCTCTGTCCATCTCTGTCCATGCTGCTTTTGGTGCAGCCCAGGCTGCCCTTGGCCTTGTGGGCTGCAGGCTCCCCCTGTCTGTTCCTGTCCAGCTTCTTGTCCAGCAGCACCCCCCAGTCCTTTTCTGCAGGGCTGCTTCCTATCCCCTCCTCCCCCAGCCTGTCCTGATTGTGAGGATTGTGCCAGGCCAGGGGCAGGACCCTGCCCTTGCTCTTGTTGAAGCTCAGGAGGTTGCCCTGGGCCCCCTCTGCAGCTTGTCCCCTTGAGCTCCTCCAACTTGTTCTGCAGGGTATTGCCTTAGGTTTCAGGAGCCAGAGAAGCTCTCTTTGAGCCTTGTGAAAGGAGCTGATGCCAAGCTGTGGCTAGAGGGTTGGATAGAATTGGGCAGTTTCCATGGCTGTGCTGTTCAGAGCTGCATCCTACAGTGCAAAGCATCAAATCCACAACAATCCATAGTGCGCCTGGGCCACGGGAGCCAAGCAACCTCCCTAGGCCAAAGCTTCCTCCAGACCTCCACCAAAGCAGGCCAGAAGCCCAGGCCCCAAATGCCTTCCCCCTCCCCCATGCCTCTCTGCCCCTCCTCCCCCATACCCAAGAGCTGCAGTTACAGATTCTGGTAGGCAGCTCCCAGGTGAGCCAGGCACTGCAGCCCACAGTTGGCAGCATTGCCAAGGCCTCAAAGATCCTCTGCAGAGAGAGATCCCAGAAGATGTTGCTGGGAGCAGAGGGGAAGGGCAAAGGAGGTTGGAGATCCTGTGCTGTTCCTTTGTAAAGAGTGAGTGCAGGCCTTGTGGGGATGAACTAAACTAGATGGCACTTTGTGGTGTCCCTCTGGTCTCTGCTGTCCCTGCTGGCAGTCTCTGATCTCTGGTGTAAGACATCCCAGTGCCTTACTCCGACAACAAGGATCCTCATCCATGCTCTCATCCAGGGGCTTCTGTTGGGCCCTGATGGATGTGTAGATCAGCCCTGGAGACTTGGTGGGGCCCTGGGGACTCTGAGAGGGCAGCAAGTGAATGGAGATGGAGCAATGGATGGAGAGATGGAGGGTAAAGGCTGCAAGGGGTGGGAGGGTTTAGTTCAGCAGCTGTGTGGCTCTGCCTGGCTCCTACCTCCAATGGCACTGGCAGCAGCTGACCCCAGAAGCTCAAAGTCCCAAACCCTGGCTGGCTGAGGACAGTCCCCTGACCCCTCTTGACATGCAGCACAGCCCAAGCAGGCACTCAGGGCTCCTAGCCACACAGCCCAGCCATTCCCCATGGCAGGAGTCACCTGAGGTCTCACTCCCTCTCTGTCCCCCTTGCTCTCATCAGTTGCTGCATGAGGTGTCTGCAGGGTCCCTCCCCAGCCCTCATCTGTAACCCCCCCTTGGCTTGGTGCTGTTCTTTCAGGCCTCCAGCTGATCCCAGCCTTTAGTCTCAGGCCCCTTCCATTCTTGTGCTGCTGCTTCCAGCCCAGTTCCTTAGATGCTTCCTCAGCCACAGCATTTCCCACTCCACCCTTCCAGCTGCAGTGGCAGTGGAAGTGGGGGACACAGGGCCATGGGAGAGCCAAGGCAGCAGGGACTTGGATAGGCTGGGACTGAGAGAGGGGCCTGGGTGTGCTCAGGCAGGAATGAGGCCTTGTCCCCCCAAAAAGGGGAGAGGATGCAGGGCCCAGGTGGCAAATGTGTGTGCAGGAAATGGCAGAATCTGGCAGCATTTGAGGAGGTGAAAGGAGTGAATTGTGCTGCAGCTCTGCATGTGTCAGCTGGGAGATGAACAACAGCCCATGGGCACTGTGCCCTCCCACCAAACCTCATTTTCTTTTGGGGATGTGGAGTGGCAGCTCCAGGAGAACTGCAAAGAGCAAGCTGAGAGAAATGGTCAGGGAGTGAAGAAGCCAAACTCTTTCCAGTGAGTCTCTTTGGGCTGCAGGTGTGTGAAGGGTGCTGGAGGTGTGAGGTTTGGGCAGGAGCCAGAGACTCCTCCAGCATCCCAGTGAGGGCTGAAGAGGTTTAGCAAGAAGATGAGCAAGTCACTTCCCCCTTTGATGCACCTCCAGAAAGCATGAAGCTCCCTTTGTGTGTGTCCTCAGGGCTGCTGTGGTCTTCTCTAGGGCAGTGAGCAGCAGAGAGGTGTGTTCAGGGCACAGGTGAGCACACAGTGAGTGTGGTGGTGGTAGGGCTAGGGAGGAGAGCTGTGGCCAGAGCAAGATCTGCTGTCAAATGCAGCTGCAGGCAGCAGAGCCCTGGGCAGGCAGTGGGAGGAAGCTTTAGGCAAGGGCTGGGAGAGGCTGTGTGGAGGCAGCTGTGTTGTGGTGCTGGCCTGCAGCTATGTGCTGGGGGCTGTGTGCTGGGCAAGGAGCTGAGTCTGTAGTTGCTGAGGCTTCCCATCTTGAGCAGCCCTGGCTGTGTGCTGTGGCTGTGCTGCTGGGCTTGGGAGCTGCCCCCAGGAAGGCTGAGCTGTGCTGCCTGGTCCTGGGCAGTGCTGAGCCATCCCTTGCAGATCAATGCTTTTCTCTGAGCCCTTTGCTTCTCTCTGGCATGGGCTGAGTCCTCTCTCTACATCATCCCTGCCCCTTTCTGTTCGTGAGGAAGAGCAGAGTTTGCAGATCTGTCCCTTGGAGCAGCCCAACAGGTAAGAAATCCAGAATGGGGCAACAGCAGGACCCCGGCCCCCAGGGCAGCTCTTAGCCTCCACCACCTCCTCCTGTCCAGCATATTTCACCTCTCCAGGAGCTCTGAGGCACATCAGGTGGTGTGGGAGTTGAGGAATGCTCCAGTCTGCTGGGGGTGAGTTGTGAGCAGGAGGTGATGTTTGGGGGTTGGGATTTGGAGGGTGGTGGGAGAAGGTTGGAGGTGATTTGGTGTTTCTTGTTCAGTGCTGCTGCCTCCATTGTCTGAGCCAGGGGAGATCAAAGGACAGGGCCTGGACCAGGAACCACCCTGCCAATGCCACCAGGGTCGAGCAGAGTAGGACAAGACCACTTGTAAGTCCCAGGGTACCTCAGGGCACTGATCACAGGAACCTGGGGTCTCAGCATAGGTGTTGGAGGTCTGTGCCCACACTGTGGCAGAAACTGAGGGTTTGAGGTCCCCTCTGCATTCTCTCCTCTAGCTGGGTGTTGGGAGTCAGGGAGTGTCATGACCCAGTCAGGATCTGAGGGTTTGAGGTCCTGGGCTCAGGTGCTTCCATCTTCCCTATTGCACAGCTGTGATCCCTTCCTGCCACAGCATGGCCTCACAGAAGGACCCAGACAAGAGCTGGGAGGAGAAGCAGCACCCAGAGATCAAGTTGGAGAAGCCAATGTGCAGTCCCAAGGTAGAGGAGGATGGGGAGGAAAAAGAGGACAGGATGGAGGATGATGCTGAGAATGACAGCTATGAAGAGGAGGATAATGATGATGATGAAGGTGATCAGGATGAGGGGGAGGAATGTGTGGAGGAGGATGAAGCCAGAGCAGGTCCCTCAGTGTCACCCAAAGATCTGAATGAGTGCCTTGAGTGTGGGCAGAGCTTCCCAGGTAGCTCAGAGCTAGTGAAGCACCACTGCCCGCAGCCTGGCTCCCGGCCCTTCGTCTGTGGTGACTGTGGCAAGAGGTTCCGCTGGAATTCCGAGCTCATCCAGCACATCCGCACCCACACTGGAGAGAAACCTTTCACCTGTGCTGACTGCGGACAGAGCTTCACCCAGCGCACTTGTCTCACCCGGCACCGCCGCACCCACACTGGAGAGAAGCCCTTCTCTCGTGACAGCTGTGGCAAGCGGTTCAGGCAGATCTTTACTCTTAGGCAACACCACCTCACCCACACCAGGGAGAAGGCTTTCACCTGCAGGGACTGCGGCAAGAGCTTCAAACACAGCTCCACTTTCACCATCCATCGCCGCATCCACACTGGAGAGCATCTGTTCCCCTGTGCTGAGTGTGGCAAGAACTTCACGACGAGTACCACATTAATCCAGCACCGACTCATCCATAATGGTGAGAAACCTTACAGCTGTACCGACTGCGGCAAGAACTTCACCCAGAACGTACACCTCATAGAGCACCGTGGTGTGCACACTGGCGAGAAGTCTTTCAGCTGTGCTGTGTGGTCAGGCCTTCAAGCATAGGAGCACTCTCATCTACCACCACCGCACCCACACCGATGAGAAGCCTTACACCTGTGCTGAATGTGGGAAGAGCTTCAGCCAGGGGCAAAATCTTAGTCCCCACCGCCGCACCCACACCAGTGAGAAGGCATTCACTTGTGCTGACTGCAGTAAGAGCTTCACCCGGAAGGGCTATCTCAACAAGCACCGCTACATCCACACCAGAGAGCAGCCTGCATTGCAGGGGAGGCATAAATCTACCTAGAATCTGTTGGGTAATCGTGACCGCTCTGAGAGGGCCTTTCCGGAACCAAAATCATCCCATTTTCCTTTGCACTTCTCAGGGACTGAGGACACCAGCAGCAACAAACACCTCCTGCCCATCTGAACACCAATTATTGCTAATGAGAACAATTACAGTGCTGAGTCGGCACACCTGGAGCTCCCAGCTGGGCAGGGCTTTGCCAGGGTCTGTCTGGTTCTTCCCCAATGCTTTGTGTCTCTCTGGGGGAAGAAATCCTCTGTCCATTGACCAATTGTCTCAATAAACCCCAAAAGTTACCCAAATCCTGTCTGTTTGCTTTTATTTCAGATATCCCTGCCACAATGCCTAAATTTTGGGGGCATTTGCTCCCAAGGGATGGGGTGGAGCTGTGTGCCCGGTTCAGGGAGGGGACAATGAGGTTCTTAGAGGCGTCTTGAGGGGCATCTCAGAGGCATTCTTCAAGGGCTTTCAGGTGATCTTAGGTGTTTGGGATTTGGATGGTCCTGGGACTGACTTTTGGGATCTTTGGAGGGTGTAGGGGGAAGCTCATGGAGATCTTTGGAAGAACTCAGAAAGCTTCTGTTGGCTTTCCACTCTGGGGCTGTAACAGGTTGAAGAGCTGAGAAGAGGTTAAGCTGCCTCTTCCTCCCCAAAACAGAAGGGAGGGAAAAATAACACACACATGAATCAAAAACCCCTTTGTGCTGGGATAAGGACTTGAGATAAGATCAAAAGAGTTGAATCCAAAGGAGATCCCATAATGCACACTGACCTGAGGCTGTTTGCAGAAAGAAGCACAGCAGTCAGCAGCAGCAGCCAGGAGTTAAACCCCTACAGCCCTCCTGCTCAGCAAAGAGTCAGCACCTGAGAGCCAGAACCCAACAGCAGCAACCAGAACAGGAAGCCTCTCATATTGCAATCTGAACTTCAAGCCCTGTAGTACTTTGCTCCAGCCAGCACTGTCCCTGTGAAGGTGGCATGAGGCAGGATGGAGTAGTGGCAGCAAATTTTCAACTTAACCTTTGATATTCCCAAGCCCTCATACTGTGCCACCTGCACCATGCCCAGCAGCAATCAGCAGCACACCTCAGGCACTGTCCATTCTCACTCCACAGGAGGTCACTTTGCAGTACACAGAGGGCTGCTCACTGCAGGTGCTCTGCAGCTCCACTCTGTTCCAGCACAGTCTGGATCAGTCCATGCCCAGTCCAAATGCTGCAAATGCTGGGGCTGTGTTTCCACCTCTGGGGCAGACTGAGTCCAGTGACTCCTTCTATGCCTCCAAGTGAAAGCAAACTGTGGCTTGCATCCCAGTAGTCATCTTCCAACACATCCAGGTGTGGGGATCCTCCTCTTCACACCAGAAACACAGAGGGGTTCCACCACTTGTGGTTTGGTGGTGTCAGAACACTCTGGGTACCTGTATCCACTAAAGCTTTATCCTCTCATGGGTTCAACTTGCCAGGACATTGGTTCTGTGTGGTCCAACAAACCAATTTGTCTCTCCCTTCCATCTGGTTGGAGGCAGAGCCCCTCTAAGTCCCAGGTGCTGCTCATTGGCCACAACAACCCCATGCAGTTCTACAGGCTGGGGTCAGAGTGGCTGGAGAGTAGCCAGACAGAAAGCAACCTTCGTGGTACTGGTTGATAGTAGGTTGAACATGAGCCAGCAGTGCACCCAGGTGGCCAAGAAGGCGAATGGCATCCTGGCCTGCATCAGGAACAGTGTGGCCAGCAGGAGCAGGGAGGTCATTCTGCCCATGTTCACTGCACTGGTTAGGACACACCTTGAGTACTGTGTCCAGTCCTGGGCCCCTCAGTTTAGGAAGAATGTTGACTTGCTGGAAGGTGTCCAGAGAAGGGCAACAAAGCTGGGGAGGGGTTTGGAGTACAAGTCCTATTAGGAGAGGCTGGGGGTTCTGAGGTTGCTTAGCCCGGAGAAGAGGAGGCTCAGGGGAGACCTTATTGCTGTCTACAACTACCTGAAGGGAGGTTGTAAACAGGAGGAGGTTGGTTTCTTCTCTCAGGTAACCAGCACCAGAACAAGAGGGCACAGTCTCAAGCTGCACCAGGGGAGCTTTAGACTGGATGTTAGGAAGAAGTTCTTCATAGAGAGAGTGATTGCCCATTGGAATGGGATGCCTGGGGAGGTGGTGGAGTTGCCATCATTGGGGGTGTTTAGGAGGGGACTTGATGGGGTGCTTGGTGCCATGGTTTAGTTAATTTGATGGTGTTGGATGATGGGTTGGATGTGATGATCTTGAAGGTCTCTTCCAACCTGGTTTATTCTATTCTATTCCATTCTAAGTGGACAGAACAAAGGGGATGGTTTCTGAGAAAAAAGAAGTGCAGGGAATAAAAGGGTTTGTGCCTGAGCAAAAAGAAGGGCAGAGGAAAAAAGAGTTGGTGCCTGAGAATAAAGAAGCGCAGGAAGCACTAGAAAAAAAAGATTTGGTGCCCAAGAATAAAGCCCAGAGAATAAAAGTGGTGGTGCCTGAGATAAAAGAAGCCCAGAGGAAAAAAGGGATGGTGCCCGAGAGAAAAGGGGAGCAGAGAAAAAATGGGTCTGTGGCAGAGAAGAAAGGAGTGCACAGAATAACAGAGTTGGTGCCTGAGAAAAAGTAAGCACAGGGAATAATTGGGTTGGTGCCCAAAAAATAAGAAGTGCAGGGAAAAATAGGGTTGGTGTCTGAGAATAAAGAGGAGCAGAAGAAAAATGTCTTGGTGCCCAAGAGATAGAAAGTGAAGAGAACAAAAGGTTGATGCCTGAGAAAAAAGAAATTAAGAAAATAAATGTTCAGTGCCCAAGAAGAAAGAAGCACAGAGAATAAAAGTGTTGGTGACCGAGAAAAGAGAAGTGCAGGGAATAAAATTGTGAGTGACTGAGAAAAAAGGACAGAGAATAAAATTGTTGGTGCCCAAGAAATAAGAAGTACAGAGAAAAATGTGTTGGTGCTGAAAGAAAATAAGAGCAGAGAATGAAATTGTTTGTGCCCAAGAAATAAGAAGCACAGAGCAAAAAAAGGGTCTGTGCACAAAAATAAGACTCTCAGAGATAAAAAGGGTTGGTGCCCAAGAAAAAGCAGCACAGGGAAAAAAGGGTTAGTGCCTGATAAAAAAGAAGCATAAAGAAAAAACTGGGCTGGTGTCCAAGAAAAAAGAAGTGCAGAGAATTATAGGGTCAGTGCCCAAGAAAAGAGAAGTGCAGGGAAAAAAAGGCTTGGTGTCCAAGACAAAAGAAGTGCAGAGAAAAAAAGCATTGCTGCATGAGAAAAAGGAAGTACAGAGGAAAAAAATGATTGGTGCCTGAGAAAAAAGGATCAGAGAATAAAATAGTTTGTGCCTGACAAATAAGAAGCACGGAGAAAAGAAGAGTTGGTGGCTGAGAAAAAAGAAGTGCAGGGGAAAATAGAGTTGGTGCCTGAGAGAAAAGAAGTGCAGAGAAAAATGTGATGGTACCTGAAAGAAACCAAGGGCAGAGAACAATATTGTTGGTGCCCAAGAAATAAGAAGCGCAGGGAATAAAAGTGTTGGTGCCCAAGGAAAAAGAAGTGTGGAGAAAAAATGTGTTTGTGCCCAAGAGATAAAAAGTAAAGAGAAACAAAGGGTTGGTGCCCAAGGAAAAAGAAGTGCAGAGAAAAAAAGGGTTGGTGCCTGAGAAAAAAGAAGTGCAGGGAATAAAAGGGTTGGTGCCTGAGAGAAAAGAAGCCCAGAGAAGAAAAATGGTTGGTGCACAAAGGAAAAAGAAGCTCAGAGGGAAAAAGTGTTGGTGCCCAAGAGAAAAGAGGAGCAGAGTAGAAAAGGGTCTGTGCCCAAGAAAAAAGAAGTGCAGAGAAGAAAAGAGTTGGCCCCCGAGAGAAAAGAAGTGCTGAGGAGATAAGTATTGGTGCTGGAGGAAGAAAAAAGCGAAGGGGAAAAAAAGGTTGGTGGCCTAGAGAAAAGAAACATAGAGATAAAAGTGATTGGTGGCCAAGAAGAAAGAAGCACAGAGGAGAAAAGGCTAGTGCCCAAGAGAAAAGAAGTGCAGAGGGAAAAAAGGTTGGTGCTAGAGAAAAAAGAAGATCAGAGGAACAAAGGATTGGTGCCCGAGAACAAAGCAGAACAGAAGATAAAGGTTGGTACCCAGAAGAAAAGAAGCACAGAGTAAAACCAGGGTGGTTCCCTAAAAAATACCAAGATCAGGGAAACAAAGGGTTGGTGCCTGAGGAAAAAGAAGGCCAGAGGAAAGAAGGGCTGGTGCCCAAGAAAAAGAAGCATAGAGAAAAAAGTGTTGGTGCCTGAGAAAAAAGAAGTGCAGGGAATAAAAGGGTAGGTGCCCAGATAAAAGAAACACAGAGGAAAAAAGGGTTGGTGGCTGAGCAAAAAGAAACAGAAAGAATAAAAACAGTGGGTGCCTGAGAAACAAGAAGTGCAGGGAATAAAGGGGTTGGTGCCCAAGAGAATAGAAGCACAGGGAATAAAAGGGTTGGTGAACGAGAAAAAGGGAGAAAAGGAAGTGCAGAGAATAAAAGGGTTGGTGCCAGAGAGAAAAGAAGTGCAGAGGAAAAAATGGTTGGTGCCCAAGAAAAAAGAAGTACACAGAAAAATGTGTTGGTGCTTGAAAGATAGCAAGAGCAGAGAGCAAAATGGTTGGTGCCTGAGGAAAAAGAAGCACAGAGGGAAAAAATGGTTGGTGCCTGAGAATAAAGAAGTACAGAGGAAAATGTGTTGGTGCTTGAAAGAAAACAAGAGCAGAGAATAAAAGGGTTGGTGCCCGAGGGAAAAGACTTGCAGGAAAAAAGATGGTTGATGCCAGAGAGAAAAAAGCACATAGGAAAAATGGGTTGGTGCCCGAGAAAAAAGAAGTGCAGGGGGAAAAAAGGGTTGGTTGTGGGAAGAGGGCTGTTTTTGGATAGCTTGAGAAGACTATAGGGAAGATTTGCCTTTGCTCGAATTAGAGAGAGCTGTGTTTTGTCTTTGACTCTGAGAGAAGCTGGGCAGCATTTGGTGGGATGTGTTAAAATACTGTTTTGTTGTTTTGACCTGTTTTCTGCCTGTGGTGGGCTATGCCCAACCTGGAAAAAAAATGTGGGTGGAGAGCTCATAAGAGTTTTTTTTCCCTCCCTGGGGGGTGTGTTTCCTCCCCTGGGAAACTGACTTGGTCTGTTCCACTTCCCCCCTCCTTGTCCAGCAGGGGTATGTCGTGGGTTTGAGAGGAAGGCCCAACCTTCTCCCCCCACAAAGAGAAAAAAGAAATAAAGCCCACAGCTAGCCACAGCCGGAGAAGCAAAAAGGGAAATGCTATATTTAGAAGCAATTTTTAGGGAATGCAGGATGCATATACACAATTTACAGTATTTACAATATATACACAGAGATATACAGCAAAGTAAAAAAAACAATAATACAGGAAAGAAATTCCTTCCCCCTCTGGAGGAGGGTTCCCCCCCTGTACCCCCTTCTCTCCCCTTTTTCCCCAAAGAGGGTTAGAAAGAGAGAAAAAGAGCAGTTGTTAATAAAAGCAGTTATAAATTAAAGCAAAGTGTTAGTAGGCCGCACGCTTATCTGTCCAAGGTCAGTCTGGCAGAGAGCCTAGAGGCGGACAAGCTGCAAAGAGGGAGGAATGTTGTAGGGTTGGAAGGGTAAGGCCCAAAAGCCTCCTCCCTCCCCCCTGTAAAGTAAAGGGGAAGAAAAATTGAAGGGAAAGGGAAAAAAAACCTCACAGCTGAATTAGCAAAGCAGTGGAGCTGTATATTTACAAAGCAATGTAGGATATACAGGGAAATATATACAAATTTACAATATTTACAATATATACAAAGATATACAACAGAGTAGCACAGAAATGAGAGTTCCCCCCTCTGCTGAGGGGTTCCCCACCTCCGCTCTCCCCCTCTCTCCCCCTTTTCCCCAGAGTGGGTTAGAAAGAGAGAGAAAAGAGGGGAAAAAAAGTTAAAAGCAGTTTTGTGCTAATTGGAAAAGAGTTAATACAGGCCTTGGTAGCTTATCGGTTTCAAGGCCAAAGCCTTGGCCGAAAGCCCAGGAGCTGCAAGCTGCTGCCCGAAGGAGAAGCGGAAGAAAGACTGAAGATAAAGTGCCGGAATGCCCAGTATACCCTCCTGCACTCCCAGTTCAGAAGGTGCTTCCTCCCACTTTACCAATGAAATTAGTTTAGATTGTTCTTTTCATTTACCAACTTCCGTCCACCATATTCTCTTTCTTAAGGGGACAGGCTCAACCGGCCACAGTCCACCCCTTCTAAACAATTTCATTGTCTGTTCACACTGTCCATCCGATACAAAATGATATTTACAGTTCGTGAGTAAAGTTCATAGTTGTGGTGGGTTTGGAAGGGTAAGGCCGAGAAGCCTCCTCCCTTCCCCCTTGTAAGGTAAAAGGGAAAAAAAAATTGAAGGGAAAGGAAAAAAAAAACTCACAAGCTGAATTAGCAAAGCAGTGGAGCTATATTTACAAAGCAATGTAAGGTATGCAGGGGAATATTTACAAATTTACAATATCTACAATATATACAAAGATATACAACAGAGTAACACAGAAATGAGAGTGACCCCCCTCGGCAGAGAGGGGGTTCCCCACCTCTGCTCTCCCCTCTCTCCCCCCCCTTTCCCCAGAATGGGATAGAAAGAGAAAGAAAAGAGAGGAAAAAAAGTTAGAAGCAGTTTGTGTTAATTGGAAAGGAGTTAATACAGGCCTGGTATCTGGACTTCAAGGCCGAGGCCTTGGCAGAAAGCCCAGTACAGAGACAGAGCTGCACTGTGGAGGAGCGGAAGCAAGACTGAAGATAAAGTACTGGAAAAACCCAGTATACCCTCCTGCTGTCCCAGTTCAGAAGGTGCTTCCTCCCACTTCACCAATGAAATTAGTTTAGATTATTCCTTCCGTTTACCAACTTCCGTCCACCATATTCCCTTTCTTAAGGGGGCAACGTCAACCAGTCACAGTCCACCCCTTCTAAACAATTTCATTGGCTGTTCATACTGTCCATCCAATCCAAAACGATATTTACAGTTCGTGAGTAAAGTTCATAGTCCATTCCGGCTATGCTCAGATGTAGATGATTCAAAAGTCCAAGAAAATCAGAAAATGAGAAAAATGGAAAACAGTTCATTTCTTCGCTGGCAAAGTGAAGAAAAGGGAAACAGGGATTCTCAGGGTCTCTTACTTGACTCAGGGCTCTCAGGGATCTCAGGGTTCGTGCACCGTAGATTCCTCGTTGATTCTTCCTTTGGACGCGATGTAGCTGTACAACAGTTTAAAATTAACCTCTTTCAGCTAAAGTTAAATTTCTTTGTGGAATACACTGAATTTCACCATTCTCTTGCATTACTCAATAAGTGTGACCCAGACCTTCAGCTGAAACCACCCCTCGGATAGGTTTAGCCTCTCCTGAGGGTGAAAATACCCAAACAGTTTTACCTAACAGATTCTTTTCTCTAACAACAGGAACTCTATCACCTTCCACTTTCTGTAGCAGATCTGAATGTGCAGGTCCAGCTCGGTTCACTGAACCTCTACTATTTACCAGCCAGGTTGCTTGTGCTAAATGTTTTTCCCAGTTTTTCAAAGACCCACCCCCCATGGCTTTAAGAGTGGTCTTCAACAAACCGTTGTAGCATTCAATCTTCCCTGAAGCTGGTGCATAGTAGGGAATGTGGAATATCCACTCAATACCGTGCTCTTTGGCCCAGCTCTTTATAAGGTTGTTCTTGAAATGAGTTCCGTTGTCTGACTCAATCCTCTCTGGAGTTCCGTGTCTCCACAGGATCTGTCTCTCCAGACCGAGAATGGTGTTGCGTGCAGTTGCATGTGGAACTGGATAAGTTTCCAACCATCCAGTGTTTGCCTCTACCATAGTAAGCACGTATTGCTTACCAGAACGAGAACGTGGTAGAGTGATGTAGTCAATCTGCCAAGCTTCACCATACTTGTACTTGGACCATCTGTCACCATACCACAAGGGCTTAAGTCGTTTTGCCTGCTTAATAGCAGCACAAATGTCACAGTCATGGATGACTTGTGTGATAGCATCCATGGAAATGTCTATGGATCTGTCACGTGCCCATTGGTATGTTGCATCTCTGCCTTGATGTCCTGACGAATCGTAAGCCCACCAAGCTAAGAACATCTCACCTCGGTGTTTCCAGTCAAGATCAAGACTAGAGTCCATGTCTACTTGAGAAACTCTTGCAGCTAGATCTGCCTGATGGTTGTGTTGCTGTTCCTCAGAAGCTTTGCTCTTAGGAATGTGAGCATCGATGTGTCTCACTTTCACTGGAATTCTCTCGATTCGATCAGCAATGTCCTGCCACAGGTCGGCTGCCCAAATGGGTTTTCCTTTCCTCTGCCAACCACTCTTCTTCCAGTTCTTTAGCCAACCCCATAGAGCATTGGCTACCATCCATGAGTCGGTGTAGAGATAAAGCTTTGGCCATCTCTCACGTTCAGCTACGTCGAGAGCTAGCTGGACAGCTTTTACCTCTGCGAACTGACTGGATTCTCCTTCTCCATCCTTCGCCTCTGCAACTCGGCGTGTTGGACTCCACACTGCAGACTTCCACCTTCGCTTGTTTCCAACAAGACAACAGGAACCGTCTGTGAACAAAGCATATTTCTTTTCATCATCACAAAGGTCATTGTAAGGAGGAGCTTCCTCAGCAC
This sequence comes from Melanerpes formicivorus, assembly GCF_026170545.1. Classification (NCBI taxonomy): domain Eukaryota; kingdom Metazoa; phylum Chordata; class Aves; order Piciformes; family Picidae; genus Melanerpes; species Melanerpes formicivorus. The sequence goes on along the minus strand of NW_027142566.1, from coordinate 329,589 downwards.
GAGTTACTTTCTCCTCTGGAGGTTTAGCACAGTTGATGCCTTCAGGCCAACTTGAGATCACCTCCATTAGACCAGGTCTTTCAAGATTTCCCATTCGAGCTCTCTGTGTTATCAGAGCCATCCACTTGGACCAGGTTGAGTCTGTGGCATGATGTGGTGTGGATCCTTTGCCTTTGAACATCCAATTCAAAACTGGTAATCTGGGAGCTAAGAGAAGTTGTGATTCAGTTCCAATCACTTCAGAAGATGCTTTTACTCCTTCATAGGCAGCTAAGATTTCTTTCTCTGTTGGAGTATAGTTAGCCTCTGAACCTCTGTAACCTCGACTCCAGAAACCAAGAGGTCGTCCACGTGTCTCACCTGGAGCTTTTTGCCACAAGCACCAGGTTGGACCATTGTCACTTGCAGCCGTGTACAAAATGTTCTTAATGTCTGGACCATCTCGTACAGGTCCCAGACCCATTGCTTGAATCACCTCTTGCTTTATCTGGTCAAAGGCTGCTTGTTGTTCAGGTCCCCAGTGGAAATGGTTTCTCTTTCGAGTCACATCATACAGAGGTTTCACAATCTGACTGTATCCAGGAATGTGTAGTCTCCAAAATCCCACTATCCCTATGAAACGTAGGGTCTCTTGCTTGTTTGTGGGACTTGCCATGGTAGAGACTCTATTTACCACATCCACTGGAATGTGTCGGCGTCCATCCTGCCACCGCACTCCCAGAAATTGAATCTCTGTGGTAGGTCCTTTCACCTTGTCTCGCTTGATGGCAAAACCTGCATTCAGAAGAATGTCAATGATTTTGTTACCTTTCTCGAAGACTTCCTCAGCAGTTTTACCCCAGACGATGATATCATCGATGAACTGGATGTGTTCTGGAGCACCGCCTTTCTCCAGAGCATCGTGGATCACTGCATGACAGATGCTTGAGCTGTGGATCCAGCCCATTGGCAGTCTGTTGAAAGTGTACTGGATTCCTCTCCAGGTGAAAGCAAACTGAGGCCTGCATTCCTCTGCTATGGGAATAGAGAAAAATGCATTAGCAATGTCTATGGTAGCATACCATTTGGCCTCTTTGGATTCCAGCTCATACTGTAGGTCCATCATGTCTGGTACTGCTGCACTCATAGGTGGTGTTACTTCATTCAGGGCTCGGTAGTCTACTGTCAGACGCCAGTCTCCATTCTGCTTCCGCACAGGCCACACTGGACTGTTGAAAGGTGAATGAGTTTTGCTGACGACTTTCTGACTCTCCAACTGACGAATCAGATTCTGAATGGGCAACAAAGAGTCACGGTTGGTTCTGTATTGTCTGTGATGCACAGTCTGAGAAGCAACCGGCAATTTAATGTCCTGTATCTTATGTTGTCCCACAACTGCAGATTCATCGGAAAGTTCAGGTCTGGTGGACAGCTTCAATTTTTGTCCATCAATTTCTATAGAAGCTACTCCAAAAGCCCATTTGTAACCTTTAGGGTCTTTGAAACGCCCTTCTCTCAGAAAATCAATTCCCAAAATACAAGGTGCGTCAGGTCCGGTCACAACTGTATGCTTCCTCCATTGTTTACCAGTTAAACTTATGTTAACCTCTACCTTACTTAACTCTTGAGATCCACCAGTGACTCCCAGAATAGTTATAGACTCTGATCCCTGATAATTTGATGGTATTATGGTGCACTGAGCTCCTGTGTCAACCAAGGCCCTGTACTTCCGAAATTGTGAAGTGCCAGGCCACTGGATGTACACATCCCAATAGATTCTATTATCTCTGTTATCCCTCTCCTCCCCCTGGCAGGAGGCAGGGCACCCCTAGTTATGGGGAACATGCGCACATGTGCATTGCACATATTGTGCAGGGTTATAACTTTGCGTGTTATAACTGGAGCCACTGTTGGAGCCATAAGAGTCGTTCTGGGGAACTGTGGAAGTAGCAGCTACCCTTCTGGTATTGCTACCTCGGGTTCTGCCACTTTGCAGTTCTCTCAGTCTCCTGAAAAGATTAGAAGTTGGTTGGCCATCCCAGCGGTTCATGTTCTCACCAAACTGATCACGCAGAGTTATCCAAATAGTTCTACGTGATTGCCTTGGTGGTCTGTTTTGGAACAACCTGTTTTGGAATGTCCTGTTTTGGAATGTCCTCCTTGGAGGACGTGTATTCCTCACAGATGAGACTTGTACCCACCTGGAGGAAGAATTGAAATTATCCCTTTGTGCCAATTGGGATATGGAATTTCTAAATTCATCTTTTAACTCTCTCATGCAATTCTCAATCTTTCCAGACAGAGTTTCAATGGCTGAAACCAAAGAACCACGTGTCATGCTATCCTCCAATTGTCTCATTTGATCACTGAATTGGCCAACCGTGGGAGAAGCTCCACCATAACTTCTTGACACAATTCTGCTTGCCAGAATGTTTGCATAATTAGAAGGAGCAAGTTTGATGATCTTTTTAGCAAGACCAATACCCACAGGAATGTCATCAAGATTCAGAGTTTCATGTTCACCATAGAGTAGCTCTCTAACAGCAAATTCTCTCAAGCGCTTAATTCCCTCATCTATGGTAGTCCAGGGTTTAGGATTCCATGGAAGATCATCTCGGGAAGGGTATCTCAGGGCAACCGCCATTAAAAGGCGTATCCACAGATTAACCTTACCGAGAGCTTCGCCTAGATGTCTATCTATTCCATTGTCCCTTGAGAGAGTTCCTAACTGAGCTGCTGACTTGTCTCCAACTGTTAGAGCTGAAGCACCTGTATCATAACACCTACTAAGCCAAGCTAGAACTGGCTCCTTATCTGCCCTGGTGAAATCTTTACGGACATTTCGCAATTCCTCCCGTGGAGAAGAACACTCCATAATATCATCTTGGTCTTCATCTCCCTGAATTCTTTGCCCATATAATCCTGCTGTCATTCTCCTAAGGATCTCTTTAAGCTGAGAACCACCTTTGCCAGCTGCTTTCCTAACTTCATCTCTATCCTGCTTTGATCTCACTAGGTTAGCTAGATCTTTAAAACAAACCTTCTCTTCCTCCTGAGCAGGATCTTTTAGAGTAGAGGGCCCCTCACCAGGATCAGTCTCCTCCTCTTCTTCTCCATCTTTGGCCTTTCCACCTCTAGTCTTTAAAGGAGCTACCTTAACTGGAGCTGTGTTTGAATTTACAGCCACCTTAATGGAAGCTGACAGGTCCTGAGATAAATCAGCTGCTGGGGCAATGACTTCCGGTCCCACCGAGGGTGTGGGCGGAAGTGACGTTGCTCCATTACTGGCCGACGGAGAAGAAGAAGAAGGAGAAGGAGTGGGAGAAGGAGTAGGCGCCATGTTGATACCAGCCGATGCCCTTGGCTGCTTGCCAGAATCAGCAAAGTCATTTAGAGCTGCCTTACCAATTAACTTTTTAGCCTTCTTTTTAACTGACATGGATTCTCCACAGTCCTCGTCACTAGATGACTCTGGGACTGATCAAGAGCCACGGCGTTTTCTTTTTGATCTAGTTTTAATAACAAAACACGCCCTGGACACCTTTCTCTCTCGCCGCAAAGAGACCAGCAGATACACGTTAATTATCACTGAAAGCAGGATTATACACATCAAATAAATCACCTTTGGATCCCAGGCATCACCTAAAGTTACTGTCTCCTCAGGCGGAATCTTAAAACCCTTTATCTCAATTGGGAGAGTGGTAGAGGTAACATTCCTGTATCTCACTGGCCATAAGATATTAATACATTTTCCATACCATAATTTAACTTTATACATAACCCACATATAAATTGTCCGCACCAAATATTTACCCAGGTAATCCAAAATCAAACCCAAACAATATCTGTAAACCAGAGCCCCAAAAATTGAAAAGAATAATCGCTCCACAAACCACAATACCTTCATGTTTGCTAATTCAGCTAGAAAACACTAAATCAATCAAATAATAAATTAAACTAATTTTCTGCCGCACGTTGGGTACGCCAATAAAAAAAAATGTGGTGGGTGGAAGGGTAAGGCCGAGAAGCCTCCTCCCTTCCCCCTTGTAAGGTAAAAGGGAAAAAAAAAATTGAAGGGAAAGGAAAAAAAAACTCACAAGCTGAATTAGCAAAGCACTGAAGCTATGTTTACAAAGCAATGTAGGGTATACAGGGGAATATTTACAAATTTACAATATCTACAATATATACAAAGATATACAACAGAGTAACACAGAAATGAGAGTAACCCACCTCGGCAGAGAGGGGGTTCCCCACCTCCTCTTTCCCCTCTCTACCCCTTTCCCCAGATTAGGTCAGAAGAGAGAGAGAGTGAAAGAAAGAAGTTAAAAGCAGTTTTGTGTTAATTGGAAAAGCAGTTAATACAAGCCAGAATCTGGACTTCAAGGCCGAGGACTTGGCAGAAAGCCCAGCACAGAGATAGCTGCAGAGCTGCTGCACCGTGGAAAGGCAGAGGCAAGACTGACATAAAAGTCCTGGAAATGTCCAGTTCACTCCCAGTTCCGAAGGTGCTTCCTCCCACTTCACCAATGAAATTAGTTTAGATTATTCCTTCCGTTTATCAACTTCAGTCCAACATATTCCCTTTCTTAAGGGGGCCAGGTCAACCGGCCACACCATCTCATCTAACTTCTGGAGGCAGTCAAAATGAGTATTTGAATTCTTCCCTACCTTATTCCTGTGCTGAGATACAGGGTGCTCCAACCTGCTGTAAAATGCTTGATTTCGAGAGTGAGCGAAACTAATGAAAACATTGTTGGGGTAAAAACTAATGGAAAGGCCTAGCACCAAATTGCATTGGCCATCTGATCTAACTTCTGGAGGCAGTCAAAATGAGTATTTGAATTCTTCCCTACATTATTCCTGTGCTGAGACACAGGGTGCTCCAACCTGCTGTAAAATGCTTGATTTCGAGAGTGATCGAAACTAATGAAAACATTGTTGGGGTAAAACCTAAAGGAAAAGGCCTAGCACCAAATACCATTTGCCATCTGATCTAACTTCTGGAGGCAGTCAAAATGATCCTAAGAATTCTTCCCTACCTTATTCCTCTGCTGAGATACAGGCTGCTCCAACCTGCTGTAAAATGCTTGATTTCGAGAGTGATCGAAACTAATGAAAACATTGTTGGGGTAAAACCTAAAGGGAAAGGCCTAGCACCAAATACCATTTCCCATCTGATCTAACTTCTGGAGGCAGTCAAAATGAGTATTTGAATTCTTCCCTACCGTATTCGTCTGCTGAGGTACAGGGTGCTCCAACCTGTTGTAAAATGCTTGATTTCGAGAGTGAGCGAAACTAATGAAAACATTGTTGGGGTAAATCCTAAAGGGAAAGGCCTAGCACCAAATTGCATTGGCCATCTGATCTAACTTCTGGAGGCAGTCAAAATGATCCTTAGAATTCTTCCCTACCGTATTAGTCTGCTGAGGTACAGGCTGCTCCAACCTGCTGTAAAATGATTGATTTCGAGAGTGAGCGAAACTAATGAAAACATTGTTGGGGTAAACCCTAAAGGGAAAGGCCTAGCACCAAATTGCATTGGCCATCTGATCTAAATTCTGGAGGCAGTCAAATTGATCCTTCGTATTCTTCCCTACCTTATTCCTGTGCTGAGATACAGGCTGCTCCAACCTGCTGTAAAATGCTTGATTTCGAGAGTGAGCGAAACTAATGAAAACATTGTTGGGGTAAAACGTAAAGGGAAAGGCCTAGCACGAAATTGCATTGGCCATCTGATCTAACTTCTGTAGGCAGTCAAAATGATCCTTAGAATTCTTCCCTACCTTATTCCTCTGCTAAGATACAGGGTGCTTCACATTGCTGTAAAATGCTTGATTTCGAGAGTGAGCGAAACTAATGAAAACATTGTTGGGGTAAAACCTAAAGGGAAAGGCCTAGCACCAAATTGCATTGGCCATCTGATCTAACTTCTGGAGGCAGTCAAAATGATCCTTAGAATTCTTCCCTACCTTATTCCTGTGCTGAGATACAGGCTGCTCCAACCTGCTGTAAAATGCTTGATTTCAAGAGTGATCGAAACTAATGAAAACATTGTTGGGGTAAAACCTAAAGGGAAAGGCCTAGCACCAAATTGCATTGGCCATCTGATCTAACTTCTGGAGGCAGTCCAAATGACGATTTGAATTCTTCCCTACCTTATTCCTGTGCTGAGATACAGGCTGCTCCAACCTGCTATAAAATGCTTGATTTCGAGAGTGAGCAAAACTAATGAAAACATTGTTGGGGTAAAACCTAAAGGGAAAGGCCTAGCACCAAATTGCATTGGCCATCTGATCTAACTTCTGGAGGCAGTCAAAATGAGTATTTGAATTCTTCCCTACCTGTTTCCTGTGCTGAGATACAGGGTGCTCCAACCTGCTGTAAAATGCTTGATTTCGAGAGTGAGCGAAACTAATGAAAACATTGTTGGGGTAAAACCTAAAGGGAAAGGCCTAGCACCAAATTGCATTGGCCATCTGATCTAACTTCTGGAGGCAGTCAAAATGATCCTTAGAATTCTTCCCTACCTTATTCCTGTGCTGAGATACAGGCTGCTCCAACCTGCTGTAAAATGCTTGATTTCGAGAGTGAGCGAAACTAATGAAAACATTGTTGGGGTAAAACGTAAAGGGAAAGGCCTAGCACCAAATTGCATTGGCCATCTGATCTAACTTCTGGAGGCAGTCAAAATGAGTATTTGAATTCTTCCCTGCCTCTTTCCTGTGCTGAGATACAGGCTGCTCCAACCTGCTGTGAAATGCTTGATTTCAAGAGTGATGGAAACTAATGAAAACATTGTTGGGGCAAAACCTAAAGGGAAAGGCCTAGCACCAAATTGCATTGGCCATCTGATCTAACTTCTGGAGGCAGTCAAAATGAGTATTTGAATTCTTCCCTACCTTATTCCTGTGCTGAGATACAGGGTGCTCCAACCTGCTGTAAAATGCTTGATTTCGAGAGTGATCGAAACTAATGAAAACATTGTTGGGGTAAAACGTAAAGGGAAAAGCCTAGCACCAAATTGCATTGGCCATCTGATCTAACTTCTGTAGGCAGTCAAAATGATCCTTAGAATTCTTCCCTACCTTATTCCTCTGCTGAGATACAGGGTGCTTCACATTGGTGTAAAATGCCTGATATCGAGAGTGATCGAAACTAATGAAAACATTGTTGGGGTAAAACCTAAAGGGAAAGGCCTAGCACCAAATTGCATTGGCCATCTGATCTAACTTCTGGAGGCAGTCAAAATGATCCTTAGAATTCTTCCCTACCTTATTCCTCTGCTGAGATACAGGCTGCTCCAACCTGCTGTAAAATGCTTGATTTCGAGAGTGAGAGAAACTAATGAAAACATTGTTGGGGTAAAACCTAAAGGGAAAGGCCTAGCACCAAATTGCATTGGCCATCTGATCTAACTTCTGGAGGCAGTCAAAATGATCCTTAGAATTCTTCCCTACCTTATTCCTGTGCTGAGATACAGGCGGCTCCAACCTGCTGTAAAATGCTTGATTTCGAGAGTGAGTGAAACTAATGAAAACATTGTTGGGGTAAAACCTAAAGGGAAAGGCCTAGCACCAAATTGCATTGGCCATCTGATCTAACTTCTGGAGGCAGTCAAAATGATCCTTAGAATTCTTCCCTACCTTATTCCTGTGCTGAGATACAGGCTGCTCCAACCTGCTGTAAAATGCTTGATTTCGAGAGTGAGCGAAACTAATGAAAACATTGTTGGGGTAAAACCTAAAGGGAAAGACCCAGCACCAAATTCCATTGGCCATCTGATCTAACTTCTGGAGGCAGTCAAAATGATCCTTAGAATTCTTCCCTACCTTATTCCTGTGCTGAGATACAGGCTGCTCCAACCTGCTGTAAAATGCTTGATTTCGAGAGTGAGCGAAACTAATGAAAACATTGTTGGGGTAAAACCTAAAGGGAAAGACCTAGCACCAAATCCAATTTGCCATCTGATCTAACTTCTGGAGGCAGTCAAAATGATCCTTAGAATTCTTCCCTACCTTATTCCTGTGCTGAGATACAGGCTGCTCCAACCTGCTGTAAAATGCGTGATTTCGAGAGTGAGCGAAACTAATGAAAACATTGTTGGGGTAAAACCTAAAGGGAAAGACCTAGCACCAAATACAAGTTGCCATCTCATCTAACTTCTGGAGGCAGTCAAAATGATCCTTAGAATTCTTCCCTACCTTATTCCTGTGCTGAGATACAGGCTGCTCCAACCTGCTGTAAAATGCTTGATTTCGAGAGTGAGCGAAACTAATGAAAACATTGTTGGGGTAAAACCTAAAGGGAAAGGCCTAGCACCAAATTGCATTGGCCATCTGATCTAACTTCTGGAGGCAGTCAAAATGAGTATTTGAATTCTTCCCTACCTTATTCCTGTGCTGAGATACAGGCTGCTCCAACCTGCTGTAAAATGCTTGATTTCGAGAGTGAGCGAAACGAATGAAAACATTGTTGGGGTAAAACCTAAAGGGAAAGACCTGGCACCAAATACAATTTGCCATCTTATCTAACTTCTGGAGGCAGTCAAAATGAGTATTTGAATTCTTCCCTACCTTATTCCTGTGCTGAGATACAGGCTGCTCCAACCTGCTGTAAAATGCTTGATTTCGAGAGTGATCAAAACTAATGAAAACATTGTTGGCGAAAAATCTAAAGGGAAAGGCCTAGCACCAAATTGCATTGGCCATCTGATCTAACTTCTGGAGGCAGTCAAATTGATCCTTCGTATTCTTCCCTACCTTATTCCTCTGCTGAGATACAGGGTGCTCCAACCTGCTGTGAAATGCTTGATTTCGAGAGTGAGCGAAACTAATGAAAACATTGTTGGGGTAAAACGTAAAGGGAAAGGCCTAGCACCAAATTGCATTGGCCATCTGATCTAACTTCTGTAGGCAGTCAAAATGATCCTTAGAATTCTTCCCTACCTTATTCCTCTGCTGAGATACAGGGTGCTTCACATTGCTGTAAAATGCTTGATTTCGAGAGTGAGCGAAACTAATGAAAACATTGTTGGGGTAAAACCTAAAGGGAAAGGCCTAGCACCAAATTGCATTGGCCATCTGATCTAACTTCTGGAGGCAGTCAAAATGATCCTTAGAATTCTTCCCTACCTTATTCCTGTGCTGAGATACAGGCTGCTCCAACCTGCTGTAAAATGCTTGATTTCAAGAGTGATCGAAACTAATGAAAACATTGTTGGGGTAAAACCTAAAGGGAAAGGCCTAGCACCAAATTGCATTGGCCATCTGATCTAACTTCTGGAGGCAGTCCAAATGACGATTTGAATTCTTCCCTACCTTATTCCTGTGCTGAGATACAGGCTGCTCCAACCTGCTATAAAATGCTTGATTTCGAGAGTGAGCAAAACTAATGAAAACATTGTTGGGGTAAAACCTAAAGGGAAAGGCCTAGCACCAAATTGCATTGGCCATCTGATCTAACTTCTGGAGGCAGTCAAAATGAGTATTTGAATTCTTCCCTACCTGTTTCCTGTGCTGAGATACAGGGTGCTCCAACCTGCTGTAAAATGCTTGATTTCGAGAGTGATCGAAACTAATGAAAACATTGTTGGGGTAAAACCTAAAGGGAAAGGCCTAGCACCAAATTGCATTGGCCATCTGATCTAACTTCTGGAGGCAGTCAAAATGATCCTTAGAATTCTTCCCTACCTTATTCCTGTGCTGAGATACAGGCTGCTCCAACCTGCTGTAAAATGCTTGATTTCGAGAGTGAGCGAAACTAATGAAAACATTGTTGGGGTAAAACGTAAAGGGAAAGGCCTAGCACCAAATTGCATTGGCCATCTGATCTAACTTCTGGAGGCAGTCAAAATGAGTATTTGAATTCTTCCCTACCTCTTTCCTGTGCTGAGATACAGGCTGCTCCAACCTGCTGTGAAATGCTTGATTTCAAGAGTGATGGAAACTAATGAAAACATTGTTGGGGTAAAACGTAAAGGGAAAGGCCTAGCACCAAATTGCATTGGCCATCTGATCTAACTTCTGGAGGCAGTCCAAATGACGATTTGAATTCTTCCCTACCTTATTCCTGTGCTGAGATACAGGCTGCTCCAACCTGCTGTAAAATGCTTGATTTCGAGAGTGAGCGAAACTAATGAAAACATTGTTGGGGTAAAACGTAAAGGGAAAGGCCTAGCACCAAATTGCATTGGCCATCTGATCTAACTTCTGGAGGCAGTCAAAATGAGTATTTGAATTCTTCCCTACCTTATTCCTGTGCTGAGATACAGGGTGCTCCAACCTGCTGTAAAATGCTTGATTTCGAGAGTGATCGAAACTAATGAAAACATTGTTGGGGTAAAACGTAAAGGGAAAAGCCTAGCAACAAATTGCATTGGCCATCTGATCTAACTTCTGTAGGCAGTCAAAATGATCCTTAGAATTCTTCCCTACCTTATTCCTCTGCTGAGATACAGGGTGCTTCACATTGGTGTAAAATGCCTGATATCGAGAGTGATCGAAACTAATGAAAACATTGTTGGGGTAAAACCTAAAGGGAAAGGCCTAGCACCAAATTGCATTGGCCATCTGATCTAACTTCTGGAGGCAGTCAAAATGATCCTTAGAATTCTTCCCTACCTTATTCCTCTGCTGAGATACAGGCTGCTCCAACCTGCTGTAAAATGCTTGATTTCAAGAGTGATCGAAACTAATGAAAACATTGTTGGGGTAAAACCTAAAGGGAAAGGCCTAGCACCAAATTGCATTGGCCAACTGATCTAACCTCTGGAGGCAGTCCAAATGACGATTTGAATTCTTCCCTACCTTATTCCTGTGCTGAGATACAGGCTGCTCCAACCTGCTATAAAATGCTTGATTTCGAGAGTGAGCAAAACTAATGAAAACATTGTTGGGGTAAAACCTAAAGGGAAAGGCCTAGCACCAAATTGCATTGGCCATCTGATCTAACTTCTGGAGGCAGTCAAAATGATCCTTAGAATTCTTCCCTACCTTATTCCTGTGCTGAGATACAGGCTGCTCCAACCTGCTGTAAAATGCTTGATTTCGAGAGTGAGCGAAACTAATGAAAACATTGTTGGGGTAAAACCTAAAGGGAAAGGCCTAGCACCAAATTGCATTGGCCATCTGATCTAACTTCTGGAGGCAGTCAAAATGATCCTTAGAATTCTTCCCTACCTTATTCCTGTGCTGAGATACAGGCTGCTCCAACCTGCTGTAAAATGCTTGATTTCGAGAGTGAGTGAAACTAATGAAAACATTGTTGGGGTAAAACCTAAAGGGAAAGGCCTAGCACCAAATTGCATTGGCCATCTGATCTAACTTCTGGAGGCAGTCAAAATGATCCTTAGAATTCTTCCCTACCTTATTCCTGTGCTGAGATACAGGCTGCTCCAACCTGCTGTAAAATGCTTGATTTCGAGAGTGAGCGAAACTAATGAAAACATTGTTGGGGTAAAACCTAAAAGGAAAGACCCAGCACCAAATTCCATTGGCCATCTGATCTAACTTCTGGAGGCAGTCAAAATGATCCTTAGAATTCTTCCCTACCTTATTCCTGTGCTGAGATACAGGCTGCTCCAACCTGCTGTAAAATGCTTGATTTCGAGAGTGAGCGAAACTAATGAAAACATTGTTGGGGTAAAACCTAAAGGGAAAGACCTAGCACCAAATACAATTTGCCATCTCATCTAACTTCTGGAGGCAGTCAAAATGATCCTTAGAATTCTTCCCTACCTTATTCCTGTGCTGAGATACAGGCTGCTCCAACCTGCTGTAAAATGCTTGATTTCGAGAGTGAGCGAAACTAATGAAAACATTGTTGGCGAAAAACCTAAAGGGAAAGGCCTAGCACCAAATTCCATTGGCCATCTGATCAAACTTCTGGAGGCAGTCAAAATGATCCTTAGAATTCTTCCCTACCTTATTCCTGTGCTGAGATACAGGCTGCTCCAACCTGCTGTGAAATGCTTGATTTCAAGTGTGAGCGAAACTAATTAAAACATTATAGGGGTAAAACCTAAAGGGAAAGACCTAGCACCAAATCCAATTTGCCATCTGATCTAACTTCTGGAGGCAGTCAAAATGATCCTTAGAATTCTTCCCTACCTTATTCCTGTGCTGAGATACAGGCTGCTCCAACCTGCTGTAAAATGCTTGATTTCGAGAGTGAGCGAAACTAATGAAAACATTGTTGGGGTAAAACCTAAAGGGAAAGACCTGGCACCAAATACAATTTGCCATCTTATCTAACTTCTGGAGGCAGTCAAAATGAGTATTTGAATTCTTCCCTACCTTATTCCTGTGCTGAGATACAGGCTGCTCCAACCTGCTGTAAAATGCTTGATTTCGAGAGTGAGCAAAACTAATGAAAACATTGTTGGGGTAAAACCTAAAGGGAAAGGCCTAGCACCAAATTGCATTGGCCATCTGATCTAACTTCTGGAGGCAGTCAAAATGAGTATTTGAATTCTTCCCTACCTGTTTCCTGTGCTGAGATACAGGGTGCTCCAACCTGCTGTAAAATGCTTGATTTCGAGAGTGATCGAAACTAATGAAAACATTGTTGGGGTAAAACCTAAAGGGAAAGGCCTAGCACCAAATTGCATTGGCCATCTGATCTAACTTCTGGAGGCAGTCAAAATGATCCTTAGAATTCTTCCCTACCTTATTCCTGTGCTGAGATACAGGCTGCTCCAACCTGCTGTAAAATGCTTGATTTCGAGAGTGAGCGAAACTAATGAAAACATTGTTGGGGTAAAACGTAAAGGGAAAGGCCTAGCACCAAATTGCATTGGCCATCTGATCTAACTTCTGGAGGCAGTCAAAATGAGTATTTGAATTCTTCCCTACCTCTTTCCTGTGCTGAGATACAGGTTGCTCCAACCTGCTATAAAATGCTTGATTTCGAGAGTGAGCAAAACTAATGAAAACATTGTTGGGGTAAAACCTAAAGGGAAAGGCCTAGCACCAAATTGCATTGGCCATCTGATCTAACTTCTGGAGGCAGTCAAAATGATCCTTAGAATTCTTCCCTACCTTATTCCTGTGCTGAGATACAGGCTGCTCCAACCTGCTGTAAAATGCTTGATTTCGAGAGTGAGCGAAACTAATGAAAACATTGTTGGGGTAAAACGTAAAGGGAAAGGCCTAGCACCAAATTGCATTGGCCATCTGATCTAACTTCTGGAGGCAGTCAAAATGATCCTTAGAATTCTTCCCTACCTTATTCCTCTGCTGAGATACAGGGTGCTCCAACCTGCTGTAAAATGCTTGATTTCAAGAGTGATCGAAACTAATGAAAACATTGTTGGGGTAAAACCTAAAGGGAAAGGCCTAGCACCAAATTGCATTGGCCATCTGATCTAACTTCTGGAGGCAGTCAAAATGAGTATTTGAATTCTTCCCTACCTTATTCCTGTGCTGAGATACAGGCTGCTCCAACCTGCTATAAAATGCTTGATTTCGAGAGTGAGCGAAACTAATGAAAACATTGTTGGGGTAAAACCTAAAGGGAAAGGCCTAGCACCAAATTGCATTGGCCATCTGATCTAACTTCTGGAGGCAGTCAAAATGATCCTTAGAATTCTTCCCTACCTTATTCCTGTGCTGAGATACAGGCTGCTCCAACCTGCTGTAAAATGCTTGATTTCGAGAGTGAGCGAAACTAATGAAAACATTGTTGGGGTAAAACCTAAAGGGAAAGGCCTAGCACCAAATTGCATTGGCCATCTGATCTAACTTCTGGAGGCAGTCAAAATGATCCTTAGAATTCTTCCCTACCTTATTCCTGTGCTGAGATACAGGCTGCTCCAACCTGCTGTAAAATGCTTGATTTCGAGAGTGAGCGAAACTAATGAAAACATTGTTGGGGTAAAACGTAAAGGGAAAGGCCTAGCACGAAATTGCATTGGCCATCTGATCTAACTTCTGGAGGCAGTCAAAATGAGTATTTGAATTCTTCCCTACCTCTTTCCTGTGCTGAGATACAGGCTGCTCCAACCTGCTGTGAAATGCTTGATTTCAAGAGTGATGGAAACTAATGAAAACATTGTTGGGGTAAAACCTAAAGGGAAAGGCCTAGCACCAAATTGCATTGGCCATCTGATCTAACTTCTGGAGGCAGTCAAAATGATCCTTAGAATTCTTCCCTACCTTATTCCTGTGCTGAGATACAGGGTGCTCCAACCTGCTGTAAAATGCTTGATTTCGAGAGTGAGCGAAACTAATGAAAACATTGTTGGGGTAAAACGTAAAGGGAAAAGCCTAGCACCAAATTGCATTGGCCATCTGATCTAACTTCTGGAGGCAGTCAAAATGATCCTTAGAATTCTTCCCTACCTTATTCCTCTGCTGAGATACAGGGTGCTTCACATTGGTGTAAAATGCCTGATATCGAGAGTGATCGAAACTAATGAAAACATTGTTGGGGTAAAACCTAAAGGGAAAGGCCTAGCACCAAATTGCATTGGCCATCTGATCTAACTTCTGGAGGCAGTCAAAATGATCCTTAGAATTCTTCCCTACCTTATTCCTCTGCTGAGATACAGGCTGCTCCAACCTGCTGTAAAATGCTTGATTTCAAGAGTGATCGAAACTAATGAAAACATTGTTGGGGTAAAACCTAAAGGGAAAGGCCTAGCACCAAATTGCATTGGCCATCTGATCTAACTTCTGGAGGCAGTCCAAATGACGATTTGAATTCTTCCCTACCTTATTCCTGTGCTGAGATACAGGCTGCTCCAACCTGCTATAAAATGCTTGATTTCGAGAGTGAGCAAAACTAATGAAAACATTGTTGGGGTAAAACCTAAAGGGAAAGGCCTAGCACCAAATTGCATTGGCCATCTGATCTAACTTCTGGAGGCAGTCAAAATGATCCTTAGAATTCTTCCCTACCTTATTCCTGTGCTGAGATACAGGCTGCTCCAACCTGCTGTAAAATGCTTGATTTCGAGAGTGAGCGAAACTAATGAAAACATTGTTGGGGTAAAACGTAAAGGGAAAGGCCTAGCACCAAATTGCATTGGCCATCTGATCTAACTTCTGTAGGCAGTCAAAATGATCCTTAGAATTCTTCCCTACCTTATTCCTCTGCTGAGATACAGGGTGCTCCAACCTGCTGTAAAATGCTTGATTTCAAGAGTGATCGAAACTAATGAAAACATTGTTGGGGTAAAACCTAAAGGGAAAGGCCTAGCACCAAATTGCATTGGCCATCTGATCTAACTTCTGGAGGCAGTCAAAATGATCCTTAGAATTCTTCCCTACCTTATTCCTGTGCTGAGATACAGGCTGCTCCAACCTGCTGTAAAATGCTTGATTTCGAGAGTGAGCGAAACTAATGAAAACATTGTTGGGGTAAAACGTAAAGGGAAAGGCCTAGCACCAAATTGCATTGGCCATCTGATCTAACTTCTGGAGGCAGTCAAAATGAGTATTTGAATTCTTCCCTACCTCTTTCCTGTGCTGAGATACAGGTTGCTCCAACCTGCTATAAAATGCTTGATTTCGAGAGTGAGCGAAACTAATGAAAACATTGTTGGGGTAAAACGTAAAGGGAAAGGCCTAGCACCAAATTGCATTGGCCATCTGATCTAACTTCTGGAGGCAGTCCAAATGACGATTTGAATTCTTCCCTACCTTATTCCTGTGCTGAGATACAGGCTGCTCCAACCTGCTATAAAATGCTTGATTTCGAGAGTGAGCGAAACTAATGAAAACATTGTTGGGGTAAAACCTAAAGGGAAAGGCCTAGCACCAAATTGCATTGGCCATCTGATCTAACTTCTGGAGGCAGTCAAAATGATCCTTAGAATTCTTCCCTACCTTATTCCTGTGCTGAGATACAGGCTGCTCCAACCTGCTGTAAAATGCTTGATTTCGAGAGTGAGCGAAACTAATGAAAACATTGTTGGGGTAAAACGTAAAGGGAAAGGCCTAGCACCAAATTGCATTGGCCATCTGATCTAACTTCTGGAGGCAGTCAAAATGATCCTTAGAATTCTTCCCTACCTTATTCCTGTGCTGAGATACAGGCTGCTCCAACCTGCTGTAAAATGCTTGATTTCGAGAGTGAGCGAAACTAATGAAAACATTGTTGGGGTAAAACGTAAAGGGAAAGGCCTAGCACCAAATTGCATTGGCCATCTGATCTAACTTCTGGAGGCAGTCAAAATGAGTATTTGAATTCTTCCCTACCTCTTTCCTGTGCTGAGATACAGGCTGCTCCAACCTGCTGTGAAATGCTTGATTTCAAGAGTGATGGAAACTAATGAAAACATTGTTGGGGTAAAACGTAAAGGGAAAGGCCTAGCACCAAATTGCATTGGCCATCTGATCTAACTTCTGGAGGCAGTCAAAATGATCCTTAGAATTCTTCCCTACCTTATTCCTGTGCTGAGATACAGGGTGCTCCAACCTGCTGTAAAATGCTTGATTTCGAGAGTGAGCGAAACTAATGAAAACATTGTTGGGGTAAAACGTAAAGGGAAAAGCCTAGCACCAAATTGCATTGGCCATCTGATCTAACTTCTGTAGGCAGTCAAAATGATCCTTAGAATTCTTCCCTACCTTATTCCTCTGCTGAGATACAGGGTGCTTCACATTGGTGTAAAATGCCTGATATCGAGAGTGATCGAAACTAATGAAAACATTGTTGGGGTAAAACCTAAAGGGAAAGGCCTAGCACCAAATTGCATTGGCCATCTGATCTAACTTCTGGAGGCAGTCAAAATGATCCTTAGAATTCTTCCCTACCTTATTCCTCTGCTGAGATACAGGCTGCTCCAACCTGCTGTAAAATGCTTGATTTCAAGAGTGATCGAAACTAATGAAAACATTGTTGGGGTAAAACCTAAAGGGAAAGGCCTAGCACCAAATTGCATTGGCCATCTGATCTAACTTCTGGAGGCAGTCCAAATGACGATTTGAATTCTTCCCTACCTTATTCCTGTGCTGAGATACAGGCTGCTCCAACCTGCTATAAAATGCTTGATTTCGAGAGTGAGCAAAACTAATGAAAACATTGTTGGGGTAAAACCTAAAGGGAAAGGCCTAGCACCAAATTGCATTGGCCATCTGATCTAACTTCTGGAGGCAGTCAAAATGATCCTTAGAATTGTTCCCTACCTTATTCCTGTGCTGAGATACAGACTGCTCCAACCTGCTGTAAAATGCTTGATTTCGAGAGTGAGCGAAACTAATGAAAACATTGTTGGGGTAAAACGTAAAGGGAAAGGCCTAGCACCAAATTGCATTGGCCATCTGATCTAACTTCTGTAGGCAGTCAAAATGATCCTTAGAATTCTTCCCTACCTTATTCCTCTGCTGACATACAGGGTGCTCCAACCTGCTGTAAAATGCTTGATTTCAAGAGTGATCGAAACTAATGAAAACATTGTTGGGGTAAAACCTAAACGGAAAGGCCTAGCACCAAATTGCATTGGCCATCTGATCTAACTTCTGGAGGCAGTCAAAATGATCCTTAGAATTCTTCCCTACCTTATTCCTGTGCTGAGATACAGGCTGCTCCAACCTGCTGTAAAATGCTTGATTTCGAGAGTGAGCGAAACTAATGAAAACATTGTTGGGGTAAAACGTAAAGGGAAAGGCCTAGCACCAAATTGCATTGGCCATCTGATCTAACTTCTGTAGGCAGTCAAAATGATCCTTAGAATTCTTCCCTACCTTATTCCTCTGCTGAGATACAGGGTGCTTCACATTGCTGTAAAATGCTTGATTTCGAGAGTGAGCGAAACTAATGAAAACATTGTTGGGGTAAAACCTAAAGGGAAAGGCCTAGCACCAAATTGCATTGGCCATCTGATCTAACTTCTGGAGGCAGTCAAAATGATCCTTAGAATTCTTCCCTACCTTATTCCTGTGCTGAGATACAGGCTGCTCCAACCTGCTGTAAAATGCTTGATTTCGAGAGTGAGCGAAACTAATGAAAACATTGTTGGGGTAAAACCTAAAGGGAAAGGCCTAGCACCAAATTGCATTGGCCATCTGATCTAACTTCTGGAGGCAGTCCAAATGACGATTTGAATTCTTCCCTACCTTATTCCTGTGCTGAGATACAGGCTGCTCCAACCTGCTATAAAATGCTTGATTTCGAGAGTGAGCAAAACTAATGAAAACATTGTTGGGGTAAAAACTAAAGGGAAAGGCCTAGCACCAAATTGCATTGGCCATCTGATCTAACTTCTGGAGGCAGTCAAAATGAGTATTTGAATTCTTCCCTACCTGTTTCCTGTGCTGAGATACAGGCTGCTCCAACCTGCTGTAAAATGCTTGATTTCGAGAGTGAGCGAAACTAATGAAAACATTGTTGGGGTAAAACCTAAAGGGAAAGGCCTAGCACCAAATTGCATTGGCCATCTGATCTAACTTCTGGAGGCAGTCAAAATGATCCTTAGAATTCTTCCCTACCTTATTCCTGTGCTGAGATACAGGCTGCTCCAACCTGCTGTAAAATGCTTGATTTCGAGAGTGAGCGAAACTAATGAAAACATTGTTGGGGTAAAACGTAAAGGGAAAGACCTAGCACCAAATTGCATTGGCCATCTGATCTAACTTCTGGAGGCAGTCAAAATGAGTATTTGAATTCTTCCCTACCTCTTTCCTGTGCTGAGATACAGGCTGCTCCAACCTGCTGTGAAATGCTTGATTTCAAGAGTGATGGAAACTAATGAAAACATTGTTGGGGTAAAACCTAAAGGGAAAGGCCTAGCACCAAATTGCATTGGCCATCTGATCTAACTTCTGGAGGCAGTCAAAATGAGTATTTGAATTCTTCCCTACCTTATTCCTGTGCTGAGATACAGGGTGCTCCAACCTGCTGTAAAATGCTTGATTTCGAGAGTGATCGAAACTAATGAAAACATTGTTGGGGTAAAACGTAAAGGGAAAAGCCTAGCACCAAATTGCATTGGCCATCTGATCTAACTTCTGTAGGCAGTCAAAATGATCCTTAGAATTCTTCCCTACCTTATTCCTCTGCTGAGATACAGGGTGCTTCACATTGGTGTAAAATGCCTGATATCGAGAGTGATCGAAACTAATGAAAACATTGTTGGGGTAAAACCTAAAGGGAAAGGCCTAGCACCAAATTGCATTGGCCATCTGATCTAACTTCTGGAGGCAGTCAAAATGATCCTTAGAATTCTTCCCTACCTTATTCCTGTGCTGAGATACAGGCTGCTCCAACCTGCTGTAAAATGCTTGATTTCAAGAGTGATCGAAACTAATGAAAACATTGTTGGGGTAAAACCTAAAGGGAAAGGCCTAGCACCAAATTGCATTGGCCATCTGATCTAACTTCTGGAGGCAGTCCAAATGACGATTTGAATTCTTCCCTACCTTATTCCTGTGCTGAGATACAGGCTGCTCCAACCTGCTATAAAATGCTTGATTTCGAGAGTGAGCAAAACTAATGAAAACATTGTTGGGGTAAAACCTAAAGGGAAAGGCCTAGCACCAAATTGCATTGGCCATCTGATCTAACTTCTGGAGGCAGTCAAAATGATCCTTAGAATTCTTCCCTACCTTATTCCTGTGCTGAGATACAGGCTGCTCCAACCTGCTGTAAAATGCTTGATTTCGAGAGTGAGCGAAACTAATGAAAACATTGTTGGGGTAAAACCTAAAGGGAAAGGCCTAGCACCAAATTGCATTGGCCACCTGATCTAACTTCTGGAGGCAGTCAAAATGATCCTTAGAATTCTTCCCTACCTTATTCCTGTGCTGAGATACAGGCTGCTCCAACCTGCTGTAAAATGCTTGATTTCGAGAGTGAGCGAAACTAATGAAAACATTGTTGGCGAAAAACCTAAAGGGAAAGACCTAGCACCAAATCCAATTTGCCATCTGATCTAACTTCTGGAGGCAGTCAAAATGATCCTTAGAATTCTTCCCTACCTTATTCCTGTGCTGAGATACAGGCTGCTCCAACCTGCTGTAAAATGCTTGATTTCGAGAGTGAGCGAAACTAATGAAAACATTGTTGGGGTAAAACCTAAAGGGAAAGACCTAGCACCAAATACAATTTGCCATCTCATCTAACTTCTGGAGGCAGTCAAAATGAGTATTTGAATTCTTCCCTACCTTATTCCTGTGCTGAGATACAGGCTGCTCCAACCTGCTGTAAAATGCTTGATTTCGAGAGTGAGCGAAACTAATGAAAACATTGTTGGGGTAAAACCTAAAGGGAAAGGCCTAGCACCAAATTGCATTGGCCATCTGATCTAACTTCTGGAGGCAGTCAAAATGAGTATTTGAATTCTTCCCTACCTTATTCCTGTGCTGAGATACAGGCTGCTCCAACCTGCTGTAAAATGCTTGATTTCGAGAGTGAGCGAAACTAATGAAAACATTGTTGGGGTAAAACCTAAAGGGAAAGACCTCGCACCAAATACAATTTGCCATCTTATCTAACTTCTGGAGGCAGTCAAAATGAGTATTTGAATTCTTCCCTACCTCTTTCCTGTGCTGAGATACAGGCTGCTCCAACCTGCTGTGAAATGCTTGATTTCAAGAGTGATGGAAACGAATGAAAACATTGTTGGGGTAAAACCTAAAGGTAAAGGCCTAGCACCAAATTGCATTGGCCATCTGATCTAACTTCTGGAGGCAGTCAAAATGAGTATTTGAATTCTTCCCTACCTTATTCCTGTGCTGAGATACAGGCTGCTCCAACCTGCTGTAAAATGCTTGATTTCGAGAGTGATCGAAACTAATGAAAACATTGTTGGGGTAAAACGTAAAGGGAAAAGCCTAGCACCAAATTGCATTGGCCATCTGATCTAACTTCTGTAGGCAGTCAAAATGATCCTTAGAATTCTTCCCTACCTTATTCCTCTGCTGAGATACAGGGTGCTTCACATTGGTGTAAAATGCCTGATATCGAGAGTGATCGAAACTAATGAAAACATTGTTGGGGTAAAACCTAAAGGGAAAGGCCTAGCACCAAATTGCATTGGCCATCTGATCTAACTTCTGGAGGCAGTCAAAATGAGTATTTGAATTCTTCCCTACCTTATTCCTGTGCTGAGATACAGGCTGCTCCAACCTGCTGTAAAATGCTTGATTTCGAGAGTGAGCGAAACTAATGAAAACATTGTTGGGGTAAAACCTAAAGGGAAAGGCCTAGCACCAAATTGCATTGGCCATCTGATCTAACTTCTGGAGGCAGTCAAAATGATCCTTAGAATTCTTCCCTACCTTATTCCTGTGCTGAGATACAGGCTGCTCCAACCTGCTGTAAAATGCTTGATTTCGAGAGTGAGCGAAACTAATGAAAACATTGTTGGGGTAAAACCTAAAGGGAAAGACCTAGCACCAAATACAATTTGCCATCTGATCTAACTTCTGGAGGCAGTCAAAATGATCCTTAGAATTCTTCCCTACCTTATTCCTGTGCTGAGATACAGGCTGCTCCAACCTGCTGTAAAATGCTTGATTTCGAGAGTGAGCGAAACTAATGAAAACATTGTTGGCGAAAAACCTAAAGGGAAAGGCCTAGCACCAAATTCCATTGGCCATCTGATCTAACTTCTGGAGGCAGTCAAAATGAGTATTTGAATTCTTCCCTACCTTATTCCTGTGCTGAGATACAGGCTGCTCCAACCTGCTGTAAAATGCTTGATTTCGAGAGTGAGCGAAACTAATGAAAACATTGTTGGGGTAAAACCTAAAGGAAAAGGCCTAGCACCAAATTGCATTGGCCATCTGATCTAACTTCTGGAGGCAGTCAAAATGATCCTTAGAATTCTTCCCTACCTTATTCCTGTGCTGAGATACAGGCTGCTCCAACCTGCTGTAAAATGCTTGATTTCGAGAGTGAGCGAAACTAATGAAAACATTGTTGGGGTAAAACCTAAAGGGAAAGACCTAGCACCAAATACAATTTGCCATCTGATCTAACTTCTGGAGGCAGTCAAAATGATCCTTAGAATTCTTCCCTACCTTATTCCTGTGCTGAGATACAGGCTGCTCCAACCTGCTGTAAAATGCTTGATTTCGAGAGTGAGCGAAACTAATGAAAACATTGTTGGCGAAAAACCTAAAGGGAAAGGCCAAGCACCAAATTCCATTGGCCATCTGATCTAACTTCTGGAGGCAGTCAAAATGATCCTTAGAATTCTTCCCTACCTTATTCCTGTGCTGAGATACAGGCTGCTCCAACCTGCTGTAAAATGCTTGATTTCGAGAGTGAGCGAAACTAATGAAAACATTGTTGGGGTAAAACCTAAAGGAAAAGGCCTAGCACCAAATTGCATTGGCCATCTGATCTAACTTCTGGAGGCAGTCAAAATGATCCTTAGAATTCTTCCCTACCTTATTCCTGTGCTGAGATACAGGCTGCTCCAACCTGCTGTAAAATGCTTGATTTCGAGAGTGAGCGAAACTAATGAAAACATTGTTGGGGTAAAACCTAAAGGGAAAGACCTAGCACCAAATACAATTTGCCATCTGATCTAACTTCTGGAGGCAGTCAAAATGATCCTGAGAATTCTTCCCTACTTTATTCCTGTGCTGAGATACAGGCTGCTCCAACCTGCTGTAAAATGCTTGATTTCGAGAGTGATCGAAACTAATGAAAACAGTGTTGGGGTAAAACATAAAGGGAAAGACCTAGCACCAAATTCCATTGGCCATCTGATCAAACTTCTGGAGGCAGTCAAAATGATCCTTAGAATTCTTCCCTACCTTATTCCTGTGCTGAGATACAGGCTGCTCCAACCTGCTGTAAAATGCTTGATTTTGAGAGTGAGCGAAACTAATGAAAACATTGTTGGGGTAAAACCTAAAGGGAAAGACCTAGCACCAAATCCAATTTGCCATCTCATCTAACTTCTGGAGGCAGTCAAAATGATCCTTAGAATTCTTCCCTACCTTATTCCTGTGCTGAGATACAGGCTGCTCCAACCTGCTGTAAAATGCTTGATTTCGAGAGTGAGCGAAACTAATGAAAACATTGTTGGGGTAAAACCTAAAGGAAAAGGCCTAGCACCAAATTGCATTGGCCATCTGATCTAACTTCTGGAGGCAGTCAAAATGATCCTTAGAATTCTTCCCTACCTTATTCCTGTGCTGAGATACAGGCTGCTCCAACCTGCTGTAAAATGCTTGATTTCGAGAGTGAGCGAAACTAATGAAAACATTGTTGGGGTAAAACCTAAAGGGAAAGACCTAGCACCAAATACAATTTGCCATCTGATCTAACTTCTGGAGGCAGTCAAAATGATCCTTAGAATTCTTCCCTACCTTATTCCTGTGCTGAGATACAGGCTGCTCCAACCTGCTGTAAAATGCTTGATTTCGAGAGTGAGCGAAACTAATGAAAACATTGTTGGCGAAAAACCTAAAGGGAAAGGCCAAGCACCAAATTCCATTGGCCATCTGATCTAACTTCTGGAGGCAGTCAAAATGATCCTTAGAATTCTTCCCTACCTTATTCCTGTGCTGAGATACAGGCTGCTCCAACCTGCTGTAAAATGCTTGATTTCGAGAGTGAGCGAAACTAATGAAAACATTGTTGGGGTAAAACCTAAAGGAAAAGGCCTAGCACCAAATTGCATTGGCCATCTGATCTAACTTCTGGAGGCAGTCAAAATGATCCTTAGAATTCTTCCCTACCTTATTCCTGTGCTGAGATACAGGCTGCTCCAACCTGCTGTAAAATGCTTGATTTCGAGAGTGAGCGAAACTAATGAAAACATTGTTGGGGTAAAACCTAAAGGGAAAGACCTAGCACCAAATACAATTTGCCATCTGATCTAACTTCTGGAGGCAGTCAAAATGATCCTGAGAATTCTTCCCTACTTTATTCCTGTGCTGAGATACAGGCTGCTCCAACCTGCTGTAAAATGCTTGATTTCGAGAGTGATCGAAACTAATGAAAACAGTGTTGGGGTAAAACATAAAGGGAAAGACCTAGCACCAAATTCCATTGGCCATCTGATCAAACTTCTGGAGGCAGTCAAAATGATCCTTAGAATTCTTCCCTACCTTATTCCTGTGCTGAGATACAGGCTGCTCCAACCTGCTGTAAAATGCTTGATTTCGAGAGTGAGCGAAACTAATGAAAACATTGTTGGGGTAAAACCTAAAGGGAAAGACCTAGCACCAAATCCAATTGGCCATCTGATCTAACTTCTGGAGGCAGTCAAAATGATCCTTAGAATTCTTCCCTACCTTATTCCTGTGCTGAGATACAGGCTGCTCCAACCTGCTGTGAAATGCTTGATTTCGAGAGTGAGCGAAACTAATGAAAACATTGTTGGGGTAAAACCTAAAGGGAAAGACCTAGCACCAAATCCAATTTGCCATCTCATCTAACTTCTGGAGGCAGTCAAAATGATCCTTAGAATTCTTCCCTACCTTATTCCTGTGCTGAGATACAGGCTGCTCCAACCTGCTGTAAAATGCTTGATTTCGAGAGTGAGCGAAACTAATGAAAACATTGTTGGGGTAAAACCTAAAGGGAAAGGCCTAGCACCAAATTGCATTGGCCATCTGATCTAACTTCTGGAGGCAGTCAAAATGAGTATTTGAATTCTTCCCTACCTTATTCCTGTGCTGAGATACAGGCTGCTCCAACCTGCTGTAAAATGCTTGATTTCGAGAGTGAGCGAAACTAATGAAAACATTGTTGGGGTAAAACCTAAAGGGAAAGACCTAGCACCAAATACAATTTGCCATCTTATCTAACTTCTGGAGGCAGTCAAAATGAGTATTTGAATTCTTCCCTACCTTATTCCTGTGCTGAGATACAGGCTGCTCCAACCTGCTGTAAAATGCGTGATTTCGAGAGTGAGCGAAACTAATGAAAACATTGTTGGGGTAAAACCTAAAGGGAAAGACCTAGCACCAAATACAATTTGCCATCTTATCTAACTTCTGGAGGCAGTCAAAATGAGTATTTGAATTCTTCCCTACCTCTTTCCTGTGCTGAGATACAGGCTGCTCCAACCTGCTGTGAAATGCTTGATTTCAAGAGTGATGGAAACTAATGAAAACATTGTTGGGGTAAAACCTAAAGGGAAAGGCCTAGCACCAAATTGCATTGGCCATCTGATCTAACTTCTGGAGGCAGTCAAAATGAGTATTTGAATTCTTCCCTACCTTATTCCTGTGCTGAGATACAGGGTGCTCCAACCTGCTGTAAAATGCTTGATTTCGAGAGTGATCGAAACTAATGAAAACATTGTTGGGGTAAAACGTAAAGGGAAAAGCCTAGCACCAAATTGCATTGGCCATCTGATCTAACTTCTGTAGGCAGTCAAAATGATCCTTAGAATTCTTCCCTACCTTATTCCTCTGCTGAGATACAGGGTGCTTCACATTGGTGTAAAATGCCTGATATCGAGAGTGATCGAAACTAATGAAAACATTGTTGGGGTAAAACCTAAAGGGAAAGGCCTAGCACCAAATTGCATTGGCCATCTGATCTAACTTCTGGAGGCAGTCAAAATGATCCTTAGAATTCTTCCCTACCTTATTCCTCTGCTGAGATACAGGCTGCTCCAACCTGCTGTAAAATGCTTGATTTCGAGAGTGATCGAAACTAATGAAAACATTGTTGGGGTAAAACCTAAAGGGAAAGGCCTAGCACCAAATTGCATTGGCCATCTGATCTAACTTCTGGAGGCAGTCCAAATGACGATTTGAATTCTTCCCTACCTTATTCCTGTGCTGAGATACAGGCTGCTCCAACCTGCTATAAAATGCTTGATTTCGAGAGTGAGCAAAACTAATGAAAACATTGTTGGGGTAAAACCTAAAGGGAAAGACCTAGCACCAAATACAATTTGCCATCTCATCTAACTTCTGGAGGCAGTCAAAATGATCCTTAGAATTCTTCCCTACCTTATTCCTGTGCTGAGATACAGGCTGCTCCAACCTGCTATAAAATGCTTGATTTCGAGAGTGAGCAAA
The DNA here is from genome assembly GCF_026170545.1 of Melanerpes formicivorus. NCBI lineage: Eukaryota > Metazoa > Chordata > Aves > Piciformes > Picidae > Melanerpes > Melanerpes formicivorus. The sequence continues at coordinate 303,667 of NW_027142566.1, read as the reverse complement.
ACTAATGAAAACATTGTTGGGGTAAAACCTAAAGGGAAAGGCCTAGCACCAAATTGCATCGGCCATCTGATCTAACTTCTGGAGGCAGTCAAAATGATCCTTAGAATTCTTCCCTACCTTATTCCTGTGCTGAGATACAGGCTGCTCCAACCTGCTGTAAAATGCTTGATTTCGAGAGTGAGCGAAACTAATGAAAACATTGTTGGGGTAAAACCTAAAGGGAAAGGCCTAGCACCAAATTGCATTGGCCATCTGATCTAACTTCTGGAGGCAGTCAAAATGATCCTTAGAATTCTTCCCTACCTTATTCCTGTGCTGAGATACAGGCTGCTCCAACCTGCTGTAAAATGCTTGATTTCGAGAGTGAGTGAAACTAATGAAAACATTGTTGGGGTAAAACCTAAAGGGAAAGGCCTAGCACCAAATTGCATTGGCCATCTGATCTAACTTCTGGAGGCAGTCAAAATGATCCTTAGAATTCTTCCCTACCTTATTCCTGTGCTGAGATACAGGCTGCTCCAACCTGCTGTAAAATGCTTGATTTCGAGAGTGAGCGAAACTAATGAAAACATTGTTGGGGTAAAACCTAAAGGGAAAGGCCTAGCACCAAATTGCATTGGCCATCTGATCTAACTTCTGGAGGCAGTCAAAATGATCCTTAGAATTCTTCCCTACCTTATTCCTGTGCTGAGATACAGGCTGCTCCAACCTGCTGTAAAATGCTTGATTTCGAGAGTGAGCGAAACTAATGAAAACATTGTTGGGGTAAAACCTAAAGGAAAAGGCCTAGCACCAAATTGCATTGGCCATCTGATCTAACTTCTGGAGGCAGTCAAAATGATCCTTAGAATTCTTCCCTACCTTATTCCTGTGCTGAGATACAGGCTGCTCCAACCTGCTGTAAAATGCTTGATTTCGAGAGTGAGCGAAACTAATGAAAACATTGTTGGGGTAAAACCTAAAGGGAAAGACCTAGCACCAAATACAATTTGCCATCTGATCTAACTTCTGGAGGCAGTCAAAATGATCCTGAGAATTCTTCCCTACTTTATTCCTGTGCTGAGATACAGGCTGCTCCAACCTGCTGTAAAATGCTTGATTTCGAGAGTGATCGAAACTAATGAAAACAGTGTTGGGGTAAAACATAAAGGGAAAGACCTAGCACCAAATTCCATTGGCCATCTGATCAAACTTCTGGAGGCAGTCAAAATGATCCTTAGAATTCTTCCCTACCTTATTCCTGTGCTGAGATACAGGCTGCTCCAACCTGCTGTAAAATGCTTGATTTCGAGAGTGAGCGAAACTAATGAAAACATTGTTGGGGTAAAACCTAAAGGGAAAGGCCTAGCACCAAATCCAATTGGCCATCTGATCTAACTTCTGGAGGCAGTCAAAATGATCCTTAGAATTCTTCCCTACCTTATTCCTGTGCTGAGATACAGGCTGCTCCAACCTGCTGTGAAATGCTTGATTTCGAGAGTGAGCGAAACTAATGAAAACATTGTTGGGGTAAAACCTAAAGGGAAAGACCTAGCACCAAATCCAATTTGCCATCTGATCTAACTTCTGGAGGCAGTCAAAATGATCCTTAGAATTCTTCCCTACCTTATTCCTGTGCTGAGATACAGGCTGCTCCAACCTGCTGTAAAATGCTTGATTTCGAGAGTGAGCGAAACTAATGAAAACATTGTTGGGGTAAAACCTAAAGGGAAAGGCCTAGCACCAAATTGCATTGGCCATCTGATCTAACTTCTGGAGGCAGTCAAAATGAGTATTTGAATTCTTCCCTACCTTATTCCTGTGCTGAGATACAGGCTGCTCCAACCTGCTGTAAAATGCTTGATTTCGAGAGTGAGCGAAACTAATGAAAACATTGTTGGGGTAAAACCTAAAGGGAAAGACCTAGCACCAAATACAATTTGCCATCTTATCTAACTTCTGGAGGCAGTCAAAATGAGTATTTGAATTCTTCCCTACCTTATTCCTGTGCTGAGATACAGGCTGCTCCAACCTGCTGTAAAATGCGTGATTTCGAGAGTGAGCGAAACTAATGAAAACATTGTTGGGGTAAAACCTAAAGCGAAAGACCTAGCACCAAATACAATTTGCCATCTTATCTAACTTCTGGAGGCAGTCAAAATGAGTATTTGAATTCTTCCCTACCTCTTTCCTGTGCTGAGATACAGGCTGCTCCAACCTGCTGTGAAATGCTTGATTTCAAGAGTGATGGAAACTAATGAAAACATTGTTGGGGTAAAACCTAAAGGGAAAGGCCTAGCACCAAATTGCATTGGCCATCTGATCTAACTTCTGGAGGCAGTCAAAATGAGTATTTGAATTCTTCCCTACCTTATTCCTGTGCTGAGATACAGGGTGCTCCAACCTGCTGTAAAATGCTTGATTTCGAGAGTGATCGAAACTAATGAAAACATTGTTGGGGTAAAACGTAAAGGGAAAAGCCTAGCACCAAATTGCATTGGCCATCTGATCTAACTTCTGTAGGCAGTCAAAATGATCCTTAGAATTCTTCCCTACCTTATTCCTCTGCTGAGATACAGGGTGCTTCACATTGGTGTAAAATGCCTGATATCGAGAGTGATCGAAACTAATGAAAACATTGTTGGGGTAAAACCTAAAGGGAAAGGCCTAGCACCAAATTGCATTGGCCATCTGATCTAACTTCTGGAGGCAGTCAAAATGATCCTTAGAATTCTTCCCTACCTTATTCCTCTGCTGAGATACAGGCTGCTCCAACCTGCTGTAAAATGCTTGATTTCAAGAGTGATCGAAACTAATGAAAACATTGTTGGGGTAAAACCTAAAGGGAAAGGCCTAGCACCAAATTGCATTGGCCATCTGATCTAACTTCTGGAGGCAGTCCAAATGACGATTTGAATTCTTCCCTACCTTATTCCTGTGCTGAGATACAGGCTGCTCCAACCTGCTATAAAATGCTTGATTTCGAGAGTGAGCAAAACTAATGAAAACATTGTTGGGGTAAAACCTAAAGGGAAAGGCCTAGCACCAAATTGCATTGGCCATCTGATCTAACTTCTGGAGGCAGTCAAAATGATCCTTAGAATTCTTCCCTACCTTATTCCTGTGCTGAGATACAGGCTGCTCCAACCTGCTGTAAAATGCTTGATTTCGAGAGTGAGCGAAACTAATGAAAACATTGTTGGGGTAAAACCTAAAGGGAAAGGCCTAGCACCAAATTGCATTGGCCATCTGATCTAACTTCTGGAGGCAGTCAAAATGATCCTTAGAATTCTTCCCTACCTTATTCCTGTGCTGAGATACAGGCTGCTCCAACCTGCTGTAAAATGCTTGATTTCGAGAGTGAGCGAAACTAATGAAAACATTGTTGGGGTAAAACCTAAAGGGAAAGACCTAGCACCAAATACAATTTGCCATCTCATCTAACTTCTGGAGGCAGTCAAAATGATCCTTAGAATTCTTCCCTACCTTATTCCTGTGCTGAGATACAGGCTGCTCCAACCTGCTATAAAATGCTTGATTTCGAGAGTGAGCAAAACTAATGAAAACATTGTTGGGGTAAAACCTAAAGGGAAAGGCCTAGCACCAAATTGCATTGGCCATCTGATCTAACTTCTGGAGGCAGTCAAAATGATCCTTAGAATTCTTCCCTACCTTATTCCTGTGCTGAGATACAGGCTGCTCCAACCTGCTGTAAAATGCTTGATTTCGAGAGTGAGCGAAACTAATGAAAACATTGTTGGGGTAAAACCTAAAGGGAAAGGCCTAGCACCAAATTGCATTGGCCATCTGATCTAACTTCTGGAGGCAGTCAAAATGATCCTTAGAATTCTTCCCTACCTTATTCCTGTGCTGAGATACAGGCTGCTCCAACCTGCTGTAAAATGCTTGATTTCGAGAGTGAGTGAAACTAATGAAAACATTGTTGGGGTAAAACCTAAAGGGAAAGGCCTAGCACCAAATTGCATTGGCCATCTGATCTAACTTCTGGAGGCAGTCAAAATGATCCTTAGAATTCTTCCCTACCTTATTCCTGTGCTGAGATACAGGCTGCTCCAACCTGCTGTAAAATGCTTGATTTCGAGAGTGAGCGAAACTAATGAAAACATTGTTGGGGTAAAACCTAAAGGGAAAGGCCTAGCACCAAATTGCATTGGCCATCTGATCTAACTTCTGGAGGCAGTCAAAATGATCCTTAGAATTCTTCCCTACCTTATTCCTGTGCTGAGATACAGGCTGCTCCAACCTGCTGTAAAATGCTTGATTTCGAGAGTGAGCGAAACTAATGAAAACATTGTTGGGGTAAAACCTAAAGGGAAAGACCTAGCACCAAATCCAATTTGCCATCTCATCTAACTTCTGGAGGCAGTCAAAATGATCCTTAGAATTCTTCCCTACCTTATTCCTGTGCTGAGATACAGGCTGCTCCAACCTGCTGTAAAATGCTTGATTTCGAGAGTGAGCGAAACTAATGAAAACATTGTTGGCGAAAAACCTAAAGGGAAAGGCCAAGCACCAAATTCCATTGGCCATCTGATCTAACTTCTGGAGGCAGTCAAAATGATCCTTAGAATTCTTCCCTACCTTATTCCTGTGCTGAGATACAGGCTGCTCCAACCTGCTGTAAAATGCTTGATTTCGAGAGTGAGCGAAACTAATGAAAACATTGTTGGGGTAAAACCTAAAGGAAAAGGCCTAGCACCAAATTGCATTGGCCATCTGATCTAACTTCTGGAGGCAGTCAAAATGATCCTTAGAATTCTTCCCTACCTTATTCCTGTGCTGAGATACAGGCTGCTCCAACCTGCTGTAAAATGCTTGATTTCGAGAGTGAGCGAAACTAATGAAAACATTGTTGGGGTAAAACCTAAAGGGAAAGACCTAGCACCAAATACAATTTGCCATCTGATCTAACTTCTGGAGGCAGTCAAAATGATCCTGAGAATTCTTCCCTACTTTATTCCTGTGCTGAGATACAGGCTGCTCCAACCTGCTGTAAAATGCTTGATTTCGAGAGTGATCGAAACTAATGAAAACAGTGTTGGGGTAAAACATAAAGGGAAAGACCTAGCACCAAATTCCATTGGCCATCTGATCAAACTTCTGGAGGCAGTCAAAATGATCCTTAGAATTCTTCCCTACCTTATTCCTGTGCTGAGATACAGGCTGCTCCAACCTGCTGTAAAATGCTTGATTTCGAGAGTGAGCGAAACTAATGAAAACATTGTTGGGGTAAAACCTAAAGGGAAAGGCCTAGCACCAAATCCAATTGGCCATCTGATCTAACTTCTGGAGGCAGTCAAAATGATCCTTAGAATTCTTCCCTACCTTATTCCTGTGCTGAGATACAGGCTGCTCCAACCTGCTGTAAAATGCTTGATTTCGAGAGTGAGCGAAACTAATGAAAACATTGTTGGCGAAAAACCTAAAGGGAAAGACCTAGCACCAAATCCAATTTGCCATCTGATATAACTTCTGGAGGCAGTCAAAATGATCCTTAGAATTCTTCCCTACCTTATTCCTGTGCTGAGATACAGGCTGCTCCAACCTGCTGTAAAATGCTTGATTTCGAGAGTGAGCGAAACTAATGAAAACATTGTTGGGGTAAAACCTAAAGGGAAAGACCTAGCACCAAATACAATTTGCCATCTCATCTAACTTCTGGAGGCAGTCAAAATGATCCTTAGAATTCTTCCCTACCTTATTCCTGTGCTGAGATACAGGCTGCTCCAACCTGCTGTAAAATGCTTGATTTCGAGAGTGAGCGAAACTAATGAAAACATTGTTGGGGTAAAACCTAAAGGGAAAGGCCTAGCATCAAATTGCATTGGCCATCTGATCTAACTTCTGGAGGCAGTCAAAATGAGTATTTGAATTCTTCCCTACCTTATTCCTGTGCTGAGATACAGGCTGCTCCAACCTGCTGTAAAATGCTTGATTTCGAGAGTGAGCGAAACTAATGAAAACATTGTTGGGGTAAAACCTAAAGGGAAAGACCTCGCACCAAATACAATTTGCCATCTTATCTAACTTCTGGAGGCAGTCAAAATGAGTATTTGAATTCTTCCCTACCTTATTCCTGTGCTGAGATACAGGCTGCTCCAACCTGCTGTAAAATGCGTGATTTCGAGAGTGAGCGAAACTAATGAAAACATTGTTGGGGTAAAACCTAAAGGGAAAGACCTAGCACCAAATACAATTTGCCATCTTATCTAACTTCTGGAGGCAGTCAAAATGAGTATTTGAATTCTTCCCTACCTCTTTCCTGTGCTGAGATACAGGCTGCTCCAACCTGCTGTGAAATGCTTGATTTCAAGAGTGATGGAAACTAATGAAAACATTGTTGGGGTAAAACCTAAAGGGAAAGGCCTAGCACCAAATTGCATTGGCCATCTGATCTAACTTCTGGAGGCAGTCAAAATGAGTATTTGAATTCTTCCCTACCTTATTCCTGTGCTGAGATACAGGGTGCTCCAACCTGCTGTAAAATGCTTGATTTCGAGAGTGATCGAAACTAATGAAAACATTGTTGGGGTAAAACGTAAAGGGAAAAGCCTAGCACCAAATTGCATTGGCCATCTGATCTAACTTCTGTAGGCAGTCAAAATGATCCTTAGAATTCTTCCCTACCTTATTCCTCTGCTGAGATACAGGGTGCTTCACATTGGTGTAAAATGCCTGATATCGAGAGTGATCGAAACTAATGAAAACATTGTTGGGGTAAAACCTAAAGGGAAAGGCCTAGCACCAAATTGCATTGGCCATCTGATCTAACTTCTGGAGGCAGTCAAAATGATCCTTAGAATTCTTCCCTACCTTATTCCTCTGCTGAGATACAGGCTGCTCCAACCTGCTGTAAAATGCTTGATTTCGAGAGTGAGCGAAACTAATGAAAACATTGTTGGGGTAAAACCTAAAGGGAAAGGCCTAGCACCAAATTGCATTGGCCATCTGATCTAACTTCTGGAGGCAGTCAAAATGATCCTTAGAATTCTTCCCTACCTTATTCCTGTGCTGAGATACAGGCTGCTCCAACCTGCTGTAAAATGCTTGATTTCGAGAGTGAGCGAAACTAATGAAAACATTGTTGGGGTAAAACCTAAAGGGAAAGACCTAGCACCAAATACAATTTGCCATCTCATCTAACTTCTGGAGGCAGTCAAAATGATCCTTAGAATTCTTCCCTACCTTATTCCTGTGCTGAGATACAGGCTGCTCCAACCTGCTGTAAAATGCTTGATTTCGAGAGTGAGCGAAACTAATGAAAACATTGTTGGCGAAAAACCTAAAGGGAAAGGCCTAGCACCAAATTCCATTGGCCATCTGATCTAACTTCTGGAGGCAGTCAAAATGATCCTTAGAATTCTTCCCTACCTTATTCCTGTGCTGAGATACAGGCTGCTCCAACCTGCTGTAAAATGCTTGATTTCAAGAGTGAGCGAAACTAATGAAAACATTGTTGGGGTAAAACCTAAAGGAAAAGGCCTAGCACCAAATTGCATTGGCCATCTGATCTAACTTCTGGAGGCAGTCAAAATGAGTATTTGAATTCTTCCCTACCTTATTCCTGTGCTGAGATACAGGCTGCTCCAACCTGCTGTAAAATGCTTGATTTCGAGAGTGAGCAAAACTAATGAAAACATTGTTGGGGTAAAACCTAAAGGGAAAGGCCTAGCACCAAATTGCATTGGCCATCTGATCAAACTTCTGGAGGCAGTCAAAATGAGTATTTGAATTCTTCCCTACCTTATTCCTGTGCTGAGATACAGGCTGCTCCAACCTGCTGTAAAATGCTTGATTTCGAGAGTGAGCGAAACTAATGAAAACATTGTTGGGGTAAAACCTAAAGGGAAAGGCCTAGCACCAAATTGCATTGGCCATCTGATCTAACTTCTGGAGGCAGTCAAAATGATCCTTAGAATTCTTCCCTACCTTATTCCTGTGCTGAGATACAGGCTGCTCCAACCTGCTGTAAAATGCTTGATTTCGAGAGTGAGCGAAACTAATGAAAACATTGTTGGGGTAAAACCTAAAGGGAAAGGCCTAGCACCAAATTGCATTGGCCATCTGATCTAACTTCTGGAGGCAGTCAAAATGATCCTTAGAATTCTTCCCTACCTTATTCCTGTGCTGAGATACAGGCTGCTCCAACCTGCTGTAAAATGCTTGATTTCAAGAGTGAGCGAAACTAATGAAAACATTTTTGGGGTAAAACCTAAAGGGAAAGACCTAGCACCAATTCCAATTTGCCATCTGATCTAACTTCTGGAGGCAGTCAAAATGATCCTTAGAATTCTTCCCTACATTATACCTGTGCTGAGATACAGGCTGCTCCAACCTGCTGTAAAATGCTTGATTTCGAGAGTGATCAAAACTAATGAAAACATTGTTGGGGTAAAACCTAAAGGGAAAGGCCTAGCACCAAATTGCATTGGCCATCTGATCTAACTTCTGGAGGCAGTCAAAATGAGTATTTGAATTCTTCCCTACCTTATTCCTGTGCTGAGATACAGGCTGCTCCAACCTGCTGTAAAATGCTTGATTTCGAGAGTGAGCAAAACTAATGAAAACATTGTTGGGGTAAAACCTAAAGCGAAAGACCTAGCACCAAATACAATTTGCCATCTGATCTAACTTCTGGAGGCAGTCAAAATGAGTATTTGAATTCTTCCCTACCTTATTCCTGTGCTGAGATACAGGCTGCTCCAACCTGCTGTAAAATGCTTGATTTCGAGAGTGAGCGAAACTAATGAAAACATTGTTGGGGTAAAACCTAAAGGGAAAGACCTGGCACCAAATACAATTTGCCATCTGATCTAACTTCTGGAGGCAGTCAAAATGAGTATTTGAATTCTTCCCTACCTTATTCCTGTGCTGAGATACAGGCTGCTCCAACCTGCTGTAGAATGCTTGATTTCGAGAGTGATCAAAACTAATGAAAACATTGTTGGCGAAAAACCTAAAGGGAAAGGCCTAGCACCAAATTGCATTGGCCATCTGATCTAACTTCTGGAGGCAGTCAAAATGAGTATTTGAATTCTTCCCTACCTTATTCCTGTGCTGAGATACAGGCTGCTCCAACCTGCTGTAAAATGCTTGATTTCGAGAGTGAGCGAAACTAATGAAAACATTGCTGGGGTAAAACCTAAAGGGAAAGGCCTAGCACCAAATTGCATTGGCCATCTGATCTAACTTCTGGAGGCAGTCAAAATGATCCTTAGAATTCTTCCCTACCTTATTCCTGTGCTGAGATACAGGCTGCTCCAACCTGCTATAAAATGCTTGATTTCGAGAGTGAGCAAAACTAATGAAAACATTGTTGGGGTAAAACCTAAAGGGAAAGGCCTAGCACCAAATTGCATTGGCCATCTGATCTAACTTCTGGAGGCAGTCAAAATGATCCTTAGAATTCTTCCCTACCTTATTCCTGTGCTGAGATACAGGCTGCTCCAACCTGCTGTAAAATGCTTGATTTCGAGAGTGAGCGAAACTAATGAAAACATTGTTGGGGTAAAACCTAAAGGGAAAGGCCTAGCACCAAATTGCATTGGCCATCTGATCTAACTTCTGGAGGCAGTCAAAATGATCCTTAGAATTCTTCCCTACCTTATTCCTGTGCTGAGATACAGGCTGCTCCAACCTGCTGTAAAATGCTTGATTTCGAGAGTGAGCGAAACTAATGAAAACATTGTTGGGGTAAAACCTAAAGGGAAAGACCTAGCACCAAATACAATTTGCCATCTCATCTAACTTCTGGAGGCAGTCAAAATGATCCTTAGAATTCTTCCCTACCTTATTCCTGTGCTGAGATACAGGCTGCTCCAACCTGCTGTAAAATGCTTGATTTCGAGAGTGAGCAAAACTAATGAAAACATTGTTGGGGTAAAACCTAAAGGGAAAGGCCTAGCACCAAATTGCATTGGCCATCTGATCTAACTTCTGGAGGCAGTCAAAATGATCCTTAGAATTCTTCCCTACCTTATTCCTGTGCTGAGATACAGGCTGCTCCAACCTGCTGTAAAATGCTTGATTTCGAGAGTGAGCGAAACTAATGAAAACATTGTTGGGGTAAAACCTAAAGGGAAAGGCCTAGCACCAAATTGCATTGGCCATCTGATCTAACTTCTGGAGGCAGTCAAAATGATCCTTAGAATTCTTCCCTACCTTATTCCTGTGCTGAGATACAGGCTGCTCCAACCTGCTGTAAAATGCTTGATTTCGAGAGTGAGTGAAACTAATGAAAACATTGTTGGGGTAAAACCTAAAGGGAAAGGCCTAGCACCAAATTGCATTGGCCATCTGATCTAACTTCTGGAGGCAGTCAAAATGATCCTTAGAATTCTTCCCTACCTTATTCCTGTGCTGAGATACAGGCTGCTCCAACCTGCTGTAAAATGCTTGATTTCGAGAGTGAGCGAAACTAATGAAAACATTGTTGGGGTAAAACCTAAAGGGAAAGGCCTAGCACCAAATTGCATTGGCCATCTGATCTAACTTCTGGAGGCAGTCAAAATGATCCTTAGAATTCTTCCCTACCTTATTCCTGTGCTGAGATACAGGCTGCTCCAACCTGCTGTAAAATGCTTGATTTCGAGAGTGAGCGAAACTAATGAAAACATTGTTGGGGTAAAACCTAAAGGGAAAGACCTAGCACCAAATCCAATTTGCCATCTCATCTAACTTCTGGAGGCAGTCAAAATGATCCTTAGAATTCTTCCCTACCTTATTCCTGTGCTGAGATACAGGCTGCTCCAACCTGCTGTAAAATGCTTGATTTCGAGAGTGAGCGAAACTAATGAAAACATTGTTGGCGAAAAACCTAAAGGGAAAGGCCAAGCACCAAATTCCATTGGCCATCTGATCTAACTTCTGGAGGCAGTCAAAATGATCCTTAGAATTCTTCCCTACCTTATTCCTGTGCTGAGATACAGGCTGCTCCAACCTGCTGTAAAATGCTTGATTTCGAGAGTGAGCGAAACTAATGAAAACATTGTTGGGGTAAAACCTAAAGGAAAAGGCCTAGCACCAAATTGCATTGGCCATCTGATCTAACTTCTGGAGGCAGTCAAAATGATCCTTAGAATTCTTCCCTACCTTATTCCTGTGCTGAGATACAGGCTGCTCCAACCTGCTGTAAAATGCTTGATTTCGAGAGTGAGCGAAACTAATGAAAACATTGTTGGGGTAAAACCTAAAGGGAAAGACCTAGCACCAAATACAATTTGCCATCTGATCTAACTTCTGGAGGCAGTCAAAATGATCCTGAGAATTCTTCCCTACTTTATTCCTGTGCTGAGATACAGGCTGCTCCAACCTGCTGTAAAATGCTTGATTTCGAGAGTGATCGAAACTAATGAAAACAGTGTTGGGGTAAAACATAAAGGGAAAGACCTAGCACCAAATTCCATTGGCCATCTGATCAAACTTCTGGAGGCAGTCAAAATGATCCTTAGAATTCTTCCCTACCTTATTCCTGTGCTGAGATACAGGCTGCTCCAACCTGCTGTAAAATGCTTGATTTCGAGAGTGAGCGAAACTAATGAAAACATTGTTGGGGTAAAACCTAAAGGGAAAGGCCTAGCACCAAATCCAATTGGCCATCTGATCTAACTTCTGGAGGCAGTCAAAATGATCCTTAGAATTCTTCCCTACCTTATTCCTGTGCTGAGATACAGGCTGCTCCAACCTGCTGTAAAATGCTTGATTTCGAGAGTGAGCGAAACTAATGAAAACATTGTTGGCGAAAAACCTAAAGGGAAAGACCTAGCACCAAATCCAATTTGCCATCTGATATAACTTCTGGAGGCAGTCAAAATGATCCTTAGAATTCTTCCCTACCTTATTCCTGTGCTGAGATACAGGCTGCTCCAACCTGCTGTAAAATGCTTGATTTCGAGAGTGAGCGAAACTAATGAAAACATTGTTGGGGTAAAACCTAAAGGGAAAGACCTAGCACCAAATACAATTTGCCATCTCATCTAACTTCTGGAGGCAGTCAAAATGATCCTTAGAATTCTTCCCTACCTTATTCCTGTGCTGAGATACAGGCTGCTCCAACCTGCTGTAAAATGCTTGATTTCGAGAGTGAGCGAAACTAATGAAAACATTGTTGGGGTAAAACCTAAAGGGAAAGGCCTAGCATCAAATTGCATTGGCCATCTGATCTAACTTCTGGAGGCAGTCAAAATGAGTATTTGAATTCTTCCCTACCTTATTCCTGTGCTGAGATACAGGCTGCTCCAACCTGCTGTAAAATGCTTGATTTCGAGAGTGAGCGAAACTAATGAAAACATTGTTGGGGTAAAACCTAAAGGGAAAGACCTCGCACCAAATACAATTTGCCATCTTATCTAACTTCTGGAGGCAGTCAAAATGAGTATTTGAATTCTTCCCTACCTTATTCCTGTGCTGAGATACAGGCTGCTCCAACCTGCTGTAAAATGCGTGATTTCGAGAGTGAGCGAAACTAATGAAAACATTGTTGGGGTAAAACCTAAAGGGAAAGACCTAGCACCAAATACAATTTGCCATCTTATCTAACTTCTGGAGGCAGTCAAAATGAGTATTTGAATTCTTCCCTACCTCTTTCCTGTGCTGAGATACAGGCTGCTCCAACCTGCTGTGAAATGCTTGATTTCAAGAGTGATGGAAACTAATGAAAACATTGTTGGGGTAAAACCTAAAGGGAAAGGCCTAGCACCAAATTGCATTGGCCATCTGATCTAACTTCTGGAGGCAGTCAAAATGAGTATTTGAATTCTTCCCTACCTTATTCCTGTGCTGAGATACAGGCTGCTCCAACCTGCTGTAAAATGCTTGATTTCGAGAGTGATCGAAACTAATGAAAACATTGTTGGGGTAAAACGTAAAGGGAAAAGCCTAGCACCAAATTGCATTGGCCATCTGATCTAACTTCTGTAGGCAGTCAAAATGATCCTTAGAATTCTTCCCTACCTTATTCCTCTGCTGAGATACAGGGTGCTTCACATTGGTGTAAAATGCCTGATATCGAGAGTGATCGAAACTAATGAAAACATTGTTGGGGTAAAACCTAAAGGGAAAGGCCTAGCACCAAATTGCATTGGCCATCTGATCTAACTTCTGGAGGCAGTCAAAATGATCCTTAGAATTCTTCCCTACCTTATTCCTCTGCTGAGATACAGGCTGCTCCAACCTGCTGTAAAATGCTTGATTTCGAGAGTGAGCGAAACTAATGAAAACATTGTTGGGGTAAAACCTAAAGGGAAAGGCCTAGCACCAAATTGCATTGGCCATCTGATCTAACTTCTGGAGGCAGTCAAAATGATCCTTAGAATTCTTCCCTACCTTATTCCTGTGCTGAGATACAGGCTGCTCCAACCTGCTGTAAAATGCTTGATTTCGAGAGTGAGCGAAACTAATGAAAACATTGTTGGGGTAAAACCTAAAGGGAAAGACCTAGCACCAAATACAATTTGCCATCTCATCTAACTTCTGGAGGCAGTCAAAATGATCCTTAGAATTCTTCCCTACCTTATTCCTGTGCTGAGATACAGGCTGCTCCAACCTGCTGTAAAATGCTTGATTTCGAGAGTGAGCGAAACTAATGAAAACATTGTTGGCGAAAAACCTAAAGGGAAAGGCCTAGCACCAAATTCCATTGGCCATCTGATCTAACTTCTGGAGGCAGTCAAAATGATCCTTAGAATTCTTCCCTACCTTATTCCTGTGCTGAGATACAGGCTGCTCCAACCTGCTGTAAAATGCTTGATTTCAAGAGTGAGCGAAACTAATGAAAACATTGTTGGGGTAAAACCTAAAGGAAAAGGCCTAGCACCAAATTGCATTGGCCATCTGATCTAACTTCTGGAGGCAGTCAAAATGAGTATTTGAATTCTTCCCTACCTTATTCCTGTGCTGAGATACAGGCTGCTCCAACCTGCTGTAAAATGCTTGATTTCGAGAGTGAGCAAAACTAATGAAAACATTGTTGGGGTAAAACCTAAAGGGAAAGGCCTAGCACCAAATTGCATTGGCCATCTGATCAAACTTCTGGAGGCAGTCAAAATGAGTATTTGAATTCTTCCCTACCTTATTCCTGTGCTGAGATACAGGCTGCTCCAACCTGCTGTAAAATGCTTGATTTCGAGAGTGAGCGAAACTAATGAAAACATTGTTGGGGTAAAACCTAAAGGGAAAGGCCTAGCACCAAATTGCATTGGCCATCTGATCTAACTTCTGGAGGCAGTCAAAATGATCCTTAGAATTCTTCCCTACCTTATTCCTGTGCTGAGATACAGGCTGCTCCAACCTGCTGTAAAATGCTTGATTTCGAGAGTGAGCGAAACTAATGAAAACATTGTTGGGGTAAAACCTAAAGGGAAAGGCCTAGCACCAAATTGCATTGGCCATCTGATCTAACTTCTGGAGGCAGTCAAAATGATCCTTAGAATTCTTCCCTACCTTATTCCTGTGCTGAGATACAGGCTGCTCCAACCTGCTGTAAAATGCTTGATTTCAAGAGTGAGCGAAACTAATGAAAACATTTTTGGGGTAAAACCTAAAGGGAAAGACCTAGCACCAATTCCAATTTGCCATCTGATCTAACTTCTGGAGGCAGTCAAAATGATCCTTAGAATTCTTCCCTACATTATACCTGTGCTGAGATACAGGCTGCTCCAACCTGCTGTAAAATGCTTGATTTCGAGAGTGATCAAAACTAATGAAAACATTGTTGGGGTAAAACCTAAAGGGAAAGGCCTAGCACCAAATTGCATTGGCCATCTGATCTAACTTCTGGAGGCAGTCAAAATGAGTATTTGAATTCTTCCCTACCTTATTCCTGTGCTGAGATACAGGCTGCTCCAACCTGCTGTAAAATGCTTGATTTCGAGAGTGAGCAAAACTAATGAAAACATTGTTGGGGTAAAACCTAAAGCGAAAGACCTAGCACCAAATACAATTTGCCATCTGATCTAACTTCTGGAGGCAGTCAAAATGAGTATTTGAATTCTTCCCTACCTTATTCCTGTGCTGAGATACAGGCTGCTCCAACCTGCTGTAAAATGCTTGATTTCGAGAGTGAGCGAAACTAATGAAAACATTGTTGGGGTAAAACCTAAAGGGAAAGACCTGGCACCAAATACAATTTGCCATCTGATCTAACTTCTGGAGGCAGTCAAAATGAGTATTTGAATTCTTCCCTACCTTATTCCTGTGCTGAGATACAGGCTGCTCCAACCTGCTGTAGAATGCTTGATTTCGAGAGTGATCAAAACTAATGAAAACATTGTTGGCGAAAAACCTAAAGGGAAAGGCCTAGCACCAAATTGCATTGGCCATCTGATCTAACTTCTGGAGGCAGTCAAAATGAGTATTTGAATTCTTCCCTACCTTATTCCTGTGCTGAGATACAGGCTGCTCCAACCTGCTGTAAAATGCTTGATTTCGAGAGTGAGCGAAACTAATGAAAACATTGCTGGGGTAAAACCTAAAGGGAAAGGCCTAGCACCAAATTGCATTGGCCATCTGATCTAACTTCTGGAGGCAGTCAAAATGATCCTTAGAATTCTTCCCTACCTTATTCCTGTGCTGAGATACAGGCTGCTCCAACCTGCTGTAAAATGCTTGATTTCGAGAGTGAGCGAAACTAATGAAAACATTGTTGGGGTAAAACCTAAAGGGAAAGGCCTAGCACCAAATTGCATTGGCCATCTGATCTAACTTCTGGAGGCAGTCAAAATGATCCTTAGAATTCTTCCCTACCTTATTCCTGTGCTGAGATACAGGCTGCTCCAACCTGCTGTAAAATGCTTGATTTTGAGAGTGAGCGAAACTAATGAAAACATTGTTGGGGTAAAACCTAAAGGGAAAGGCCTAGCACCAAATTGCATTGGCCATCTGATCTAACTTCTGGAGGCAGTCAAAATGATCCTTAGAATTCTTCCCTACCTTATTCCTGTGCTGAGATACAGGCTGCTCCAACCTGCTGTAAAATGCTTGATTTCGAGAGTGAGCGAAACTAATGAAAACATTGTTGGGGTAAAACCTAAAGGGAAAGACCTAGCACCAAATCCAATTTGCCATCTCATCTAACTTCTGGAGGCAGTCAAAATGATCCTTAGAATTCTTCCCTACCTTATTCCTGTGCTGAGATACAGGCTGCTCCAACCTGCTGTAAAATGCTTGATTTCGAGAGTGAGCGAAACTAATGAAAACATTGTTGGGGTAAAACCTAAAGGGAAAGGCCTAGCACCAAATTGCATTGGCCATCTGATCTAACTTCTGGAGGCAGTCAAAATGAGTATTTGAATTCTTCCCTACCTTATTCCTGTGCTGAGATACAGGCTGCTCCAACCTGCTGTAAAATGCTTGATTTCGAGAGTGAGCGAAACTAATGAAAACATTGTTGGGGTAAAACCTAAAGGGAAAGACCTCGCACCAAATACAATTTGCCATCTTATCTAACTTCTGGAGGCAGTCAAAATGATCCTTAGAATTCTTCCCTACCTTATTCCTGTGCTGAGATACAGGCTGCTCCAACCTGCTGTAAAATGCTTGATTTCGAGAGTGATCAAAACTAATGAAAACATTGTTGGCGAAAAATCTAAAGGGAAAGGCCTAGCACCAAATTCCATTGGCCATCTGATCTAACTTCTGGAGGCAGTCAAAATGATCCTTAGAATTCTTCCCTACCTTATTCCTGTGCTGAGATACAGGCTGCTCCAACCTGCTGTAAAATGCTTGATTTCGAGAGTGATCGAAACTAATGAAAACATTGCTGGGGTAAAACCTAAAGGGAAAGGCCTAGCACCAAATTGCATTGGCCATCTGATCTAACTTCCGGAGGCAGTCAAAATGAGTATTTGAATTCTTCCCTACCTTATTCCTGTGCTGAGATACAGGCTGCTCCAACCTGCTGTAAAATGCTTGATTTCGAGAGTGATCAAGACTAATGAAAACATTGTTGGGGTAAAACCTAAAGGGAAAGGCCTAGCACCAAATTGCATTGGCCATCTGATCTAAGTTCTGGAGGCAGTCAAAATGAGTATTTGAATTCTTCCCTACCTTATTCCTGTGCTGAGATACAGGCTGCTCCAACCTGCTGTAAAATGCTTGATTTCGAGAGTGAGCGAAACTAATGAAAACATTGTTGGGGTAAAACCTAAAGGGAAAGGCCTAGCACCAAATTGCATTGGCCATCTGATCTAACTTCTGGAGGCAGTCAAAATGATCCTTAGAATTCTTCCCTACCTTATTCCTGTGCTGAGATACAGGCTGCTCCAACCTGCTGTAAAATGCTTGATTTCCAGAGTGAGCGAAACTAATGAAAACATTGTTGGGGTAAAACCTAAAGGGAAAGGCCTAGCACCAAATTGCATTGGCCATCTGATCTAACTTCTGGAGGCAGTCAAAATGATCCTTAGAATTCTTCCCTACCTTATTCCTGTGCTGAGATACAGGCTGCTCCAACCTGCTGTAAAATGCTTGATTTCAAGAGTGAGCGAAACTAATGAAAACATTGTTGGGGTAAAACCTAAAGGGAAAGACCTAGCACCAAATACAATTTGCCATCTGATCTAACTTCTGGAGGCAGTCAAAATGATCCTTAGAATTCTTCCCTACCTTATACCTGTGCTGAGATACAGGCTGCTCCAACCTGCTGTAAAATGCTTGATTTCGAGAGTGATCAAAACTAATGAAAACATTGTTGGCGAAAAATCTAAAGGGAAAGGCCTAGCACCAAATTGCATTGGCCATCTGATCTAACTTCTGGAGGCAGTCAAAATGATCCTTAGAATTCTTCCCTACCTTATTCCTCTGCTGAGATACAGGCTGCTCCAACCTGCTGTAAAATGCTTGATTTCGAGAGTGAGCGAAACTAATGAAATCATTGTTGGGGTAAAACCTAAAGGGAAAGGCCTAGCACCAAATTGCATTGGCCATCTGATCTAACTTCTGGAGGCAGTCAAAATGATCCTTAGAATTCTTCCCTACCTTATTCCTGTGCTGAGATACAGGCTGCTCCAACCTGCTGTAAAATGCTTGATTTCGAGAGTGAGCGAAACTAATGAAAACATTGTTGGGGTAAAACATAAAGGGAAAGACCTAGCACCAAATTCCATTGGCCATCTGATCTAACTTCTGGAGGCAGTCAAAATGAGTATTTGAATTCTTCCCTACCTTATTCCTGTGCTGAGATACAGGCTGCACCAACCTGCTGTAAAATGCTTGATTTCGAGAGTGAGCGAAACTAATGAAAACATTGCTGGGGTAAAACCTAAAGGGAAAGGCCTAGCACCAAATTGCATTGGCCATCTGATCTAACTTCTGGAGGCAGTCAAAATGATCCTTAGAATTCTTCCCTACCTTATTCCTGTGCTGAGATACAGGCTGCTCCAACCTGCTGTAAAATGCTTGATTTCAAGAGTGATCGAAAACTAATGAAAACATTGTTGGGGTAAAACCTAAAGGGAAAGACCTAGCACCAAATACAATTTGCCATCTGATCTAACTTCTGGAGGCAGTCAAAATGAGTATTTGAATTCTTCCCTACCTTATTCCTGTGCTGAGATACAGGCTGCTCCAACCTGCTGTAAAATGCTTGATTTCGAGAGTGAGCAAAACTAATGAAAACATTGTTGGGGTAAAACCTAAAGGGAAAGACATAGCACCAAATAAAATTTGCCATCTGATCTAACTTCTGGAGGCAGTCAAAATGAGTATTTGAATTCTTCCCTACCTTATTCCTGTGCTGAGATACAGGCTGCTCCAACCTGCTGTAAAATGCTTGATTTCGAGAGTGATCAAAACTAATGAAAACATTGTTGGCGAAAAACCTAAAGGGAAAGGCCTAGCACCAAATTCCATTGGCCATCTGATCTAACTTCTGGAGGCAGTCAAAATGATCCTTAGAATTCTTCCCTACCTTATTCCTGTGCTGAGATACAGGCTGCTCCAACCTGCTGTAAAATGCTTGATTTTGAGAGTGATCGAAACTAATGAAAACATTGTTGGGGTAAAACCTAAAGGGAAAGGCCTAGCACCAAATTGCATTGGCCATCTGATCTAACTTCTGGAGGCAGTCAAAATGATCCTTAGAATTCTTCCCTACCTTATTCCTGTGCTGAGATACAGGCTGCTCCAACCTGCTGTAAAATGCTTGATTTCGAGAGTGAGCGAAACTAATGAAAACATTGTTGGGGTAAAACCTAAAGGGAAAGGCCTAGCACCAAATTGCATTGGCCATCTGATCTAACTTCTGGAGGCAGTCAAAATGAGTATTTGAATTCTTCCCTACCTTATTCCTGTGCTGAGATACAGGCTGCTCCAACCTGCTGTAAAATGCTTGATTTCGAGAGTGAGCGAAACTAATGAAAACATTGTTGGGGTAAAACCTAAAGGGAAAGGCCTAGCACCAAATACAATTTGCCATCTGATCTAACTTCTGGAGGCAGTCAAAATGAGTATTTGAATTCTTCCCTACCTTATTCCTGTGCTGAGATACAGGCTGCTCCAACCTGCTGTAAAATGCTTGATTTCGAGACTGAGCGAAACTAATGAAAATATTGTTGGGGTAAAACCTAAAGAGAAAGACCTAGCACCAAATAAAATTTGCCATCTGATCTAACTTCTGGAGGCAGTCAAAATGATCCTTAGAATTCTTCCCTACCTTATTCCTGTGCTGAGATACAGGCTGCTCCAACCTGCTGTAAAATGCTTGATTTCAAGAGTGAGCGAAACTAATGAAAACATTGTTGGGGTAAAACCTAAAGGGAAAGGCCTAGCACCAAATTGCATTGGCCATCTGATCTAACTTCTGGAGGCAGTCAAAATGAGTATTTGAATTCTTCCCTACCTTATACCTGTGCTGAGATACAGGCTGCTCCAACCTGCTGTAAAATGCTTGATTTCGAGAGTGAGCGAAACTAATGAAAACATTGTTGGCGAAAAATCTAAAGGGAAAGGCCTAGCACCTAATTGCATTGGCCATCTGATCTAACTTCTGGAGGCAGTCAAAATGATCCTTAGAATTCTTCCCTACCTTATTCCTCTGCTGAGATACAGGCTGCTCCAACCTGCTGTAAAATGCTTGATTTCGAGAGTGAGCGAAACTAATGAAAACATTGTTGGGGGTAAAACATAAAGGGAAAGACCTAGCACCAAATTCCATTGGCCATCTGATCTAACTTCTGGAGGCAGTCAAAATGATCCTTAGAATTCTTCCCTACCTTATTCCTGTGCTGAGATACAGGCTGCTCCAACCTGCTGTAAAATGCTTGATTTCGAGAGTGAGCAAAACTAATGAAAACATTGTTGGGGTAAAACCTAAAGGGAAAGACCTGGCACCAAATACAATTTGCCATCTGATCTAACTTCTGGAGGCAGTCAAAATGAGTATTTGAATTCTTCCCTACCTTATTCCTGTGCTGAGATACAGGCTGCTCCAACCTGCTGTAAAATGCTTGATTTCGAGAGTGAGCGAAACTAATGAAAACATTGTTGGGGTAAAACCTAAAGGGAAAGACCTAGCACCAAATACAATTTGCCATCTGATCTAACTTCTGGAGGCAGTCAAAATGAGTATTTGAATTCTTCCCTACCTTATTCCTGTGCTGAGATACAGGCTGCTCCAACCTGCTGTAAAATGCTTGATTTCGAGAGTGAGCGAAACTAATGAAAACATTGTTGGGGTAAAACCTAAAGAGAAAGACCTAGCACCAAATAAAATTTGCCATCTGATCTAACTTCTGGAGGCAGTCAAAATGATCCTTAGAATTCTTCCCTACCTTATTCCTGTGCTGAGATACAGGCTGCTCCAACCTGCTGTAAAATGCTTGATTTCAAGAGTGAGCGAAACTAATGAAAACATTGTTGGGGTAAAACCTAAAGGGAAAGGCCTAGCACCAAATTGCATTGGCCATCTGATCTAACTTCTGGAGGCAGTCAAAATGAGTATTTGAATTCTTCCCTACCTTATTCCTGTGCTGAGATACAGGCTGCTCCAACCTGCTGTAAAATGCTTGATTTCGAGAGTGAGCGAAACTAATGAAAACATTGTTGGGGTAAAACCTAAAGGGAAAGACCTCGCACCAAATACAATTTGCCATCTTATCTAACTTCTGGAGGCAGTCAAAATGATCCTTAGAATTCTTCCCTACCTTATTCCTGTGCTGAGATACAGGCTGCTCCAACCTGCTGTAAAATGCTTGATTTCGAGAGTGATCAAAACTAATGAAAACATTGTTGGCGAAAAATCTAAAGGGAAAGGCCTAGCACCAAATTCCATTGGCCATCTGATCTAACTTCTGGAGGCAGTCAAAATGATCCTTAGAATTCTTCCCTACCTTATTCCTGTGCTGAGATACAGGCTGCTCCAACCTGCTGTAAAATGCTTGATTTCGAGAGTGATCGAAACTAATGAAAACATTGCTGGGGTAAAACCTAAAGGGAAAGGCCTAGCACCAAATTGCATTGGCCATCTGATCTAACTTCCGGAGGCAGTCAAAATGAGTATTTGAATTCTTCCCTACCTTATTCCTGTGCTGAGATACAGGCTGCTCCAACCTGCTGTAAAATGCTTGATTTCGAGAGTGATCAAGACTAATGAAAACATTGTTGGGGTAAAACCTAAAGGGAAAGGCCTAGCACCAAATTGCATTGGCCATCTGATCTAACTTCTGGAGGCAGTCAAAATGAGTATTTGAATTCTTCCCTACCTTATTCCTGTGCTGAGATACAGGCTGCTCCAACCTGCTGTAAAATGCTTGATTTCGAGAGTGAGCGAAACTAATGAAAACATTGTTGGGGTAAAACCTAAAGGGAAAGGCCTAGCACCAAATTGCATTGGCCATCTGATCTAACTTCTGGAGGCAGTCAAAATGATCCTTAGAATTCTTCCCTACCTTATTCCTGTGCTGAGATACAGGCTGCTCCAACCTGCTGTAAAATGCTTGATTTCCAGAGTGAGCGAAACTAATGAAAACATTGTTGGGGTAAAACCTAAAGGGAAAGGCCTAGCACCAAATTGCATTGGCCATCTGATCTAACTTCTGGAGGCAGTCAAAATGATCCTTAGAATTCTTCCCTACCTTATTCCTGTGCTGAGATACAGGCTGCTCCAACCTGCTGTAAAATGCTTGATTTCAAGAGTGAGCGAAACTAATGAAAACATTGTTGGGGTAAAACCTAAAGGGAAAGACCTAGCACCAAATACAATTTGCCATCTGATCTAACTTCTGGAGGCAGTCAAAATGATCCTTAGAATTCTTCCCTACCTTATACCTGTGCTGAGATACAGGCTGCTCCAACCTGCTGTAAAATGCTTGATTTCGAGAGTGATCAAAACTAATGAAAACATTGTTGGCGAAAAATCTAAAGGGAAAGGCCTAGCACCAAATTGCATTGGCCATCTGATCTAACTTCTGGAGGCAGTCAAAATGATCCTTAGAATTCTTCCCTACCTTATTCCTCTGCTGAGATACAGGCTGCTCCAACCTGCTGTAAAATGCTTGATTTCGAGAGTGAGCGAAACTAATGAAATCATTGTTGGGGTAAAACCTAAAGGGAAAGGCCTAGCACCAAATTGCATTGGCCATCTGATCTAACTTCTGGAGGCAGTCAAAATGATCCTTAGAATTCTTCCCTACCTTATTCCTGTGCTGAGATACAGGCTGCTCCAACCTGCTGTAAAATGCTTGATTTCGAGAGTGAGCGAAACTAATGAAAACATTGTTG
Organism: Melanerpes formicivorus; assembly: GCF_026170545.1. NCBI lineage: Eukaryota > Metazoa > Chordata > Aves > Piciformes > Picidae > Melanerpes > Melanerpes formicivorus. The sequence continues at coordinate 280,954 of NW_027142566.1, read as the reverse complement.
GGGTAAAACATAAAGGGAAAGACCTAGCACCAAATTCCATTGGCCATCTGATCTAACTTCTGGAGGCAGTCAAAATGAGTATTTGAATTCTTCCCTACCTTATTCCTGTGCTGAGATACAGGCTGCACCAACCTGCTGTAAAATGCTTGATTTCGAGAGTGAGCGAAACTAATGAAAACATTGCTGGGGTAAAACCTAAAGGGAAAGGCCTAGCACCAAATTGCATTGGCCATCTGATCTAACTTCTGGAGGCAGTCAAAATGATCCTTAGAATTCTTCCCTACCTTATTCCTGTGCTGAGATACAGGCTGCTCCAACCTGCTGTAAAATGCTTGATTTCAAGAGTGATCGAAACTAATGAAAACATTGTTGGGGTAAAACCTAAAGGGAAAGACCTAGCACCAAATACAATTTGCCATCTGATCTAACTTCTGGAGGCAGTCAAAATGAGTATTTGAATTCTTCCCTACCTTATTCCTGTGCTGAGATACAGGCTGCTCCAACCTGCTGTAAAATGCTTGATTTCGAGAGTGAGCAAAACTAATGAAAACATTGTTGGGGTAAAACCTAAAGGGAAAGACATAGCACCAAATAAAATTTGCCATCTGATCTAACTTCTGGAGGCAGTCAAAATGAGTATTTGAATTCTTCCCTACCTTATTCCTGTGCTGAGATACAGGCTGCTCCAACCTGCTGTAAAATGCTTGATTTCGAGAGTGATCAAAACTAATGAAAACATTGTTGGCGAAAAACCTAAAGGGAAAGGCCTAGCACCAAATTCCATTGGCCATCTGATCTAACTTCTGGAGGCAGTCAAAATGATCCTTAGAATTCTTCCCTACCTTATTCCTGTGCTGAGATACAGGCTGCTCCAACCTGCTGTAAAATGCTTGATTTTGAGAGTGATCGAAACTAATGAAAACATTGTTGGGGTAAAACCTAAAGGGAAAGGCCTAGCACCAAATTGCATTGGCCATCTGATCTAACTTCTGGAGGCAGTCAAAATGATCCTTAGAATTCTTCCCTACCTTATTCCTGTGCTGAGATACAGGCTGCTCCAACCTGCTGTAAAATGCTTGATTTCGAGAGTGAGCGAAACTAATGAAAACATTGTTGGGGTAAAACCTAAAGGGAAAGGCCTAGCACCAAATTGCATTGGCCATCTGATCTAACTTCTGGAGGCAGTCAAAATGAGTATTTGAATTCTTCCCTACCTTATTCCTGTGCTGAGATACAGGCTGCTCCAACCTGCTGTAAAATGCTTGATTTCGAGAGTGAGCGAAACTAATGAAAACATTGTTGGGGTAAAACCTAAAGGGAAAGGCCTAGCACCAAATACAATTTGCCATCTGATCTAACTTCTGGAGGCAGTCAAAATGAGTATTTGAATTCTTCCCTACCTTATTCCTGTGCTGAGATACAGGCTGCTCCAACCTGCTGTAAAATGCTTGATTTCGAGACTGAGCGAAACTAATGAAAATATTGTTGGGGTAAAACCTAAAGAGAAAGACCTAGCACCAAATAAAATTTGCCATCTGATCTAACTTCTGGAGGCAGTCAAAATGATCCTTAGAATTCTTCCCTACCTTATTCCTGTGCTGAGATACAGGCTGCTCCAACCTGCTGTAAAATGCTTGATTTCAAGAGTGAGCGAAACTAATGAAAACATTGTTGGGGTAAAACCTAAAGGGAAAGGCCTAGCACCAAATTGCATTGGCCATCTGATCTAACTTCTGGAGGCAGTCAAAATGAGTATTTGAATTCTTCCCTACCTTATACCTGTGCTGAGATACAGGCTGCTCCAACCTGCTGTAAAATGCTTGATTTCGAGAGTGAGCGAAACTAATGAAAACATTGTTGGCGAAAAATCTAAAGGGAAAGGCCTAGCACCTAATTGCATTGGCCATCTGATCTAACTTCTGGAGGCAGTCAAAATGATCCTTAGAATTCTTCCCTACCTTATTCCTCTGCTGAGATACAGGCTGCTCCAACCTGCTGTAAAATGCTTGATTTCGAGAGTGAGCGAAACTAATGAAAACATTGTTGGGGTAAAACATAAAGGGAAAGACCTAGCACCAAATTCCATTGGCCATCTGATCTAACTTCTGGAGGCAGTCAAAATGATCCTTAGAATTCTTCCCTACCTTATTCCTGTGCTGAGATACAGGCTGCTCCAACCTGCTGTAAAATGCTTGATTTCGAGAGTGAGCAAAACTAATGAAAACATTGTTGGGGTAAAACCTAAAGGGAAAGACCTGGCACCAAATACAATTTGCCATCTGATCTAACTTCTGGAGGCAGTCAAAATGAGTATTTGAATTCTTCCCTACCTTATTCCTGTGCTGAGATACAGGCTGCTCCAACCTGCTGTAAAATGCTTGATTTCGAGAGTGAGCGAAACTAATGAAAACATTGTTGGGGTAAAACCTAAAGGGAAAGACCTAGCACCAAATACAATTTGCCATCTGATCTAACTTCTGGAGGCAGTCAAAATGAGTATTTGAATTCTTCCCTACCTTATTCCTGTGCTGAGATACAGGCTGCTCCAACCTGCTGTAAAATGCTTGATTTCGAGAGTGAGCGAAACTAATGAAAACATTGTTGGGGTAAAACCTAAAGAGAAAGACCTAGCACCAAATAAAATTTGCCATCTGATCTAACTTCTGGAGGCAGTCAAAATGATCCTTAGAATTCTTCCCTACCTTATTCCTGTGCTGAGATACAGGCTGCTCCAACCTGCTGTAAAATGCTTGATTTCAAGAGTGATCAAAACTAATGAAAACATTGTTGGGGTAAAACCTAAAGGGAAAGGCCTAGCACCAAATTGCATTGGCCATCTGATCTAACTTCTGGAGGCAGTCAAAATGAGTATTTGAATTCTTCCCTACCTTATACCTGTGCTGAGATACAGGCTGCTCCAACCTGCTGTAAAATGCTTGATTTCGAGAGTGATCAAAACTAATGAAAACATTGTTGGCGAAAAATCTAAAGGGAAAGGCCTAGCACCAAATTGCATTGGCCATCTGATCTAACTTCTGGAGGCAGTCAAAATGATCCTTAGAATTCTTCCCTACCTTATTCCTCTGCTGAGATACAGGCTGCTCCAACCTGCTGTAAAATGCTTGATTTCGAGAGTGAGCGAAACTAATGAAATCATTGTTGGGGTAAAACCTAAAGGGAAAGGCCTAGCACCAAATTGCATTGGCCATCTGATCTAACTTCTGGAGGCAGTCAAAATGAGTATTTGAATTCTTCCCTACCTTATTCCTGTGCTGAGATACAGGCTGCTCCAACCTGCTGTAAAATGCTTGATTTCGAGAGTGAGCGAAACTAATGAAAACATTGTTGGGGTAAAACCTAAAGGGAAAGGCCTAGCACCAAATTGCATTGGCCATCTGATCTAACTTCTGGAGGCAGTCAAAATGAGTATTTGAATTCTTCCCTACCTTATTCCTGTGCTGAGATACAGGCTGCTCCAACCTGCTGTAAAATGCTTGATTTCGAGAGTGAGCGAAACTAATGAAAACATTGTTGGGGTAAAACATAAAGGGAAAGACCTAGCACCAAATTCCATTGGCCATCTGATCTAACTTCTGGAGGCAGTCAAAATGATCCTTAGAATTCTTCCCTACCTTATTCCTGTGCTGAGATACAGGCTGCTCCAACCTGCTGTAAAATGCTTGATTTCGAGAGTGAGCAAAACTAATGAAAACATTGTTGGGGTAAAACCTAAAGGGAAAGACCTGGCACCAAATACAATTTGCCATCTGATCTAACTTCTGGAGGCAGTCAAAATGAGTATTTGAATTCTTCCCTACCTTATTCCTGTGCTGAGATACAGGCTGCTCCAACCTGCTGTAAAATGCTTGATTTCGAGAGTGATCAAAACTAATGAAAACATTGTTGGCGAAAAACCTAAAGGGAAAGGCCTAGCACCAAATTCCATTGGCCATCTGATCTAACTTCTGGAGGCAGTCAAAATGATCCTTAGAATTCTTCCCTACCTTATTCCTGTGCTGAGATACAGGCTGCTCCAACCTGCTGTAAAATGCTTGATTTTGAGAGTGAGCGAAACTAATGAAAACATTGTTGGGGTAAAACCTAAAGGGAAAGGCCTAGCACCAAATTGCATTGGCCATCTGATCTAACTTCTGGAGGCAGTCAAAATGAGTATTTGAATTCTTCCCTACCTTATTCCTGTGCTGAGATACAGGCTGCTCCAACCTGCTGTAAAATGCTTGATTTCGAGAGTGAGCGAAACTAATGAAAACATTGTTGGGGTAAAACCTAAAGGGAAAGACCTAGCACCAAATACAATTTGCCATCTGATCTAACTTCTGGAGGCAGTCAAAATGAGTATTTGAATTCTTCCCTACCTTATTCCTGTGCTGAGATACAGGCTGCTCCAACCTGCTGTAAAATGCTTGATTTCGAGAGTGAGCGAAACTAATGAAAACATTGTTGGGGTAAAACCTAAAGAGAAAGACCTAGCACCAAATAAAATTTGCCATCTGATCTAACTTCTGGAGGCAGTCAAAATGATCCTTAGAATTCTTCCCTACCTTATTCCTGTGCTGAGATACAGGCTGCTCCAACCTGCTGTAAAATGCTTGATTTCAAGAGTGAGCGAAACTAATGAAAACATTGTTGGGGTAAAACCTAAAGGGAAAGGCCTAGCACCAAATTGCATTGGCCATCTGATGTAACTTCTGGAGGCAGTCAAAATGAGTATTTGAATTCTTCCCTACCTTATACCTGTGCTGAGATACAGGCTGCTCTAACCTGCTGTAAAATGCTTGATTTCGAGAGTGATCAAAACTAATGAAAACATTGTTGGCGAAAAATCTAAAGGGAAAGGCCTAGCACCAAATTGCATTGGCCATCTGATCTAACTTCTGGAGGCAGTCAAAATGATCCTTAGAATTCTTCCCTACCTTATTCCTCTGCTGAGATACAGGCTGCTCCAACCTGCTGTAAAATGCTTGATTTCGAGAGTGAGCGAAACTAATGAAATCATTGTTGGGGTAAAACCTAAAGGGAAAGGCCTAGCACCAAATTGCATTGGCCATCTGATCTAACTTCTGGAGGCAGTCAAAATGATCCTTAGAATTCTTCCCTACCTTATTCCTGTGCTGAGATACAGGCTGCTCCAACCTGCTGTAAAATGCTTGATTTCGAGAGTGAGCGAAACTAATGAAAACATTGTTGGGGTAAAACATAAAGGGAAAGACCTAGCACCAAACTCCATTGGCCATCTGATCTAACTTCTGGAGGCAGTCAAAATGATCCTTAGAATTCTTCCCTACCTTATTCCTGTGCTGAGATACAGGCTGCTCCAACCTGCTGTAAAATGCTTGATTTCGAGAGTGAGCGAAACTAATGAAAACATTGTTGGGGTAAAACCTAAAGGGAAAGGCCTAGCACCAAATTGCGTTGGCCATCTGATCTAACTTCTGGAGGCAGTCAAAATGAGTATTTGAATTCTTCCCTACCTTATTCCTGTGCTGAGATACAGGCTGCTCCAACCTCCTGTAAAATGCTTGATTTCGAGAGTGAGCGAAACTAATGAAAACATTGTTCGGGTAAAACCTAAAGGGAAAGGCCTAGCACTAAATACAATTTGCCATCTGATCTAACTTCTGGAGGCAGTCAAAATGAGTATTTGAATTCTTCCCTACCTTATTCCTGTGCTGAGATACAGGCTGCTCCAACCTGCTGTAAAATGCTTGATTTCGAGAGTGAGCGAAACTAATGAAAACATTGTTGGGGTACAACATAAAGGGAAAGACCTAGCACCAAATTCCATTGGCCATCTGATCTAACTTCTGGAGGCAGTCAAAATGATCCTTAGAATTCTTCCCTACCTTATTCCTGTGCTGAGATACAGGCTGCTCCAACCTGCTGTAAAATGCTTGATTTCGAGAGTGAGCGAAACTAATGAAAACATTGCTGGGGTAAATCCTAAAGGGAAAGGCCTAGCACCAAATTGCATTGGCCATCTGATCTAACTTCTGGAGGCAGTCAAAATGAGTATTTGAATTCTTCCCTACCTTATTCCTGTGCTGAGATACAGGCTGCTCCAACCTGCTGTAAAATGCTTGATTTCGAGAGTGAGCGAAACTAATGAAAACATTGTTGGGGTAAAACCTAAAGGCAAAGGCCTAGCACCAAATTGCATTGGCCATCTGATCTAACTTCTGGAGGCAGTCAAAATGATCCTTAGAATTCTTCCCTACCTTATCCCTGTGCTGAGATACAGGCTGCTCCAACCTGCTGTAAAATGCTTGATTTCAAGAGTGATCGAAACTAATGAAAACATTGTTGGGGTAAAACCTAAAGGGAAAGACCTAGCACCAAATACAATTTGCCATCTGATCTAACTTCTGGAGGCAGTCAAAATGAGTATTTGAATTCTTCCCTACCTTATTCCTGTGCTGAGATACAGGCTGCTCCAACCTGCTGTAAAATGCTTGATTTCGAGAGTGAACGAAACTAATGAAAACATTGTTGGGGTAAAACCTAAAGGGAAAGGCCTAGCACCAAATTCCATTGGCCATCTGATCTAACTTCTGGAGGCAGTCAAAATGATCCTTAGAATTCTTCCCTACCTTATTCCTGTGCTGAGATACAGGCTGCTCCAACCTGCTGTAAAATGCTTGATTTCGAGAGTGAGCGAAACTAATGAAAACATTGCTGGGGTAAATCCTAAAGGGAAAGGCCTAGCACCAAATTGCATTGGCCATCTGATCTAACTTCTGGAGGCAGTCAAAATGAGTATTTGAATTCTTCCCTACCTTATTCCTGTGCTGAGATACAGGCTGCTCCAACCTGCTGTAAAATGCTTGATTTCGAGAGTGAGCGAAACTAATGAAAACATTGCTGGGGTAAAACCTAAAGGGAAAGGCCTAGCACCAAATTGCATTGGCCATCTGATCTAACTTCTGGAGGCAGTCAAAATGAGTATTTGAATTCTTCCCTACCTTATTCCTGTGCTGAGATACAGGCTGCTCCAACCTGCTGTAAAATGCTTGATTTCGAGAGTGAGCGAAACTAATGAAAACATTGTTGGGGTAAAACCTAAAGGGAAAGGCCTAGCACCAAATTGCATTGGCCATCTGATCTAACTTCTGGAGGCAGTCAAAATGATCCTTAGAATTCTTCCCTACCTTATTCCTGTGCTGAGATACAGGCTGCTCCAACCTGCTGTAAAATGCTTGATTTCAAGAGTGATCGAAACTAATGAAAACATTGTTGGGGTAAAACCTAAAGGGAAAGACCTAGCACCAAATCCAATTTGCCATCTGATCTAACTTCTGGAGGCAGTCAAAATGAGTATTTGAATTCTTCCCTACCTTATTCCTGTGCTGAGATACAGGCTGCTCCAACCTGCTGTAAAATGCTTGATTTCGAGAGTGAGCGAAACTAATGAAAACATTGTTGGGGTGAAACCTAAAGGGAAAGGCCTAGCACCAAATTGCATTGGCCATCTGATCTAACTTCTGGAGGCAGTCAAAATGAGTATTTGAATTCTTCCCTACCTTATTCCTGTGCTGAGATACAGGCTGCTCCAACCTGCTGTAAAATGCTTGATTTCGAGATTGAGCGAAACTAATGAAAACATTGTTGGGGTAAAACATAAAGGGAAAGACCTAGCACCAAATTCCATTGGCCATCTGATCTAACTTCTGGAGGCAGTCAAAATGATCCTTAGAATTCTTCCCTACCTTATTCCTGTGCTGAGATACAGGCTGCTCCAACCTGCTGTAAAATGCTTGATTTCGAGAGTGAGCGAAACTAATGAAAACATTGTTGGGGTAAAACCTAAAGGGAAAGGCCTAGCACCAAATTGCATTGGCCATCTGATCTAACTTCTGGAGGCAGTCAAAATGAGTATTTGAATTCTTCCCTACCTTATTCCTGTGCTGAGATACAGGCTGCTCCAACCTGCTGTAAAATGCTTGATTTCGAGAGTGAGCGAAACTAATGAAAACATTGTTGGGGTAAAACCTAAAGGGAAAGGCCTAGCACCAAATTGCATTGGCCATCTGATCTAACTTCTGGAGGCAGTACAAATGATCCTTAGAATTCTTCCCTACCTTATTCCTGTGCTGAGATACAGGCTGCTCCAACCTGCTGTAAAATGCTTGATTTCAAGAGTGAGCGAAACTAATGAAAACATTGTTGGGGTAAAACCTAAAGAGAAAGACCTCGCACCAAATAAAATTTGCCATCTGATCTAACTTCTGGAGGCAGTCAAAATGATCCTTAGAATTCTTCCCTACCTTATTCCTGTGCTGAGATACAGGCTGCTCCAACCTGCTGTAAAATGCTTGATTTCGAGAGTGAGCGAAACTAATGAAAACATAGCTGGGGTAAAATCTAAAGGGAAAGGCCTAGCACCAAATTGCATTGGCCATCTGATCTAACTTCTGGAGGCAGTCAAAATGAGTATTTGAATTCTTCCCTACCTTATTCCTGTGCTGAGATACAGGCTGCTCCAACCTGCTGTAAAATGCTTGATTTCGAGAGTGAGCGAAACTAATGAAAACATTGTTGGGGTAAAACCTAAAGGGAAAGACCTAGCACCAAATCCAATTTGCCATCTGATCTAACTTCTGGAGGCAGTCAAAATGAGTATTTGAATTCTTCCCTACCTTATTCCTGTGCTGAGATACAGGCTGCTCCAACCTGCTGTAAAATGCTTGATTTCGAGAGTGAGCGAAACTAATGAAAACATTGTTGGGGTAAAACATAAAGGGAAAGACCTAGCACCAAATTCCATTGGCCATCTGATCTAACTTCTGGAGGCAGTCAAAATGATCCTTAGAATTCTTCCCTACCTTATTCCTGTGCTGAGATACAGGCTGCTCCAACCTGCTGTAAAATGCTTGATTTCAAGAGTGAGCGAAACTAATGAAAACATTGCTGGGGTAAATCCTAAAGGGAAAGGCCTAGCACCAAATTGCATTGGCCATCTGATCTAACTTCTGGAGGCAGTCAAAATGAGTATTTGAATTCTTCCCTACCTTATTCCTGTGCTGAGAAACAGTCTGCTCCAACCTGCTGTAAAATGCTTGATTTCGAGAGTGAGCGAAACTAATGAAAACATTGTTGGGGTAAAACCTAAAGGGAAAGGCCTAGCACCAAATTGCATTGGCCATCTGATCTAACTTCTGGAGGCAGTCAAAATGATCCTTAGAATTCTTCCCTACCTTATTCCTGTGCTGAGATACAGGCTGCTCCAACCTGCTGTAAAATGCTTGATTTCAAGAGTGATCGAAACTAATGAAAACATTGTTGGGGTAAAACCTAAAGGGAAAGACCTAGCACCAAATCCAATTTGCCATCTGATCTAACTTCTGGAGGCAGTCAAAATGATCCTTAGAATTCTTCCCTACCTTATTCCTGTGCTGAGATACAGGCTGCTCCAACCTGCTGTAAAATGCTTGATTTCGAGAGTGAGCGAAACTAATGAAAACATTGTTGGGGTAAAACCTAAAGAGAAAGACCTAGCACCAAATAAAATTTGCCATCTGATCTAACTTCTGGAGGCAGTCAAAATGATCCTTAGAATTCTTCCCTACCTTATTCCTGTGCTGAGATACAGGCTGCTCCAACCTGCTGTAAAATGCTTGATTTCAAGAGTGAGCGAAACTAATGAAAACATTGTTGGGATAAAACCTAAAGGGAAAGACCTAGCACCAAATACAATTTGCCATCTGAACTAACTTCTGGAGGCAGTCAAAATGAGTATTTGAATTCTTCCCTACCTTATACCTGTGCTGAGATACAGGCTGCTCCAACCTGCTGTAAAATGCTTGATTTCGAGAGTGATCAAAACTAATGAAAACATTGTTGGCGAAAAATCTAAAGGGAAAGGCCTAGCACCAAATTGCATTGGCCATCTGATCTAACTTCTGGAGGCAGTCAAAATGATCCTTAGAATTCTTCCCTACCTTATTCCTGTGCTGAGATACAGGCTGCTCCAACCTGCTGTAAAATGCTTGATTTCGAGAGTGAGCGAAACTAATGAAAACATTGTTCGGGTAAAACCTAAAGGGAAAGGCCTAGCACCAAATTGCATTGGCCATCTGATCTAACTTCTGGAGGCAGTCAAAATGATCCTTAGAATTCTTCCCTACCTTATTCCTGTGCTGAGATACAGGCTGCTCCAACCTGCTGTAAAATGCTTGATTTCGAGAGTGAGCGAAACTAATGAAAACATTGTTGGGGTAAAACCTAAAGGGAAAGGCCTAGCACCAAATTCCATTGGCCATCTGATCTAACTTCTGGAGGCAGTCAAAATGATCCTTAGAATTCTTCCCTACCTTATTCCTGTGCTGAGATACAGGCTGCTCCAACCTGCTGTAAAATGCTTGATTTCGAGAGTGAGCGAAACTAATGAAAACATTGTTGGGGTAAAACCTAAAGGGAAATGCCTAGCACCAAATTCCATTGGCCATCTGATCTAACTTCTGGAGGCAGTCAAAATGAGTATTTGAATTCTTCCCTACCTTATTCCTGTGCTGAGATACAGGCTGCTCCAACCTGCTGTAAAATGCTTGATTTCGAGAGTGAGCGAAACTAATGAAAATATTTTTGGGGTAAAACCTAAAGAGAAAGACCTAGCACCAAATAAAATTTGCCATCTGATCTAACTTCTGGAGGCAGTCAAAATGATCCTTAGAATTCTTCCCTACCTTATTCCTGTGCTGAGATACAGGCTGCTCCAACCTGCTGTAAAATGCTTGATTTCAAGAGTGAGTGAAACTAATGAAAACATTGTTGGGGTAAAACCTAAAGGGAAAGACCTAGCACCAAATACAATTTGCCATCTGATCTAACTTCTGGAGGCAGTCAAAATGAGTATTTGAATTCTTCCCTACCTTATACCTGTGCTGAGATACAGGCTGCTCCAACCTGCTGTAAAATGCTTGATTTCGAGAGTGATCAAAACTAATGAAAACATTGTTGGTGAAAAATCTAAAGGGAAAGGCCTAGCACCAATTTGCATTGGCCATCTGATCTAACTTCTGGAGGCAGTCAAAATGATCCTTAGAATTCTTCCCTACCTTATTCCTGTGCTGAGATACAGGCTGCTCCAACCTGCAGTAAAATGCTTGATTTCGAGAGTGAGCGAAACTAATGAAAACATTGTTGGGGTAAAACATAAAGGGAAAGACCTAGCGCCAAATTCCATTGGCCATCTCATCTAACTTCTGGAGGCAGTCAAAATGATCCTTAGAATTCTTCCCTACCTTATTCCTGTGCTGAGATACAGGCTGCTCCAACCTGCTGTAAAATGCTTGATTTCGAGAGTGAACGAAACTAATGAAAACATTGCTGGGGTAAAATCTAAAGGGAAAGGCCTAGCACCAAATTGCATTGGCCATCTGATCTAACTTCTGGAGGCAGTCAAAATGAGTATTTGAATTCTTCCCTACCTTATTCCTGTGCTGAGATACAGGCTGCTCCAACCTGCTGTAAAATGCTTGATTTCGAGAGTGAGCGAAACTAATGAAAACATTGTTGGGGTAAAACCTAAAGGGAAAGGCCTAGCACCAAATTGCATTGGCCATCTGATCTAACTTCTGGAGGAAGTCAAAATGAGTATTTGAATTCTTCCCTACCTTATACCTGTGCTGAGATACAGGCTGCTCCAACCTGCTGTAAAATGCTTGATTTCGAGAGTGAGCGAAACTAATGAAAACATTGTTGGGGTAAAACCTAAAGAGAAAGACCTAGCACCAAATAAAATTTGCCATCTGATCTAACTTCTGGAGGCAGTCAAAATGATCCTTAGAATTCTTCCCTACCTTATTCCTGTGCTGAGATACAGGCTGCTCCAACCTGCTGTAAAATGCTTGATTTCGAGAGTGAGCGAAACTAATGAAAACATTGTTCGGGTAAAACCTAAAGGGAAAGGCCTAGCACCAAATTGCATTGGCCATCTGATCTAACTTCTGGAGGCAGTCAAAATGATCCTTAGAATTCTTCCCTACCTTATTCCTGTGCTGAGATACAGGCTGCTCCAACCTGCTGTAAAATGCTTGATTTCGAGAGTGAGCGAAACTAATGAAAACATTGTTGGGGTAAAACCTAAAGGGAAAGGCCTAGCACCAAATTCCATTGGCCATCTGATCTAACTTCTGGAGGCAGTCAAAATGATCCTTAGAATTCTTCCCTACCTTATTCCTGTGCTGAGATACAGGCTGCTCCAACCTGCTGTAAAATGCTTGATTTCGAGAGTGAGCGAAACTAATGAAAACATTGTTGGGGTAAAACCTAAAGGGAAATGCCTAGCACCAAATTGCATTGGCCATCTGATCTAACTTCTGGAGGCAGTCAAAATGAGTATTTGAATTCTTCCCTACCTTATTCCTGTGCTGAGATACAGGCTGCTCCAACCTGCTGTAAAATGCTTGATTTCGAGAGTGAGCGAAACTAATGAAAATATTTTTGGGGTAAAACCTAAAGAGAAAGACCTAGCACCAAATAAAATTTGCCATCTGATCTAACTTCTGGAGGCAGTCAAAATGATCCTTAGAATTCTTCCCTACCTTATTCCTGTGCTGAGATACAGGCTGCTCCAACCTGCTGTAAAATGCTTGATTTCAAGAGTGAGTGAAACTAATGAAAACATTGTTGGGGTAAAACCTAAAGGGAAAGACCTAGCACCAAATACAATTTGCCATCTGATCTAACTTCTGGAGGCAGTCAAAATGAGTATTTGAATTCTTCCCTACCTTATACCTGTGCTGAGATACAGGCTGCTCCAACCTGCTGTAAAATGCTTGATTTCGAGAGTGATCAAAACTAATGAAAACATTGTTGGTGAAAAATCTAAAGGGAAAGGCCTAGCACCAATTTGCATTGGCCATCTGATCTAACTTCTGGAGGCAGTCAAAATGATCCTTAGAATTCTTCCCTACCTTATTCCTGTGCTGAGATACAGGCTGCTCCAACCTGCTGTAAAATGCTTGATTTCGAGAGTGAGCGAAACTAATGAAAACATTGTTGGGGTAAAACATAAAGGGAAAGACCTAGCACCAAATTCCATTGGCCATCTCATCTAACTTCTGGAGGCAGTCAAAATGATCCTTAGAATTCTTCCCTACCTTATTCCTGTGCTGAGATACAGGCTGCTCCAACCTGCTGTAAAATGCTTGATTTCGAGAGTGAACGAAACTAATGAAAACATTGCTGGGGTAAAATCTAAAGGGAAAGGCCTAGCACCAAATTGCATTGGCCATCTGATCTAACTTCTGGAGGCAGTCAAAATGAGTATTTGAATTCTTCCCTACCTTATTCCTGTGCTGAGATACAGGCTGCTCCAACCTGCTGTAAAATGCTTGATTTCGAGAGTGAGCGAAACTAATGAAAACATTGTTGGGGTAAAACCTAAAGGGAAAGGCCTAGCACCAAATTGCATTGGCCATCTGATCTAACTTCTGGAGGAAGTCAAAATGAGTATTTGAATTCTTCCCTACCTTATTCCTGTGCTGAGATACAGGCTGCTCCAACCTGCTGTAAAATGCTTGATTTCGAGAGTGAGCGAAACTAATGAAAACATTGTTGCGGTAAAACATAAAGGGAAAGACCCAGCACCAAATTGCATTGGCCATCTGATCTAACTTCTGGAGGCAGTCAAAATGATCCTTAGAATTCTTCCCTACCTTATTCCTGTGCTGAGATACAGGCTGCTCCAACCTGCTGTAAAATGCTTGATTTCGAGAGTGAGCGAAACTAATGAAAACATTGCTGGGGTAAAACCTAAAGGGAAAGGCCTAGCACCAAATTGCATTGGCCATCTGATCTAACTTCTGGAGGCAGTCAAAATGATCCTTAGAATTCTTCCCTACCTTATTCCTGTGCTGAGATACAGCCTGCTCCAACCTGCTGTAAAATGCTTGATTTCGAGAGTGATCAAAACTAATGAAAACATTGTTGGGGTAAAACATAAAGGGAAAGACCTAGCACCAAATTCCATTGGCCATCTGATCTAACTTCTGGAGGCAGTCAAAATGATCCTTAGAATTCTTCCCTACCTTATTCCTGTGCTGAGATACAGGCTGCTCCAACCTGCTGTAAAATGCTTGATTTCGAGAGTGATCAAAACAAATGAAAACATTGTTGGGGTAAAACGTAAAGGGAAAGGCCTAGCACCAAATTCCATTGGCCATCTGATCTAACTTCTGGAGGAAGTCAAAATGAGTATTTGAATTCTTCCCTACCTTATTCCTGTGCTGAGATACAGGCTGCTCCAACCTGCTGTAAAATGCTTGATTTCGAGAGTGAGCGAAACTAATGAAAACATTGTTGGGGTAAAACATAAAGGGAAAGACCTAGCACCAAATTGCATTGGCCATCTGATCTAACTTCTGGAGGCAGTCAAAATGATCCTTAGAATTCTTCCCTACCTTATTCCTGTGCTGAGATACAGGCTGCTCCAACCTGCTGTAAAATGCTTGATTTCGAGAGTGAGCGAAACTAATGAAAACATTGTTGGGGTAAAACCTAAAGGGAAAGACCTAGCACCAAATACAATTTGCCATCTAATCTAACTTCTGGAGGCAGTCAAAATGAGTATTTGAATTCTTCCCTACCTTATTCCTGTGCTGAGATACAGGCTGCTCCAACCTGCTGTAAAATGCTTGATTTCGAGAGTGAGCGAAACTAATGAAAACATTGTTGGGGTAAAACATAAAGGGAAAGACCTAGCACCAAATTCCATTGGCCATCTGATCTAACTTCTGGAGGCAGTCAAAATGATCCTTAGAATTCTTCCCTACCTTATTCCTGTGCTGAGATACAGGCTGCTCCAACCTGCTGTAAAATGCTTGATTTCGAGAGTGATCGAAACTAATGAAAACATTGCTGGGGTAAAACCTAAAGGGAAAGACCTAGCACCAAATACAATTTGCCATCTGATCTAACTTCTGGAGGCAGTCAAAATGAGTATTTGAATTCTTCCCTACCTTATTCCTGTGCTGAGATACAGGCTGCTCCAACCTGCTGTAAAATGCTTGATTTCGAGAGTGAGCGAAACTAATGAAAACATTGTTGGGGTAAAACCTAAAGGGAAAGGCCTAGCACCAAATTGCATTGGCCATCTGATCTAACTTCTGGAGGCAGTCAAAATGAGTATTTGAATTCTTCCCTACCTTATTCCTGTGCTGAGATACAGGCTGCTCCAACCTGCTGTAAAATGCTTGATTTCGAGAGTGAGCGAAACTAATGAAAACATTGTTGGGGTAAAACCTAAAGAGAAAGACCTAGCACCAAATAAAATTTGCCATCTGATCTAACTTCTGGAGGCAGTCAATATGATCCTTAGAATTCTTCCCTACCTTATTCCTGTGCTGAGATACAGGCTGCTCCAACCTGCTGTAAAATGCTTGATTTCAAGAGTGAGCGAAACTAATGAAAACATTGTTGGGGTAAAACCTAAAGGGAAAGACCTAGCACCAAATACAATTTGCCATCTGATCTAACTTCTGGAGGCAGTCAAAATGAGTATTTGAATTCTTCCCTACCTTATACCTGTGCTGAGATACAGGCTGCTCCAACCTGCTGTAAAATGCTTGATTTCGAGAGTGATCAAAACTAATGAAAACATTGTTGGCGAAAAATCTAAAGGGAAAGGCCTAGCACCAAATTGCATTGGCCATCTGATCTAACTTCTGGAGGCAGTCAAAATGATCCTTAGAATTCTTCCCTACCTTATTCCTGTGCTGAGATACAGGCTGCTCCAACCTGCTGTAAAATGCTTGATTTCGAGAGTGAGCGAAACTAATGAAAACATTGCTGGGGTAAAACCTAAAGGGAAAGGCCTAGCACCAAATTGCATTGGCCATCTGATCTAACTTCTGGAGGAAGTCAAAATGAGTATTTGAATTCTTCCCTACCTTATTCCTGTGCTGAGATACAGGCTGCTCCAACCTGCTGTAAAATGCTTGATTTCGAGAGTGAGCGAAACTAATGAAAACATTGTTGGGGTAAAACATAAAGGGAAAGACCCAGCACCAAATTCCATTGGCCATCTGATCTAACTTCTGGAGGCAGTCAAAATGATCCTTAGAATTCTTCCCTACCTTATTCCTGTGCTGAGATACAGGCTGCTCCAACCTGCTGTAAAATGCTTGATTTCGAGAGTGAGCGAAACTAATGAAAACATTGCTGGGGTAAAACCTAAAGGGAAAGGCCTAGCACCAAATTGCATTGGCCATCTGATCTAACTTCTGGAGGCAGTCAAAATGATCCTTAGAATTCTTCCCTACCTTATTCCTGTGCTGAGATACAGGCTGCTCCAACCTGCTGTAAAATGCTTGATTTCGAGAGTGAGCGAAACTAATGAAAACATTGTTGGGGTAAAACATAAAGGGAAAGACCTAGCACCAAATTCCATTGGCCATCTGATCTAACTTCTGGAGGCAGTCAAAATGATCCTTAGAATTCTTCCCTACCTTATTCCTGTGCTGAGATACAGGCTGCTCCAACCTGCTGTAAAATGCTTGATTTCGAGAGTGAGCGAAACTAATGAAAACATTGCTGGGGTAAAACCTAAAGGGAAAGGCCTAGCACCAAATTGCATTGGCCATCTGATCTAACTTCTGGAGGCAGTCAAAATGATCCTTAGAATTCTTCCCTACCTTATTCCTGTGCTGAGATACAGGCTGCTCCAACCTGCTGTAAAATGCTTGATTTCGAGAGTGAGCGAAACTAATGAAAACATTGTTGGGGTAAAACCTAAAGGGAAAGGCCTAGCACCAAATTGCATTGGCCATCTGATCTAACTTCTGGAGGAAGTCAAAATGAGTATTTGAATTCTTCCCTACCTTATTCCTGTGCTGAGATACAGGCTGCTCCAACCTGCTGTAAAATGCTTGATTTCGAGAGTGAGCGAAACTAATGAAAACATTGTTGGGGTAAAACCTAAAGGGAAAGGCCTAGCACCAAATTGCATTGGCCATCTGATCTAACTTCTGGAGGAAGTCAAAATGAGTATTTGAATTCTTCCCTACCTTATTCCTGTGCTGAGATACAGGCTGCTCCAACCTGCTGTAAAATGCTTGATTTCGAGAGTGAGCGAAACTAATGAAAACATTGTTGGGGTAAAACATAAAGGGAAAGACCCAGCACCAAATTCCATTGGCCATCTGATATAACTTCTGGAGGCAGTCAAAATGATCCTTAGAATTCTTCCCTACCTTATTCCTGTGCTGAGATACAGGCTGCTCCAACCTGCTGTAAAATGCTTGATTTCGAGAGTGATCAAAACTAATGAAAACATTGTTGGGGTAAAACATAAAGGGAAAGACCTAGCACCAAATTGCATTGGCCATCTGATCTAACTTCTGGAGGCAGTCAAAATGATCCTTAGAATTCTTCCCTACCTTATTCCTGTGCTGAGATACAGGCTGCTCCAACCTGCTGTAAAATGCTTGATTTCGAGAGTGATCAAAACAAATGAAAACATTGTTGGGGTAAAACCTAAAGGGAAAGGCCTAGCACCAAATTCCATTGGCCATCTGATCTAACTTCTGGAGGCAGTCAAAATGAGTATTTGAATTCTTCCCTACCTTATTCCTGTGCTGAGATACAGGCTGCTCCAACCTGCTGTAAAATGCTTGATTTCGAGAGTGAGCGAAACTAATGAAAACATTGTTGGGGTAAAACCTAAAGGGAAAGGCCTAGCACCAAATTGCATTGGCCATCTGATCTAACTTCTGGAGGCAGTCAAAATGAGTATTTGAATTCTTCCCTACCTTATTCCTGTGCTGAGATACAGGCTGCTCCAACCTGCTGTAAAATGCTTGATTTCGAGAGTGAGCGAAACTAATGAAAACATTGTTGGGGTAAAACCTAAAGAGAAAGACCTAGCACCAAATAAAATTTGCCATCTGATCTAACTTCTGGAGGCAGTCAATATGATCCTTAGAATTCTTCCCTACCTTATTCCTGTGCTGAGATACAGGCTGCTCCAACCTGCTGTAAAATGCTTGATTTCAAGAGTGAGCGAAACTAATGAAAACATTGTTGGGGTAAAACCTAAAGGGAAAGGCCTAGCACCAAATTGCATTGGCCATCTGATGTAACTTCTGGAGGCAGTCAAAATGAGTATTTGAATTCTTCCCTACCTTATTCCTGTGCTGAGATACAGGCTGCTCCAACCTGCTGTAAAATGCTTGATTTCGAGAGTGATCGAAACTAATGAAAACATTGTTGTGGTAAAACCTAAAGGGAAAGACCTAGCACCAAATACAATTTGCCATCTGATCTAACTTCTGGAGGCAGTCAAAATGATCCTTAGAATTCTTCCCTACCTTATTCCTGTGCTGAGATACAGGCTGCTCCAACCTGCTGTAAAATGCTTGATTTCGAGAGTGAGCGAAACTAATGAAAACATTGTTGGGGTAAAACCTAAAGGGAAAGGCCTAGCACCAAATTGCATTGGCCATCTGATCTAACTTCTGGAGGCAGTCAAAATGAGTATTTGAATTCTTCCCTACCTTATACCTGTGCTGAGATACAGGCTGCTCCAACCTGCTGTAAAATGCTTGATTTCGAGAGTGATCAAAACTAATGAAAACATTGTTGGCGAAAAATCTAAAGGGAAAGGCCTAGCACCAAATTGCATTGGCCATCTGATCTAACTTCTGGAGGCAGTCAAAATGATCCTTAGAATTCTTCCCTACCTTATTCCTGTGCTGAGATACAGGCTGCTCCAACCTGCTGTAAAATGCTTGATTTCGAGAGTGAGCGAAACTAATGAAAACATTGCTGGGGTAAAACCTAAAGGGAAAGACCTAGCACCAAATACAATTTGCCATCTGATCTAACTTCTGGAGGCAGTCAAAATGAGTATTTGAATTCTTCCCTACCTTATACCTGTGCTGAGATACAGGCTGCTCCAACCTGCTGTAAAATGCTTGATTTCGAGAGTGATCAAAACTAATGAAAACATTGTTGGCGAAAAATCTAAAGGGAAAGGCCTAGCACCAAATTGCATTGGCCATCTGATCTAACTTCTGGAGGCAGTCAAAATGATCCTTAGAATTCTTCCCTACCTTATTCCTGTGCTGAGATACAGGCTGCTCCAACCTGCTGTAAAATGCTTGATTTCGAGAGTGAGCGAAACTAATGAAAACATTGCTGGGGTAAAACCTAAAGGGAAAGGCCTAGCACCAAATTGCATTGGCCATCTGATCTAACTTCTGGAGGAAGTCAAAATGAGTATTTGAATTCTTCCCTACCTTATTCCTGTGCTGAGATACAGGCTGCTCCAACCTGCTGTAAAATGCTTGATTTCGAGAGTGAGCGAAACTAATGAAAACATTGTTGGGGTAAAACATAAAGGGAAAGACCCAGCACCAAATTCCATTGGCCATCTGATCTAACTTCTGGAGGCAGTCAAAATGATCCTTAGAATTCTTCCCTACCTTATTCCTGTGCTGAGATACAGGCTGCTCCAACCTGCTGTAAAATGCTTGATTTCGAGAGTGAGCGAAACTAATGAAAACATTGCTGGGGTAAAACCTAAAGGGAAAGGCCTAGCACCAAATTGCATTGGCCATCTGATCTAACTTCTGGAGGCAGTCAAAATGATCCTTAGAATTCTTCCCTACCTTATTCCTGTGCTGAGATACAGGCTGCTCCAACCTGCTGTAAAATGCTTGATTTCGAGAGTGAGCGAAACTAATGAAAACATTGTTGGGGTAAAACATAAAGGGAAAGACCTAGCACCAAATTCCATTGGCCATCTGATCTAACTTCTGGAGGCAGTCAAAATGATCCTTAGAATTCTTCCCTACCTTATTCCTGTGCTGAGATACAGGCTGCTCCAACCTGCTGTAAAATGCTTGATTTCGAGAGTGAGCGAAACTAATGAAAACATTGCTGGGGTAAAACCTAAAGGGAAAGGCCTAGCACCAAATTGCATTGGCCATCTGATCTAACTTCTGGAGGCAGTCAAAATGATCCTTAGAATTCTTCCCTACCTTATTCCTGTGCTGAGATACAGGCTGCTCCAACCTGCTGTAAAATGCTTGATTTCGAGAGTGAGCGAAACTAATGAAAACATTGTTGGGGTAAAACCTAAAGGGAAAGGCCTAGCACCAAATTGCATTGGCCATCTGATCTAACTTCTGGAGGAAGTCAAAATGAGTATTTGAATTCTTCCCTACCTTATTCCTGTGCTGAGATACAGGCTGCTCCAACCTGCTGTAAAATGCTTGATTTCGAGAGTGAGCGAAACTAATGAAAACATTGTTGGGGTAAAACCTAAAGGGAAAGGCCTAGCACCAAATTGCATTGGCCATCTGATCTAACTTCTGGAGGAAGTCAAAATGAGTATTTGAATTCTTCCCTACCTTATTCCTGTGCTGAGATACAGGCTGCTCCAACCTGCTGTAAAATGCTTGATTTCGAGAGTGAGCGAAACTAATGAAAACATTGTTGGGGTAAAACATAAAGGGAAAGACCCAGCACCAAATTCCATTGGCCATCTGATATAACTTCTGGAGGCAGTCAAAATGATCCTTAGAATTCTTCCCTACCTTATTCCTGTGCTGAGATACAGGCTGCTCCAACCTGCTGTAAAATGCTTGATTTCGAGAGTGATCAAAACTAATGAAAACATTGTTGGGGTAAAACATAAAGGGAAAGACCTAGCACCAAATTGCATTGGCCATCTGATCTAACTTCTGGAGGCAGTCAAAATGATCCTTAGAATTCTTCCCTACCTTATTCCTGTGCTGAGATACAGGCTGCTCCAACCTGCTGTAAAATGCTTGATTTCGAGAGTGATCAAAACAAATGAAAACATTGTTGGGGTAAAACCTAAAGGGAAAGGCCTAGCACCAAATTCCATTGGCCATCTGATCTAACTTCTGGAGGCAGTCAAAATGAGTATTTGAATTCTTCCCTACCTTATTCCTGTGCTGAGATACAGGCTGCTCCAACCTGCTGTAAAATGCTTGATTTCGAGAGTGAGCGAAACTAATGAAAACATTGTTGGGGTAAAACCTAAAGGGAAAGGCCTAGCACCAAATTGCATTGGCCATCTGATCTAACTTCTGGAGGCAGTCAAAATGAGTATTTGAATTCTTCCCTACCTTATTCCTGTGCTGAGATACAGGCTGCTCCAACCTGCTGTAAAATGCTTGATTTCGAGAGTGAGCGAAACTAATGAAAACATTGTTGGGGTAAAACCTAAAGAGAAAGACCTAGCACCAAATAAAATTTGCCATCTGATCTAACTTCTGGAGGCAGTCAATATGATCCTTAGAATTCTTCCCTACCTTATTCCTGTGCTGAGATACAGGCTGCTCCAACCTGCTGTAAAATGCTTGATTTCAAGAGTGAGCGAAACTAATGAAAACATTGTTGGGGTAAAACCTAAAGGGAAAGGCCTAGCACCAAATTGCATTGGCCATCTGATGTAACTTCTGGAGGCAGTCAAAATGAGTATTTGAATTCTTCCCTACCTTATTCCTGTGCTGAGATACAGGCTGCTCCAACCTGCTGTAAAATGCTTGATTTCGAGAGTGATCGAAACTAATGAAAACATTGTTGTGGTAAAACCTAAAGGGAAAGACCTAGCACCAAATACAATTTGCCATCTGATCTAACTTCTGGAGGCAGTCAAAATGATCCTTAGAATTCTTCCCTACCTTATTCCTGTGCTGAGATACAGGCTGCTCCAACCTGCTGTAAAATGCTTGATTTCGAGAGTGAGCGAAACTAATGAAAACATTGTTGGGGTAAAACCTAAAGGGAAAGGCCTAGCACCAAATTGCATTGGCCATCTGATCTAACTTCTGGAGGCAGTCAAAATGAGTATTTGAATTCTTCCCTACCTTATTCCTGTGCTGAGATACAGGCTGCTCCAACAAGCATGCAGATGTTCAGGCAGGTGGCTGCAGTGAGTGCTGGAACCTGGCACTCGACATGGAGGCTGGAGGGAGCAGCTCCTGTTTCAGGTGTGAGCAGGTCAGTGACCTGATGAGCATGGTGGTCAAACTAAAAGAAGAGGTAGAAAGGCTAAGAGATAGAAGAGATGGTGAGCAGAAAATTGACGATTCCCATAATGTAATCTCTTCTAAACCAGAACAGGGGGTAATCTCTTCTGAACCAGAACAGGGGGTAACACTTAGGGGAACAGGAAGTTTGATACCTTCCCAGCAGCAAGCCTCTCAACCTCCCTGTAGTAACCCCCATGAGCAGGGCCAATGGGAACAGGTCTCTGCCCGACGGAAGAAACACAAACAAAGGAAGTCTGCTCCTGTGAGCAGCACGCTGCCTCCAGTGCAGTTACAGAACAGGTATGAGGCTCTGCAGGAGGAACAGGTCATTGGTAAGGTCGAGGACCCAAGAAGGTCAGAAGCTGCACCAATGACAGGCTGCCTCAGGCCAGCCATCAAAACTTACCCAGAAAAGAAACCTCGCAGGGTCATCGTCATAGGAGACTCCCTACTGAGGGGAACAGAGGGCCCAATGTGCAGACCAGACCCATTTCATAGAGCGGTCAGCTGCCTCCCTGGTGCCCAAGTAAAAGACGTTGTAGATAGAATTCCCAACCTCGTGAGTCCTTCGGACTACTACCCACTGCTGGTCTTTCAGGTGGGCAGTGACGATGTAACAATGAGAGGCTCACAGTCTATTAAGAAAGACTTCAGAACCTTAGGGCAAATGCTAAAGGGATCAGGGGCTCAAGTCGTGTTCTCTGCCATCCCTCTAACGTCAGCAATGGATGAGGACACACTGAGGAAGGGCCGACAGATCAATTCATGGCTCAGGGGCTGGTGCCATCGACAGGGCTTTGGGTTCCACAATCATGGATTGGTTTTCAAGGCACCTGAGCTGAAAACAACTCATGGGACACACTTGTCCCAGAGTGGGATAAGAATCCTGGGGCAGGAATTGGCAGGGCTCATTGATAGGGCTTTAAACTAGATTTGAAGGGGGAAGGGGTTAATAGTCTCCTGCTGGCTGGTGACAAACAGAGGGGCAGCTCACCAGCAGTAGAGAGAAGGAGAGCTGGTAAGGGCTCTCAACTTGCTACCCTGAGGCAAGCCACGAATGATCCACCAGGACATTCTGTGGAAACCGAGGGGATTTGTCACAAGAGGAGGACAGGGCCAGCCCAGCTGAAGTGCTTCTATGCGAATGCGCGCAGCTTGGGCAATAAACAGGATGAGTTAAGTGCCAACGTGCTGCTGGGATGCCACGACATAGTGGCTGTTACTGAAACTTGGTGGGATGAATCCCATGACTGGGATGTAGGCATAAATGGGTATAAACTCTTTAGGAAGGATAGGCAGGGAAGGAGAGGAGGAGGTGTTGCCCTCTATGTCAATAGCCAGTTGGAATCAGTGGAGCTCCAACTGGGGAGGGATGATAAGCTAGTTGAGAGTGTATGGGTCAAAATTAAAGGCAGGACAGGGGAAGAAGATATTACTGTGGGGGTCTCCTACAGGCCACCTGACCAGCAGATCCAAGCAGATGAGGCCCTCCATAGGCAAATAGAAGCAGCTTCCAGGTCACAAGCCCTGGTCCTCATGGGTGATTTCAACCACCCGGACATCTGCTGGAGGGACAACACAGCAAGGCACCAGCAATCCAGGATGTTCCTGGACTGCATAGAAGACAACTTCCTCCTCCAAATGGTGGAGGAACCAACAAGAAATGGTGCTATGCTGGACCTTGTTCTCACCAACAGAGAAGGGCTGGTAAGCAATGTGAGGCTCATAGACGGCCTTGGCTGCAGTGACCATGAAGCAGTTGAATTTAACATCCTCAGGGCAATCAGGAGGAAGTATTCCAAGCTCACGACCCTAGACTTTAGGCATGCAGATTTTGATCGCTTCAGGGATCTGCTAGCCAAAGTGTCATGGGACAAAGCCCTGGAGGGAAGAGGGACCCAGGACAGCTGGTCAGTATTCAAGGACCACCTCCTCTGTGTCCAGGAGCTCTGTGTACCAACAAAGAGAAAAGCAGGTAAGAATGCTAGGAGGCCTGCCTGGATGGGCAAGGAGCTACTGGACACACTATTACTTAAAAGGAAACTCTACAGGAAGTGGAGGGAAGGACAGGTAGAACAGGGGGAATACAAGGAAGCTGCCCGAGCAGCAAGAGTCCTGGTCAGGAAAGCCAAAGCAGAGTTTGAGTTGAATCTAGCCAGGGAGATTAAAGGGAATACTAAGAACTTTTACAGGTATATTAATGGGAAGAAGAAGACTAGGGAAGGTGTGGGCCCCCTCAGAAAAGAAAATGGTGACATGGTCACCTGTGATGAGGAAAAGGCTGAGGTACTTAATAACTTCTTTACCTCAGTCTTCACTGCAAGGGCCTCTAGCCACGCTCCTGATGTTATGGAAGTCAAAGCCAGGGACAGGGAGGAAGAACTGCCCATTGTAAGTGCAGATCAGGTTCGTGATCATCTGAAGAACCTGAAAGTGTTCAAGTCCATGGGACCTGACGGGTTACACCCACGGGTGCTGAGAGAACTGGCAGATGAGGTTGCTAAACCCCTCTCTATTATATTTCAAAAGTCCTGGCAGTCTGGTGAAGTCCCCACAGACTGGAAAAGGGGAAACATTGCCCCCATCTTCAAAAAGGGCAAGAAGGAGGAACCAGGGAACTACAGGCCAGTCAGTCTCACCTCTGTGCCTGGAAAGATCATGGAACAGATCCTCCTGGAGTCACTACTCGCTCAAAAGAATAGTGAAGAGGTGATTGGGAACAGTCAGCATGGCTTTGCCAAGGGCAAATCCTGCCTGACCAACCTGGTGGCCTTCTATGAGCAGGTGACAAAATTAATAGATGAGGGGCGAGCAACTGATGTCGTTTACCTGGACCTGAGCAAAGCCTTCGACACTGTCCCGCACCACATCCTGGTCTCCAAACTGGTGACACATGGGTTTGATTGGTGGACCACTAGATGGATAAGGAACTGGCTTGATGGCCGCACCCAAAGAGTGGCTGTCAATGGCTCCATGTCCCAGTGGAGGCCAGTGACAAGTGGAGTCCCTCAGGGATCAGTCCTGGGACCTATCTTATTCAACATCTTTGTGGGGGACATGGACAGTGGCATTGAGTGTACCCTCAGCAAGTTTGCTGATGACACCAAGCTGTGTGGTGCAGCAGACACGCTGGAGGGAAGGGAGGCCATCCAGAGGGACCTTGACAGGCTGGAGAGGTGGGCACAGGCCAACCTCATGAAGTTCAATAAGAGCAAGTGCAGGGTCCTGCATCTGGGTCGAGGCAATCCCAGGCACAAATACAGGCTGGGCAGTGACTGGCTGGAGGATAGCCCTGAGGAGAGAGACTTGGGGGTGCTGGTGGACAAAAAGCTCAACATGAGCTCTCAGTGTGCACTTGCAGCCCGCAAAGCCAATCAGATCCTGGGCTGCATCAGGAGAAGTGTGGCTAGCAGGTCGAGGGAGGTGATCCTCCCCCTCTACTCAGCCCTGGTGAGACCCCACCTGGAGTACTGTGTCCAGTTCTGGAGCCCCTATTACAAGAGGGATGTGGAGGTGCTGGAGCGTGTCCAGAGAAGGGCCACGAGGATGATCAGAGGGCTGGAGCACCTCTCCTATGAGGACAGACTGAAGGAGTTGGGGCTGTACAGTCTGCAGAAGAGAAGGCTCCGAGGTGACCTAATTGTCGCCTTCCAGTATCTGAAGGGGGCCTACAGGAAGGCAGGGGAAGGACTTCTGAGGATCTCAGGTAGTGATAGGACTAGGGGGAATGGAATGAAGCTGGAGGTGGGGAGATTCAGGCTGGATGTGAGGAGGAGGTTCTTCACCATGAGAGTGGTGAAACCCTGGAATGGGTTGTCCAGGGAGGTGGTCGAGGCCCCGTAACTGGGGGTGTTTAAGAGCAGGCTGGATGAGGCTCTGTCCAGCCTGATCTAGTGTGGGGTGTCCCTGCCCATGGCAGGGGGGTTGGAACTAGATGATCCTTGTGGTCCCTTCCAACCCTGAATGAAACTATGAAACTATAAGAAAATGCTTGATTTCGAGAGTGAGCGAAACTAATGAAAACATTGTCGGGGTAAAACCTAAAGGGAAAGGCCTAGCACCAAATTGCATTGGCCATCTGATCTAACTTCTGGAGGCAGTCAAAATGATCCTTAGAATTCTTCCCTACCTTATTCCTGTGCTGAGATACAGGCTGCTCCAACCTGCTGTAAAATGCTTGATTTCGAGAGTGAGCGAAACTAATGAAAACATTGCTGGGGTAAAACCTAAAGGGAAAGGCCTAGCACCAAATTGCATTGGCCATCTGATCTAACTTCTGGAGGAAGTCAAAATGAGTATTTGAATTCTTCCCTACCTTATTCCTGTGCTGAGATACAGGCTGCTCCAACCTGCTGTAAAATGCTTGATTTCGAGAGTGAGCGAAACTAATGAAAACATTGTTGGGGTAAAACATAAAGGGAAAGACCCAGCACCAAATTCCATTGGCCATCTGATCTAACTTCTGGAGGCAGTCAAAATGATCCTTAGAATTCTTCCCTACCTTATTCCTGTGCTGAGATACAGGCTGCTCCAACCTGCTGTAAAATGCTTGATTTCGAGAGTGAGCGAAACTAATGAAAACATTGCTGGGGTAAAACCTAAAGGGAAAGGCCTAGCACCAAATTGCATTGGCCATCTGATCTAACTTCTGGAGGCAGTCAAAATGATCCTTAGAATTCTTCCCTACCTTATTCCTGTGCTGAGATACAGGCTGCTCCAACCTGCTGTAAAATGCTTGATTTCGAGAGTGAGCGAAACTAATGAAAACATTGTTGGGGTAAAACATAAAGGGAAAGACCTAGCACCAAATTCCATTGGCCATCTGATCTAACTTCTGGAGGCAGTCAAAATGATCCTTAGAATTCTTCCCTACCTTATTCCTGTGCTGAGATACAGGCTGCTCCAACCTGCTGTAAAATGCTTGATTTCGAGAGTGAGCGAAACTAATGAAAACATTGCTGGGGTAAAACCTAAAGGGAAAGGCCTAGCACCAAATTGCATTGGCCATCTGATCTAACTTCTGGAGGCAGTCAAAATGAGTATTTGAATTCTTCCCTACCTTATTCCTGTGCTGAGATATAGGCTGCTCCAACCTGCTGTAAAATGCTTGATTTCGAGAGTGAGCGAAACTAATGAAAACATTGTTCGGGTAAAACCTAAAGGGAAAGGCCTAGCACCAAATTGCATTGGCCATCTGATCTAACTTCTGTAGGCAGTCAAAATGATCCTTAGAATTCTTCCCTACCTTATTCCTGTGCTGAGATACAGGCTGCTCCAACCTGCTGTAAAATGCTTGATTTCGAGAGTGAGCGAAACTACTGAAAACATTGCTGGGGTAAAACCTAAAGGGAAAGGCCTAGCACCAAATTGCATTGGCCATCTGATCTAACTTCTGGAGGAAGTCAAAATGAGTATTTGAATTCTTCCCTACCTTATTCCTGTGCTGAGATACAGGCTGCTCCAACCTGCTGTAAAATGCTTGATTTCGAGAGTGAGCGAAACTAATGAAAACATTGTTGGGGTAAAACATAAAGGGAAAGACCCAGCACCAAATTCCATTGGCCATCTGATCTAACTTCTGGAGGCAGTCAAAATGATCCTTAGAATTCTTCCCTACCTTATTCCTGTGCTGAGATACAGGCTGCTCCAACCTGCTGTAAAATGCTTGATTTCGAGAGTGAGCGAAACTAATGAAAACATTGCTGGGGTAAAACCTAAAGGGAAAGACCTAGCACCAAATACAATTTGCCATCTGATCTAACTTCTGGAGGCAGTCAAAATGAGTATTTGAATTCTTCCCTACCTTATTCCTGTGCTGAGATACAGGCTGCTCCAACCTGCTGTAAAATGCTTGATTTCGAGAGTGAGCGAAACTAATGAAAACATTGTTGGGGTAAAACCTAAAGGGAAAGGCCTAGCACCAAATTGCATTGGCCATCTGATCTAACTTCTGGAGGCAGTCAAAATGAGTATTTGAATTCTTCCCTACCTTATTCCTGTGCTGAGATACAGGCTGCTCCAACCTGCTGTAAAATGCTTGATTTCGAGAGTGAGCGAAACTAATGAAAACATTGTTGGGGTAAAACCTAAAGGGAAAGACCTAGCACCAAATACAATTTGCCATCTGATCTAACTTCTGGAGGCAGTCAAAATGAGTATTTGAATTCTTCCCTACCTTATTCCTGTGCTGAGATACAGGCTGCTCCAACCTGCTATAAAATGCTTGATTTCGAGAGTGAGCGAAACTAATGAAAACATTGTTGGGGTAAAACCTAAAGGGAAAGACCTAGCACCAAATCCAATTTGCCATCTGATCTAACTTCTGGAGGCAGTCAAAATGATCCTTAGAATTCTTCCCTACCTTATTCCTGTGCTGAGATACAGGCTGCTCCAACCTGCTGTAAAATGCTTGATTTCGAGAGTGAGCGAAACTAATGAAAACATTGCTGGGGTAAAACCTAAAGGGAAAGGCCTAGCACCAAATTGCATTGGCCATCTGATCTAACTTCTGGAGGCAGTCAAAATGAGTATTTGAATTCTTCCCTACCTTATTCCTGTGCTGAGATACAGGCTGCTCCAACCTGCTGTAAAATGCTTGATTTCGAGAGTGAGCGAAACTAATGAAAACATTGTTGGGGTAAAACCTAAAGGGAAAGGCCTAGCACCAAATTGCATTGGCCATCTGATCTAACTTCTGGAGGCAGTCAAAATGAGTATTTGAATTCTTCCCTACCTTATTCCTGTGCTGAGATACAGGCTGCTCCAACCTGCTGTAAAATGCTTGATTTCGAGAGTGAGCGAAACTAATGAAAACATTGTTGGGGTAAAACCTAAAGGGAAAGGCCTAGCACCGAATTGCATTGGCCATCTGATCTAACTTCTGGAGGCAGTCAAAATGATCCTTAGAATTCTTCCCTACCTTATTCCTGTGCTGAGATACAGGCTGCTCCAACCTGCTGTAAAATGCTTGATTTCGAGAGTGAGCGAAACTAATGAAAACATTGCTGGGGTAAAACCTAAAGGGAAAGGCCTAGCACCAAATTGCATTGGCCATCTGATCTAACTTCTGGAGGAAGTCAAAATGAGTATTTGAATTCTTCCCTACCTTATTCCTGTGCTGAGATACAGGCTGCTCCAACCTGCTGTAAAATGCTTGATTTCGAGAGTGAGCGAAACTAATGAAAACATTGTTGGGGTAAAACATAAAGGGAAAGACCCAGCACCAAATTCCATTGGCCATCTGATCTAACTTCTGGAGGCAGTCAAAATGATCCTTAGAATTCTTCCCTACCTTATTCCTGTGCTGAGATACAGGCTGCTCCAACCTGCTGTAAAATGCTTGATTTCGAGAGTGAGCGAAACTAATGAAAACATTGTTGGGGTAAAACCTAAAGGGAAAGGCCTAGCACCAAATTGCATTGGCCATCTGATCTAACTTCTGGAGGCAGTCAAAATGATCCTTAGAATTCTTCCCTACCTTATTCCTGTGCTGAGATACAGGCTGCTCCAACCTGCTGTAAAATGCTTGATTTCGAGAGTGAGCGAAACTAATGAAAACATTGTTGGGGTAAAACATAAAGGGAAAGACCTAGCACCAAATTCCATTGGCCATCTGATCTAACTTCTGGAGGCAGTCAAAATGATCCTTAGAATTCTTCCCTACCTTATTCCTGTGCTGAGATACAGGCTGCTCCAACCTGCTGTAAAATGCTTGATTTCGAGAGTGAGCGAAACTAATGAAAACATTGCTGGGGTAAAACCTAAAGGGAAAGGCCTAGCACCAAATTGCATTGGCCATCTGATCTAACTTCTGGAGGCAGTCAAAATGAGTATTTGAATTCTTCCCTACCTTATTCATGTGCTGAGATACAGGCTGCTCCAACCTGCTGTAAAATGCTTGATTT
This sequence comes from Melanerpes formicivorus, assembly GCF_026170545.1. Lineage (NCBI taxonomy): Eukaryota > Metazoa > Chordata > Aves > Piciformes > Picidae > Melanerpes > Melanerpes formicivorus. Next base: position 251,025 of record NW_027142566.1, on the reverse strand, counting down.
CGAGAGTGAGCGAAACTAATGAAAACATTGTTCGGGTAAAACCTAAAGCGAAAGGCCTAGCACCAAATTGCATTGGCCATCTGATCTAACTTCTGGAGGCAGTCAAAATGATCCTTAGAATTCTTCCCTACCTTATTCCTGTGCTGAGATACAGGCTGCTCCAACCTGCTGTAAAATGCTTGATTTCGAGAGTGAGCGAAACTAATGAAAACATTGTTCGGGTAAAACCTAAAGGGAAAGGCCTAGCACCAAATTGCATTGGCCATCTGATCTAACTTCTGGAGGCAGTCAAAATGAGTATTTGAATTCTTCCCTACCTTATTCCTGTGCTGAGATACAGGCTGCTCCAACCTGCTGTAAAATGCTTGATTTCGAGAGTGAGCGAAACTAATGAAAACATTGTTGGGGTAAAACATAAAGGGAAAGACCCAGCACCAAATTCCATTGGCCATCTGATCTAACTTCTGGAGGCAGTCAAAATGATCCTTAGAATTCTTCCCTACCTTATTCCTGTGCTGAGATACAGGCTGCTCCAACCTGCTGTAAAATGCTTGATTTCGAGAGTGATCGAAACTAATGAAAACATTGCTGGGGTAAAACCTAAAGGGAAAGACCTAGCACCAAATACAATTTGCCATCTGATCTAACTTCTGGAGGCAGTCAAAATGAGTATTTGAATTCTTCCCTACCTTATTCCTGTGCTGAGATACAGGCTGCTCCAACCTGCTGTAAAATGCTTGATTTCGAGAGTGAGCGAAACTAATGAAAACATTGTTGGGGTAAAACCTAAAGGGAAAGGCCTAGCACCAAATTGCATTGGCCATCTGATCTAACTTCTGGAGGAAGTCAAAATGAGTATTTGAATTCTTCCCTACCTTATTCCTGTGCTGAGATACAGGCTGCTCCAACCTGCTGTAAAATGCTTGATTTCGAGAGTGAGCGAAACTAATGAAAACATTGTTGGGGTAAAACCTAAAGGGAAAGGCCTAGCACCAAATTGCATTGGCCATCTGATCTAACTTCTGGAGGAAGTCAAAATGAGTATTTGAATTCTTCCCTACCTTATTCCTGTGCTGAGATACAGGCTGCTCCAACCTGCTGTAAAATGCTTGATTTCGAGAGTGAGCGAAACTAATGAAAACATTGTTGGGGTAAAACATAAAGGGAAAGACCCAGCACCAAATTCCATTGGCCATCTGATATAACTTCTGGAGGCAGTCAAAATGATCCTTAGAATTCTTCCCTACCTTATTCCTGTGCTGAGATACAGGCTGCTCCAACCTGCTGTAAAATGCTTGATTTCGAGAGTGATCAAAACAAATGAAAACATTGTTGGGGTAAAACCTAAAGGGAAAGGCCTAGCACCAAATTCCATTGGCCATCTGATCTAACTTCTGGAGGCAGTCAAAATGAGTATTTGAATTCTTCCCTACCTTATTCCTGTGCTGAGATACAGGCTGCTCCAACCTGCTGTAAAATGCTTGATTTCGAGAGTGAGCGAAACTAATGAAAACATTGTTGGGGTAAAACATAAAGGGAAAGACCTAGCACCAAATTCCATTGGCCATCTGATCTAACTTCTGGAGGCAGTCAAAATGATCCTTAGAATTCTTCCCTACCTTATTCCTGTGCTGAGATACAGGCTGCTCCAACCTGCTGTAAAATGCTTGATTTCGAGAGTGAGCGAAACTAATGAAAACATTGCTGGGGTAAAACCTAAAGGGAAAGACCTAGCACCAAATACAATTTGCCATCTGATCTAACTTCTGGAGGCAGTCAAAATGAGTATTTGAATTCTTCCCTACCTTATTCCTGTGCTGAGATACAGGCTGCTCCAACCTGCTGTAAAATGCTTGATTTCGAGAGTGATCGAAACTAATGAAAACATTGTTGGGGTAAAACCTAAAGGGAAAGGCCTAGCACCAAATTGCATTGGCCATCTGATCTAACTTCTGGAGGCAGTCAAAATGAGTATTTGAATTCTTCCCTACCTTATTCCTGTGCTGAGATACAGGCTGCTCCAACCTGCTGTAAAATGCTTGATTTCGAGAGTGAGCGAAACTAATGAAAACATTGTTGGGGTAAAACCTAAAGAGAAAGACCTAGCACCAAATAAAATTTGCCATCTGATCTAACTTCTGGAGGCAGTCAATATGATCCTTAGAATTCTTCCCTACCTTATTCCTGTGCTGAGATACAGGCTGCTCCAACCTGCTGTAAAATGCTTGATTTCAAGAGTGAGCGAAACTAATGAAAACATTGTTGGGGTAAAACCTAAAGGGAAAGACCTAGCACCAAATCCAATTTGCCATCTGATCTAACTTCTGGAGGCAGTCAAAATGAGTATTTGAATTCTTCCCTACCTTATACCTGTGCTGAGATACAGGCTGCTCCAACCTGCTGTAAAATGCTTGATTTCGAGAGTGATCAAAACTAATGAAAACATTGTTGGCGAAAAATCTAAAGGGAAAGGCCTAGCACCAAATTGCATTGGCCATCTGATCTAACTTCTGGAGGCAGTCAAAATGATCCTTAGAATTCTTCCCTACCTTATTCCTGTGCTGAGATACAGGCTGCTCCAACCTGCTGTAAAATGCTTGATTTCGAGAGTGAGCGAAACTAATGAAAACATTGTTGGGGTAAAACATAAAGGGAAAGACCCAGCACGAAATTCCATTGGCCATCTGATCTAACTTCTGGAGGCAGTCAAAATGATCCTTAGAATTCTTCCCTACCTTATTCCTGTGCTGAGATACAGGCTGCTCCAACCTGCTGTAAAATGCTTGATTTCGAGAGTGAGCGAAACTAATGAAAACATTGTTGGGGTAAAACCTAAAGGGAAAGGCCTAGCACCAAATTGCATTGGCCATCTGATCTAACTTCTGGAGGCAGTCAAAATGATCCTTAGAATTCTTCCCTACCTTATTCCTGTGCTGAGATACAGGCTGCTCCAACCTGCTGTAAAATGCTTGATTTCGAGAGTGAGCGAAACTAATGAAAACATTGTTGGGGTAAAACATAAAGGGAAAGACCTAGCACCAAATTCCATTGGCCATCTGATCTAACTTCTGGAGGCAGTCAAAATGATCCTTAGAATTCTTCCCTACCTTATTCCTGTGCTGAGATACAGGCTGCTCCAACCTGCTGTAAAATGCTTGATTTCGAGAGTGAGCGAAACTAATGAAAACATTGCTGGGGTAAAACCTAAAGGGAAAGGCCTAGCACCAAATTGCATTGGCCATCTGATCTAACTTCTGGAGGCAGTCAAAATGAGTATTTGAATTCTTCCCTACCTTATTCCTGTGCTGAGATACAGGCTGCTCCAACCTGCTGTAAAATGCTTGATTTCGAGAGTGAGCAAAACTAATGAAAACATTGTTGGGGTAAAACCTAAAGGGAAAGACCTAGCACCAAATCCAACTTGCCATCTGATCTAACTTCTGGAGGCAGTCAAAATGAGTATTTGAATTCTTCCCTACCTTATTCCTGTGCTGAGATACAGGCTGCTCCAACCTGCTGTAAAATGCTTGATTTCGAGAATGAGCGAAACTAATGAAAACATTGTTGGGGTAAAACCTAAAGGGAAAGACCTAGCACCAAATCCAATTTGCCATCTGATCTAACTTCTGGAGGCAGCCAAAATGATCCTTAGAATTCTTCCCTACCTTATTCCTGTGCTGAGATACAGGCTGCTCCAACCTGCTGTAAAATGCTTGATTTCGAGAGTGAGCGAAACTAATGAAAACATTGTTGGGGTAAAACATAAAGGGAAAGACCCAGCACCAAATTCCATTGGCCATCTGATCTAACTTCTGGAGGCAGTCAAAATGATCCTTAGAATTCTTCCCTACCTTATTCCTGTGCTGAGATACAGGCTGCTCCAACCTGCTGTAAAATGCTTGATTTCGAGAGTGATCGAAACTAATGAAAACATTGCTGGGGTAAAACCTAAAGGGAAAGACCTAGCACCAAATACAATTTGCCATCTGATCTAACTTCTGGAGGCAGTCAAAATGAGTATTTGAATTCTTCCCTACCTTATTCCTGTGCTGAGATACAGGCTGCTCCAACCTGCTGTAAAATGCTTGATTTCGAGAGTGAGCGAAACTAATGAAAACATTGTTGGGGTAAAACCTAAAGAGAAAGACCTAGCACCAAATAAAATTTGCCATCTGATCTAACTTCTGGAGGCAGTCAAAATGATCCTTAGAATTCTTCCCTACCTTATTCCTGTGCTGAGATACAGGCTGCTCCAACCTGCTGTAAAATGCTTGATTTCGAGAGTGAGCGAAACTAATGAAAACATTGTTGGGGTAAAACATAAAGGGAAAGACCCAGCACCAAATTCCATTGGCCATCTGATATAACTTCTGGAGGCAGTCAAAATGATCCTTAGAATTCTTCCCTACCTTATTCCTGTGCTGAGATACAGGCTGCTCCAACCTGCTGTAAAATGCTTGATTTCGAGAGTGAGCGAAACTAATGAAAACATTGTTGGGGTAAAACCTAAAGGGAAAGACCTAGCACCAAATACAATTTGCCATCTGATCTAACTTCTGGAGGCAGTCAAAATGAGTATTTGAATTCTTCCCTACCTTATTCCTGTGCTGAGATACATGCTGCTCCAACCTGCTATAAAATGCTTGATTTCGAGAGTGAGCGAAACTAATGAAAACATTGTTGGGGTAAAACCTAAAGGGAAAGACCTAGCACCAAATCCAATTTGCCATCTGATCTAACTTCTGGAGGCAGTCAAAATGATCCTTAGAATTCTTCCCTACCTTATTCCTGTGCTGAGATACAGGCTGCTCCAACCTGCTGTAAAATGCTTGATTTCGAGAGTGAGCGAAACTAATGAAAACATTGCTGGGGTAAAACCTAAAGGGAAAGGCCTAGCACCAAATTGCATTGGCCATCTGATCTAACTTCTGGAGGCAGTCAAAATGATCCTTAGAATTCTTCCCTACCTTATTCCTGTGCTGAGATACAGGCTGCTCCAACCTGCTGTAAAATGCTTGATTTCGAGAGTGAGCGAAACTAATGAAAACATTGTTGGGGTAAAACATAAAGGGAAAGACCCAGCACCAAATTCCATTGGCCATCTGATCTAACTTCTGGAGGCAGTCAAAATGATCCTTAGAATTCTTCCCTACCTTATTCCTGTGCTGAGATACAGGCTGCTCCAACCTGCTGTAAAATGCTTGATTTCGAGAGTGAGCGAAACTAATGAAAACATTGTTGGGGTAAAACCTAAAGGGAAAGGCCTAGCACCAAATTGCATTGGCCATCTGATCTAACTTCTGGAGGCAGTCAAAATGATCCTTAGAATTCAACCCTACCTTATTCCTGTGCTGAGATACAGGCTGCTCCAACCTGCTGTAAAATGCTTGATTTCGAGAGTGAGCGAAACTAATGAAAACATTGTTGGGGTAAAACATAAAGGGAAAGACCTAGCACCAAATTGCATTGGCCATCTGATCTAACTTCTGGAGGCAGTCAAAATGATCCTTAGAATTCTTCCCTACCTTATTCCTGTGCTGAGATACAGGCTGCTCCAACCTGCTGTAAAATGCTTGATTTCGAGAGTGAGCGAAACTAATGAAAACATTGCTGGGGTAAAACCTAAAGGGAAAGGCCTAGCACCAAATTGCATTGGCCATCTGATCTAACTTCTGGAGGCAGTCAAAATGAGTATTTGAATTCTTCCCTACCTTATTCCTGTGCTGAGATACAGGCTGCTCCAACCTGCTGTAAAATGCTTGATTTCGAGAGTGAGCAAAACTAATGAAAACATTGTTGGGGTAAAACCTAAAGGGAAAGACCTAGCACCAAATCCAACTTGCCATCTGATCTAACTTCTGGAGGCAGTCAAAATGAGTATTTGAATTCTTCCCTACCTTATTCCTGTGCTGAGATACAGGCTGCTCCAACCTGCTGTAAAATGCTTGATTTCGAGAATGAGCGAAACTAATGAAAACATTGTTGGGGTAAAACCTAAAGGGAAAGACCTAGCACCAAATCCAATTTGCCATCTGATCTAACTTCTGGAGGCAGCCAAAATGATCCTTAGAATTCTTCCCTACCTTATTCCTGTGCTGAGATACAGGCTGCTCCAACCTGCTGTAAAATGCTTGATTTCGAGAGTGAGCGAAACTAATGAAAACATTGTTGGGGTAAAACATAAAGGGAAAGACCCAGCACCAAATTCCATTGGCCATCTGACCTAACTTCTGGAGGCAGTCAAAATGATCCTTAGAATTCTTCCCTACCTTATTCCTGTGCTGAGATACAGGCTGCTCCAACCTGCTGTAAAATGCTTGATTTCGAGAGTGATCGAAACTAATGAAAACATTGCTGGGGTAAAACCTAAAGGGAAAGACCTAGCACCAAATACAATTTGCCATCTGATCTAACTTCTGGAGGCAGTCAAAATGAGTATTTGAATTCTTCCCTACCTTATTCCTGTGCTGAGATACAGGCTGCTCCAACCTGCTGTAAAATGCTTGATTTCGAGAGTGAGCGAAACTAATGAAAACATTGTTGGGGTAAAACCTAAAGGGAAAGGCCTAGCACCAAATTGCATTGGCCATCTGATCTAACTTCTGGAGGCAGTCAAAATGAGTATTTGAATTCTTCCCTACCTTATTCCTGTGCTGAGATACAGGCTGCTCCAACCTGCTGTAAAATGCTTGATTTCGAGAGTGAGCGAAACTAATGAAAACATTGTTGGGGTAAAACCTAAAGAGAAAGACCTAGCACCAAATAAAATTTGCCATCTGATCTAACTTCTGGAGGCAGTCAAAATGATCCTTAGAATTCTTCCCTACCTTATTCCTGTGCTGAGATACAGGCTGCTCCAACCTGCTGTAAAATGCTTGATTTCAAGAGTGAGCGAAACTAATGAAAACATTGTTGGGGTAAAACCTAAAGGGAAAGACCTAGCACCAAATACAATTTGCCATCTGATCTAACTTCTGGAGGCAGTCAAAATGAGTATTTGAATTCTTCCCTACCTTATTCCTGTGCTGAGATACAGGCTGCTCCAACCTGCTGTAAAATGCTTGATTTCGAGAGTGAGCGAAACTAATGAAAACATTGTTGGGGTAAAATCTAAAGGGAAAGGCCTAGCACCAAATTGCATTGGCCATCTGATCTAACTTCTGGAGGCAGTCAAAATGAGTATTTGAATTCTTCCCTACCTTATTCCTGTGCTGAGATACAGGCTGCTCCAACCTGCTGTAAAATGCTTGATTTCGAGAGTGAGCGAAACTAATGAAAACATTGTTGGGGTAAAACCTAAAGGGAAAGACCTAGCACCAAATACAATTTGCCATCTGATCTAACTTCTGGAGGTAGTCAAAATGAGTATTTGAATTCTTCCCTACCTTATTCCTGTGCTGAGATACAGGCTGCTCCAACCTGCTATAAAATGCTTGATTTCGAGAGTGAGCGAAACTAATGAAAACATTGTTGGGGTAAAACCTAAAGGGAAAGACCTAGCACCAAATCCAATTTGCCATCTGATCTAACTTCTGGAGGCAGTCAAAATGATCCTTAGAATTCTTCCCTACCTTATTCCTGTGCTGAGATACAGGCTGCTCCAACCTGCTGTAAAATGCTTGATTTCGAGAGTGAGCGAAACTAATGAAAACATTGCTGGGGTAAAACCTAAAGGGAAAGGCCTAGCACCAAATTGCATTGGCCATCTGATCTAACTTCTGGAGGCAGTCAAAATGAGTATTTGAATTCTTCCCTACCTTATTCCTGTGCTGAGATACAGGCTGCTCCAACCTGCTGTAAAATGCTTGATTTCGAGAGTGAGCGAAACTAATGAAAACATTGTTGGGGTAAAACCTAAAGGGAAAGGCCTAGCACCAAATTGCATTGGCCATCTGATCTAACTTCTGGAGGCAGTCAAAATGAGTATTTGAATTCTTCCCTACCTTATTCCTGTGCTGAGATACAGGCTGCTCCAACCTGCTGTAAAATGCTTGATTTCGAGAGTGAGCGAAACTAATGAAAACATTTTTGGGGTAAAACCTAAAGGGAAAGACCTAGCACCAAATACAATTTGCCATCTGATCTAACTTCTGGAGGCAGTCAAAATGAGTATTTGAATTCTTCCCTACCTTATACCTGTGCTGAGATACAGGCTGCTCCAACCTGCTGTAAAATGCTTGATTTCGAGAGTGATCAAAACGAATGAAAACATTGTTGGCGAAAAATCTAAAGGGAAAGGCCTAGCACCAAATTGCATTGGCCATCTGATCTAACTTCTGGAGGCAGTCAAAATGATCCTTAGAATTCTTCCCTCCCTTATTCCTGTGCTGAGATACAGGCTGCTCCAACCTGCTGTAAAATGCTTGATTTCGAGAGTGAGCGAAACTAATGAAAACATTGTTGGGGTAAAACCTAAAGGGAAAGGCCTAGCACCAAATTGCATTGGCCATCTGATCTAACTTCTGGAGGCAGTCAAAATGATCCTTAGAATTCTTCCCTACCTTATTCCTGTGCTGAGATACAGGCTGCTCCAACCTGCTGTAAAATGCTTGATTTCGAGAGTGAGCGAAACTAATGAAAACATTGTTGGGGTAAAACCTAAAGGGAAAGGCCTAGCACCAAATTGCATTGGCCATCTGATCTAACTTCTGGAGGCAGTCAAAATGAGTATTTGAATTCTTCCCTACCTTATTCCTGTGCTGAGATACAGGCTGCTCCAACCTGCTGTAAAATGCTTGATTTCGAGAGTGAGCGAAACTAATGAAAACATTGTTCGGGTAAAACCTAAAGGGAAAGGCCTAGCACCAAATTGCATTGGCCATCTGATCTAACTTCTGGAGGAAGTCAAAATGAGTATTTGAATTCTTCCCTACCTTATTCCTGTGCTGAGATACAGGCTGCTCCAACCTGCTGTAAAATGCTTGATTTCGAGAGTGAGCGAAACTAATGAAAACATTGTTGGGGTAAAACCTAAAGGGAAAGGCCTAGCACCAAATTGCATTGGCCATCTGATCTAACTTCTGGAGGCAGTCAAAATGAGTATTTGAATTCTTCCCTACCTTATTCCTGTGCTGAGATACAGGCTGCTCCAACCTGCTGTAAAATGCTTGATTTCGAGAGTGAGCGAAACTAATGAAAACATTGTTCGGGTAAAACCTAAAGGGAAAGGCCTAGCACCAAATTGCATTGGCCATCTGATCTAACTTCTGGAGGAAGTCAAAATGAGTATTTGAATTCTTCCCTACCTTATTCCTGTGCTGAGATACAGGCTGCTCCAACCTGCTGTAAAATGCTTGATTTCGAGAGTGAGCGAAACTAATGAAAACATTGTTGGGGTAAAACATAAAGGGAAAGACCCAGCACCAAATTCCATTGGCCATCTGATCTAACTTCTGGAGGCAGTCAAAATGATCCTTAGAATTCTTCCCTACCTTATTCCTGTGCTGAGATACAGGCTGCTCCAACCTGCTGTAAAATGCTTGATTTCGAGAGTGATCAAAACAAATGAAAACATTGTTGGGGTAAAACCTAAAGGGAAAGGCCTAGCACCAAATTCCATTGGCCATCTGATCTAACTTCTGGAGGCAGTCAAAATGAGTATTTGAATTCTTCCCTACCTTATTCCTGTGCTGAGATACAGGCTGCTCCAACCTGCTGTAAAATGCTTGATTTCGAGAGTGAGCGAAACTAATGAAAACATTGTTGGGGTAAAACATAAAGGGAAAGACCTAGCACCAAATTCCATTGGCCATCTGATCTAACTTCTGTAGGCAGTCAAAATGATCCTTAGAATTCTTCCCTACCTTATTCCTGTGCTGAGATACAGGCTGCTCCAACCTGCTGTAAAATGCTTGATTTCGAGAGTGATCGAAACTAATGAAAACATTGCTGGGGTAAAACCTAAAGGGAAAGACCTAGCACCAAATACAATTTGCCATCTGATCTAACTTCTGGAGGCAGTCAAAATGAGTATTTGAATTCTTCCCTACCTTATTCCTGTGCTGAGATACAGGCTGCTCCAACCTGCTGTAAAATGCTTGATTTCGAGAGTGATCGAAACTAATGAAAACATTGTTGGGGTAAAACCTAAAGGGAAAGGCCTAGCACCAAATTGCATTGGCCATCTGATCTAACTTCTGGAGGCAGTCAAAATGAGTATTTGAATTCTTCCCTACCTTATTCCTGTGCTGAGATACAGGCTGCTCCAACCTGCTGTAAAATGCTTGATTTCGAGAGTGAGCGAAACTAATGAAAACATTGTTGGGGTAAAACCTAAAGAGAAAGACCTAGCACCAAATAAAATTTGCCATCTGATCTAACTTCTGGAGGCAGTCAATATGATCCTTAGAATTCTTCCCTACCTTATTCCTGTGCTGAGATACAGGCTGCTCCAACCTGCTGTAAAATGCTTGATTTCAAGAGTGAGCGAAACTAATGAAAACATTGTTGGGGTAAAACCTAAAGGGAAAGACCTAGCACCAAATCCAATTTGCCATCTGATCTAACTTCTGGAGGCAGTCAAAATGAGTATTTGAATTCTTCCCTACCTTATACCTGTGCTGAGATACAGGCTGCTCCAACCTGCTGTAAAATGCTTGATTTCGAGAGTGATCAAAACTAATGAAAACATTGTTGTCGAAAAATCTAAAGGGAAAGGCCTAGCACCAAATTGCATTGGCCATCTGATCTAACTTCTGGAGGCAGTCAAAATGATCCTTAGAATTCTTCCCTACCTTATTCCTGTGCTGAGATACAGGCTGCTCCAACCTGCTGTAAAATGCTTGATTTCGAGAGTGAGCGAAACTAATGAAAACATTGTTGGGGTAAAACATAAAGGGAAAGACCCAGCACGAAATTCCATTGGCCATCTGATCTAACTTCTGGAGGCAGTCAAAATGATCCTTAGAATTCTTCCCTACCTTATTCCTGTGCTGAGATACAGGCTGCTCCAACCTGCTGTAAAATGCTTGATTTCGAGAGTGAGCGAAACTAATGAAAATATTGTTGGGGTAAAACCTAAAGGGAAAGGCCTAGCACCAAATTGCATTGGCCATCTGATCTAACTTCTGGAGGCAGTCAAAATGATCCTTAGAATTCTTCCCTACCTTATTCCTGTGCTGAGATACAGGCTGCTCCAACCTGCTGTAAAATGCTTGATTTCGAGAGTGAGCGAAACTAATGAAAACATTGTTGGGGTAAAACATAAAGGGAAAGACCTAGCACCAAATTCCATTGGCCATCTGATCTAACTTCTGGAGGCAGTCAAAATGATCCTTAGAATTCTTCCCTACCTTATTCCTGTGCTGAGATACAGGCTGCTCCAACCTGCTGTAAAATGCTTGATTTCGAGAGTGAGCGAAACTAATGAAAACATTGCTGGGGTAAAACCTAAAGGGAAAGGCCTAGCACCAAATTGCATTGGCCATCTGATCTAACTTCTGGAGGCAGTCAAAATGAGTATTTGAATTCTTCCCTACCTTATTCCTGTGCTGAGATACAGGCTGCTCCAACCTGCTGTAAAATGCTTGATTTCGAGAGTGAGCAAAACTAATGAAAACATTGTTGGGGTAAAACCTAAAGGGAAAGACCTAGCACCAAATCCAACTTGCCATCTGATCTAACTTCTGGAGGCAGTCAAAATGAGTATTTGAATTCTTCCCTACCTTATTCCTGTGCTGAGATACAGGCTGCTCCAACCTGCTGTAAAATGCTTGATTTCGAGAATGAGCGAAACTAATGAAAACATTGCTGGGGTAAAACCTAAAGGGAAAGACCTAGCACCAAATACAATTTGCCATCTGATCTAACTTCTGGAGGCAGTCAAAATGAGTATTTGAATTCTTCCCTACCTTATTCCTGTGCTGAGATACAGGCTGCTCCAACCTGCTGTAAAATGCTTGATTTCGAGAGTGAGCGAAACTAATGAAAACATTGTTGGGGTAAAACCTAAAGGGAAAGGCCTAGCACCAAATTCCATTGGCCATCTGATCTAACTTCTGGAGGCAGTCAAAATGAGTATTTGAATTCTTCCCTACCTTATTCCTGTGCTGAGATACAGGCTGCTCCAACCTGCTGTAAAATGCTTGATTTCGAGAGTGAGCGAAACTAATGAAAACATTGTTGGGGTAAAACCTAAAGAGAAAGACCTAGCACCAAATAAAATTTGCCATCTGATCTAACTTCTGGAGGCAGTCAAAATGATCCTTAGAATTCTTCCCTACCTTATTCCTGTGCTGAGATACAGGCTGCTCCAACCTGCTGTAAAATGCTTGATTTCAAGAGTGAGCGAAACTAATGAAAACATTGTTGGGGTAAAACCTAAAGGGAAAGACCTAGCACCAAATACAATTTGCCATCTGATCTAACTTCTGGAGGCAGTCAAAATGAGTATTTGAATTCTTCCCTACCTTATTCCTGTGCTGAGATACAGGCTGCTCCAACCTGCTATAAAATGCTTGATTTCGAGAGTGAGCGAAACTAATGAAAACATTGTTGGGGTAAAACCTAAAGGGAAAGACCTAGCACCAAATCCAATTTGCCATCTGATCTAACTTCTGGAGGCAGTCAAAATGATCCTTAGAATTCTTCCCTACCTTATTCCTGTGCTGAGATACAGGCTGCTCCAACCTGCTGTAAAATGCTTGATTTCGAGATTGAGCGAAACTAATGAAAACATTGCTGGGGTAAAACCTAAAGGGAAAGGCCTAGCACCAAATTGCATTGGCCATCTGATCTAACTTCTGGAGGCAGTCAAAATGATCCTTAGAATTCTTCCCTACCTTATTCCTGTGCTGAGATACAGGCTGCTCCAACCTGCTGTAAAATGCTTGATTTCGAGAGTGAGCGAAACTAATGAAAACATTGTTGGGGTAAAACATAAAGGGAAAGACCCAGCACCAAATTCCATTGGCCATCTGATCTAACTTCTGGAGGCAGTCAAAATGATCCTTAGAATTCTTCCCTACCTTATTCCTGTGCTGAGATACAGGCTGCTCCAACCTGCTGTAAAATGCTTGATTTCGAGAGTGAGCGAAACTAATGAAAACATTGTTGGGGTAAAACCTAAAGGGAAAGGCCTAGCACCAAATTGCATTGGCCATCTGATCTAACTTCTGGAGGCAGTCAAAATGATCCTTAGAATTCTTCCCTACCTTATTCCTGTGCTGAGATACAGGCTGCTCCAACCTGCTGTAAAATGCTTGATTTCGAGAGTGAGCGAAACTAATGAAAACATTGTTGGGGTAAAACATAAAGGGAAAGACCTAGCACCAAATTGCATTGGCCATCTGATCTAACTTCTGGAGGCAGTCAAAATGATCCTTAGAATTCTTCCCTACCTTATTCCTGTGCTGAGATACAGGCTGCTCCAACCTGCTGTAAAATGCTTGATTTCGAGAGTGAGCGAAACTAATGAAAACATTGCTGGGGTAAAACCTAAAGGGAAAGGCCTAGCACCAAATTGCATTGGCCATCTGATCTAACTTCTGGAGGCAGTCAAAATGAGTATTTGAATTCTTCCCTACCTTATTCCTGTGCTGAGATACAGGCTGCTCCAACCTGCTGTAAAATGCTTGATTTCGAGAGTGAGCAAAACTAATGAAAACATTGTTGGGGTAAAACCTAAAGGGAAAGACCTAGCACCAAATCCAACTTGCCATCTGATCTAACTTCTGGAGGCAGTCAAAATGAGTATTTGAATTCTTCCCTACCTTATTCCTGTGCTGAGATACAGGCTGCTCCAACCTGCTGTAAAATGCTTGATTTCGAGAATGAGCGAAACTAATGAAAACATTGTTGGGGTAAAACCTAAAGGGAAAGACCTAGCACCAAATCCAATTTGCCATCTGATCTAACTTCTGGAGGCAGCCAAAATGATCCTTAGAATTCTTCCCTACCTTATTCCTGTGCTGAGATACAGGCTGCTCCAACCTGCTGTAAAATGCTTGATTTCGAGAGTGAGCGAAACTAATGAAAACATTGTTGGGGTAAAACATAAAGGGAAAGACCCAGCACCAAATTCCATTGGCCATCTGACCTAACTTCTGGAGGCAGTCAAAATGATCCTTAGAATTCTTCCCTACCTTATTCCTGTGCTGAGATACAGGCTGCTCCAACCTGCTGTAAAATGCTTGATTTCGAGAGTGATCGAAACTAATGAAAACATTGCTGGGGTAAAACCTAAAGGGAAAGACCTAGCACCAAATACAATTTGCCATCTGATCTAACTTCTGGAGGCAGTCAAAATGAGTATTTGAATTCTTCCCTACCTTATTCCTGTGCTGAGATACAGGCTGCTCCAACCTGCTGTAAAATGCTTGATTTCGAGAGTGAGCAAAACTAATGAAAACATTGTTGGGGTAAAACCTAAAGGGAAAGGCCTAGCACCAAATTGCATTGGCCATCTGATCTAACTTCTGGAGGCAGTCAAAATGAGTATTTGAATTCTTCCCTACCTTATTCCTGTGCTGAGATACAGGCTGCTCCAACCTGCTGTAAAATGCTTGATTTCGAGAGTGAGCGAAACTAATGAAAACATTGTTGGGGTAAAACCTAAAGGGAAAGGCCTAGCACCAAATTGCATTGGCCATCTGATCTAACTTCTGGAGGCAGTCAAAATGAGTATTTGAATTCTTCCCTACCTTATTCCTGTGCTGAGATACAGGCTGCTCCAACCTGCTGTAAAATGCTTGATTTCGAGAGTGAGCGAAACTAATGAAAACATTGTTGGGGTAAAACCTAAAGGGAAAGACCTAGCACCAAATACAATTTGCCATCTGATCTAACTTCTGGAGGCAGTCAAAATGAGTATTTGAATTCTTCCCTACCTTATTCCTGTGCTGAGATACAGGCTGCTCCAACCTGCTATAAAATGCTTGATTTCGAGAGTGAGCGAAACTAATGAAAACATTGTTGGGGTAAAACCTAAAGGGAAAGGCCTAGCACCAAATTCCATTGGCCATCTGATCTAACTTCTGGAGGCAGTCAAAATGATCCTTAGAATTCTTCCCTACCTTATTCCTGTGCTGAGATACAGGCTGCTCCAACCTGCTGTAAAATGCTTGATTTCGAGAGTGAGCGAAACTAATGAAAACATTGTTGGGGTAAAACCTAAAGGGAAAGGCCTAGCACCAAATTGCATTGGCCATCTGATCTAACTTCTGGAGGCAGTCAAAATGATCCTTAGAATTCTTCCCTACCTTATTCCTGTGCTGAGATACAGGCTGCTCCAACCTGCTGTAAAATGCTTGATTTCGAGAGTGAGCGAAACTAATGAAAACATTGTTGGGGTAAAACCTAAAGGGAAAGACCTAGCACCAAATACAATTTGCCATCTGATCTAACTTCTGGAGGCAGTCAAAATGAGTATTTGAATTCTTCCCTACCTTATACCTGTGCTGAGATACAGGCTGCTCCAACCTGCTGTAAAATGCTTGATTTCGAGAGTGATCAAAACTAATGAAAACATTGTTGGCGAAAAATCTAAAGGGAAAGGCCTAGCACCAAATTGCATTGGCCATCTGATCTAACTTCTGGAGGCAGTCAAAATGATCCTTAGAATTCTTCCCTACCTTATTCCTGTGCTGAGATACAGGCTGCTCCAACCTGCTGTAAAATGCTTGATTTCGAGAGTGAGCGAAACTAATGAAAACATTGCTGTGGTAAAACCTAAAGGGAAAGGCCTAGCACCAAATTGCATTGGCCATCTGATCTAACTTCTGGAGGCAGTCAAAATGATCCTTAGAATTCTTCCCTACCTTATTCCTGTGCTGAGATACAGGCTGCTCCAACCTGCTGTAAAATGCTTGATTTCGAGAGTGAGCGAAACTAATGAAAACATTGTTGGGGTAAAACATAAAGGGAAAGACCCAGCACCAAATTCCATTGGCCATCTGATCTAACTTCTGGAGGCAGTCAAAATGATCCTTAGAATTCTTCCCTACCTTATTCCTGTGCTGAGATACAGGCTGCTCCAACCTGCTGTAAAATGCTTGATTTCGAGAGTGAGCGAAACTAATGAAAACATTGTTGGGGTAAAACCTAAAGGGAAAGGCCTAGCACCAAATTGCATTGGCCATCTGATCTAACTTCTGGAGGCAGTCAAAATGATCCTTAGAATTCTTCCCTACCTTATTCCTGTGCTGAGATACAGGCTGCTCCAACCTGCTGTAAAATGCTTGATTTCGAGAGTGAGCGAAACTAATGAAAACATTGTTGGGGTAAAACATAAAGGGAAAGACCTAGCACCAAATTCCATTGGCCATCTGATCTAACTTCTGGAGGCAGTCAAAATGATCCTTAGAATTCTTCCCTACCTTATTCCTGTGCTGAGATACAGGCTGCTCCAACCTGCTGTAAAATGCTTGATTTCGAGAGTGAGCGAAACTAATGAAAACATTGCTGGGGTAAAACCTAAAGGGAAAGGCCTAGCACCAAATTGCATTGGCCATCTGATCTAACTTCTGGAGGCAGTCAAAATGAGTATTTGAATTCTTCCCTACCTTATTCCTGTGCTGAGATACAGGCTGCTCCAACCTGCTGTAAAATGCTTGATTTCGAGAGTGAGCAAAACTAATGAAAACATTGTTGGGGTAAAACCTAAAGGGAAAGGCCTAGCACCAAATTGCATTGGCCATCTGATCTAACTTCTGGAGGCAGTCAAAATGAGTATTTGAATTCTTCCCTACCTTATTCCTGTGCTGAGATACAGGCTGCTCCAACCTGCTGTAAAATGCTTGATTTCGAGAGTGAGCGAAACTAATGAAAACATTGTTGGGGTAAAACCTAAAGGGAAAGGCCTAGCACCAAATTGCATTGGCCATCTGATCTAACTTCTGGAGGCAGTCAAAATGAGTATTTGAATTCTTCCCTACCTTATTCCTGTGCTGAGATACAGGCTGCTCCAACCTGCTGTAAAATGCTTGATTTCGAGAGTGATCAAAACTAATGAAAACATTGTTGGCGAAAAATCTAAAGGGAAAGGCCTAGCACCAAATTGCATTGGCCATCTGATCTAACTTCTGGAGGCAGTCAAAATGATCCTTAGAATTCTTCCCTACCTTATTCCTGTGCTGAGATACAGGCTGCTCCAACCTGCTGTAAATTGCTTGATTTCGAGAGTGAGCGAAACTAATGAAAACATTGTTGGGGTAAAACATAAAGGGAAAGACCCAGCACCAAATTCCATTGGCCATCTGATCTAACTTCTGGAGGCAGTCAAAATGATCCTTAGAATTCTTCCCTACCTTATTCCTGTGCTGAGATACAGGCTGCTCAAACCTGCTGTAAAATGCTTGATTTCGAGAGTGAGCGAAACTAATGAAAACATTGTTGGGGTAAAACCTAAAGGGAAAGGCCTAGCACCAAATTGCATTGGCCATCTGATCTAACTTCTGGAGGCAGTCAAAATGATCCTTAGAATTCTTCCCTACCTTATTCCTGTGCTGAGATACAGGCTGCTCCAACCTGCTGTAAAATGCTTGATTTCGAGAGTGAGCGAAACTAATGAAAACATTGTTGGGGTAAAACATAAAGGGAAAGACCTAGCACCAAATTCCATTGGCCATCTGATCTAACTTCTGGAGGCAGTCAAAATGATCCTTAGAATTCTTCCCTACCTTATTCCTGTGCTGAGATACAGGCTGCTCCAACCTGCTGTAAAATGCTTGATTTCGAGAGTGAGCGAAACTAATGAAAACATTGCTGGGGTAAAACCTAAAGGGAAAGACCTAGCACCAAATACAATTTG
Source organism: Melanerpes formicivorus (assembly GCF_026170545.1). Classification (NCBI taxonomy): domain Eukaryota; kingdom Metazoa; phylum Chordata; class Aves; order Piciformes; family Picidae; genus Melanerpes; species Melanerpes formicivorus. The sequence continues at coordinate 233,279 of NW_027142566.1, read as the reverse complement.
CCATCTGATCTAACTTCTGGAGGCAGTCAAAATGAGTATTTGAATTCTTCCCTACCTTATTCCTGTGCTGAGATACAGGCTGCTCCAACCTGCTGTAAAATGCTTGATTTCGAGAGTGAGCGAAACTAATGAAAACATTGTTGGGGTAAAACCTAAAGAGAAAGACCTAGCACCAAATAAAATTTGCCATCTGATCTAACTTCTGGAGGCAGTCAAAATGATCCTTAGAATTCTTCCCTACCTTATTCCTGTGCTGAGATACAGGCTGCTCCAACCTGCTGTAAAATGCTTGATTTCAAGAGTGAGCGAAACTAATGAAAACATTGTTGGGGTAAAACCTAAAGGGAAAGACCTAGCACCAAATACAATTTGCCATCTGATCTAACTTCTGGAGGCAGTCAAAATGAGTATTTGAATTCTTCCCTACCTTATTCCTGTGCTGAGATACAGGCTGCTCCAACCTGCTATAAAATGCTTGATTTCGAGAGTGAGCGAAACTAATGAAAACATTGTTGGGGTAAAACCTAAAGGGAAAGGCCTAGCACCAAATTGCATTGGCCATCTGATCAAACTTCTGGAGGCAGTCAAAATGATCCTTAGAATTCTTCCCTACCTTATTCCTGTGCTGAGATACAGGCTGCTCCAACCTGCTGTAAAATGCTTGATTTCGAGAGTGAGCGAAACTAATGAAAACATTGTTGGGGTAAAACCTAAAGGGAAAGGCCTAGCACCAAATTGCATTGGCCATCTGATCTAACTTCTGGAGGCAGTCAAAATGAGTATTTGAATTCTTCCCTACCTTATTCCTGTGCTGAGATACAGGCTGCTCCAACCTGCTGTAAAATGCTTGATTTCGAGAGTGAGCGAAACTAATGAAAACATTGTTGGGGTAAAACCTAAAGGGAAAGGCCTAGCACCAAATTGCATTGGCCATCTGATCAAACTTCTGGAGGCAGTCAAAATGATCCTTAGAATTCTTCCCTACCTTATTCCTGTGCTGAGATACAGGCTGCTCCAACCTGCTGTAAAATGCTTGATTTCGAGAGTGAGCGAAACTAATGAAAACATTGTTGGGGTAAAACCTAAAGGGAAAGGCCTAGCACCAAATTGCATTGGCCATCTGATCTAACTTCTGGAGGCAGTCAAAATGAGTATTTGAATTCTTCCCTACCTTATTCCTGTGCTGAGATACAGGCTGCTCCAACCTGCTGTAAAATGCTTGATTTCGAGAGTGAGCGAAACTAATGAAAACATTGTTGGGGTAAAACCTAAAGGGAAAGGCCTAGCACCAAATTGCATTGGCCATCTGATCTAACTTCTGGAGGCAGTCAAAATGAGTATTTGAATTCTTCCCTACCTTATTCCTGTGCTGAGATACAGGCTGCTCCAACCTGCTGTAAAATGCTTGATTTCGAGAGTGAGCGAAACTAATGAAAACATTGTTGGGGTAAAACCTAAAGGGAAAGACCTAGCACCAAATACAATTTGCCATCTGATCTAACTTCTGGAGGCAGTCAAAATGAGTATTTGAATTCTTCCCTACCTTATACCTGTGCTGAGATACAGGCTGCTCCAACCTGCTGTAAAATGCTTGATTTCGAGAGTGATCAAAACTAATGAAAACATTGTTGGCGAAAAATCTAAAGGGAAAGGCCTAGCACCAAATTGCATTGGCCATCTGATCTAACTTCTGGAGGCAGTCAAAATGATCCTTAGAATTCTTCCCTACCTTATTCCTGTGCTGAGATACAGGCTGCTCCAACCTGCTGTAAATTGCTTGATTTCGAGAGTGAGCGAAACTAATGAAAACATTGTTGGGGTAAAACATAAAGGGAAAGACCCAGCACCAAATTCCATTGGCCATCTGATCTAACTTCTGGAGGCAGTCAAAATGATCCTTAGAATTCTTCCCTACCTTATTCCTGTGCTGAGATACAGGCTGCTCAAACCTGCTGTAAAATGCTTGATTTCGAGAGTGAGCGAAACTAATGAAAACATTGTTGGGGTAAAACCTAAAGGGAAAGGCCTAGCACCAAATTGCATTGGCCATCTGATCTAACTTCTGGAGGCAGTCAAAATGATCCTTAGAATTCTTCCCTACCTTATTCCTGTGCTGAGATACAGGCTGCTCCAACCTGCTGTAAAATGCTTGATTTCGAGAGTGAGCGAAACTAATGAAAACATTGTTGGGGTAAAACATAAAGGGAAAGACCTAGCACCAAATTCCATTGGCCATCTGATCTAACTTCTGGAGGCAGTCAAAATGATCCTTAGAATTCTTCCCTACCTTATTCCTGTGCTGAGATACAGGCTGCTCCAACCTGCTGTAAAATGCTTGATTTCGAGAGTGAGCGAAACTAATGAAAACATTGCTGGGGTAAAACCTAAAGGGAAAGACCTAGCACCAAATACAATTTGCCATCTGATCTAACTTCTGGAGGCAGTCAAAATGAGTATTTGAATTCTTCCCTACCTTATTCCTGTGCTGAGATACAGGCTGCTCCAACCTGCTGTAAAATGCTTGATTTCGAGAGTGAGCGAAACTAATGAAAACATTGTTGGGGTAAAACCTAAAGAGAAAGACCTAGCACCAAATAAAATTTGCCATCTGATCTAACTTCTGGAGGCAGTCAAAATGATCCTTAGAATTCTTCCCTACCTTATTCCTGTGCTGAGATACAGGCTGCTCCAACCTGCTGTAAAATGCTTGATTTCAAGAGTGAGCGAAACTAATGAAAACATTGTTGGGGTAAAACCTAAAGGGAAAGACCTAGCACCAAATACAATTTGCCATCTGATCTAACTTCTGGAGGCAGTCAAAATGAGTATTTGAATTCTTCCCTACCTTATTCCTGTGCTGAGATACAGGCTGCTCCAACCTGCTATAAAATGCTTGATTTCGAGAGTGAGCGAAACTAATGAAAACATTGTTGGGGTAAAACCTAAAGGGAAAGGCCTAGCACCAAATTGCATTGGCCATCTGATCAAACTTCTGGAGGCAGTCAAAATGATCCTTAGAATTCTTCCCTACCTTATTCCTGTGCTGAGATACAGGCTGCTCCAACCTGCTGTAAAATGCTTGATTTCGAGAGTGAGCGAAACTAATGAAAACATTGTTGGGGTAAAACCTAAAGGGAAAGGCCTAGCACCAAATTGCATTGGCCATCTGATCTAACTTCTGGAGGCAGTCAAAATGAGTATTTGAATTCTTCCCTACCTTATTCCTGTGCTGAGATACAGGCTGCTCCAACCTGCTGTAAAATGCTTGATTTCGAGAGTGAGCGAAACTAATGAAAACATTGTTGGGGTAAAACCTAAAGGGAAAGACCTAGCACCAAATACAATTTGCCATCTGATCTAACTTCTGGAGGCAGTCAAAATGATCCTTAGAATTCTTCCCTACCTTATTCCTGTGCTGAGATACAGGCTGCTCCAACCTGCTGTAAAATGCTTGATTTCGAGAGTGAGCGAAACTAATGAAAACATTGCTGGGGTAAAACCTAAAGGGAAAGACCTAGCACCAAATACAATTTGCCATCTGATCTAACTTCTGGAGGCAGTCAAAATGAGTATTTGAATTCTTCCCTACCTTATTCCTGTGCTGAGATACAGGCTGCTCCAACCTGCTGTAAAATGCTTGATTTCGAGAGTGAGCGAAACTAATGAAAACATTGTTGGGGTAAAACCTAAAGAGAAAGACCTAGCACCAAATAAAATTTGCCATCTGATCTAACTTCTGGAGGCAGTCAAAATGATCCTTAGAATTCTTCCCTACCTTATTCCTGTGCTGAGATACAGGCTGCTCCAACCTGCTGTAAAATGCTTGATTTCAAGAGTGAGCGAAACTAATGAAAACATTGTTGGGGTAAAACCTAAAGGGAAAGACCTAGCACCAAATACAATTTGCCATCTGATCTAACTTCTGGAGGCAGTCAAAATGAGTATTTGAATTCTTCCCTACCTTATTCCTGTGCTGAGATACAGGCTGCTCCAACCTGCTATAAAATGCTTGATTTCGAGAGTGAGCGAAACTAATGAAAACATTGTTGGGGTAAAACCTAAAGGGAAAGACCTAGCACCAAATCCAATTTGCCATCTGATCTAACTTCTGGAGGCAGTCAAAATGATCCTTAGAATTCTTCCCTACCTTATTCCTGTGCTGAGATACAGGCTGCTCCAACCTGCTGTAAAATGCTTGATTTCGAGAGTGAGCGAAACTAATGAAAACATTGCTGGGGTAAAACCTAAAGGGAAAGGCCTAGCACCAAATTGCATTGGCCATCTGATCTAACTTCTGGAGGCAGTCAAAATGAGTATTTGAATTCTTCCCTACCTTATTCCTGTGCTGAGATACAGGCTGCTCCAACCTGCTGTAAAATGCTTGATTTTGAGAGTGAGCGAAACTAATGAAAACATTGTTGGGGTAAAACCTAAAGGGAAAGGCCTAGCACCAAATTGCATTGGCCATCTGATCTAACTTCTGGAGGCAGTCAAAATGATCCTTAGAATTCTTCCCTACCTTATTCCTGTGCTGAGATACAGGCTGCTCCAACCTGCTGTAAAATGCTTGATTTCGAGAGTGAGCGAAACTAATGAAAACATTGTTGGGGTAAAACCTAAAGGGAAAGGCCTAGCACCAAATTGCATTGGCCATCTGATCTAACTTCTGGAGGCAGTCAAAATGAGTATTTGAATTCTTCCCTACCTTATTCCTGTGCTGAGATACAGGCTGCTCCAACCTGCTGTAAAATGCTTGATTTCGAGAGTGAGCGAAACTAATGAAAACATTGCTGGGGTAAAACCTAAAGGGAAAGACCTAGCACCAAATACAATTTGCCATCTGATCTAACTTCTGGAGGCAGTCAAAATGAGTATTTGAATTCTTCCCTACCTTATACCTGTGCTGAGATACAGGCTGCTCCAACCTGCTGTAAAATGCTTGATTTCGAGAGTGATCAAAACTAATGAAAACATTGTTGGCGAAAAATCTAAAGGGAAAGGCCTAGCACCAAATTGCATTGGCCATCTGATCTAACTTCTGGAGGCAGTCAAAATGATCCTTAGAATTCTTCCCTACCTTATTCCTGTGCTGAGATACAGGCTGCTCCAACCTGCTGTAAAATGCTTGATTTCGAGAGTGATCGAAACTAATGAAAACATTGTTGGGGTAAAACCTAAAGGGAAAGACCTAGCACCAAATTGCATTGGCCATCTGTGGCCGGTTGACGTTGCCCCCTTAAGAAAGGGAATATGGTGGACGGAAGTTGGTAAACGGAAGGAATAGTCTAAACTAATTTCATTGGATGAGTGGGAGGAAGCACTTCTGAGCTGGGACTATACTGGACATTTCCAGCACTTCTCAGTCAGTCTTGCTTCCGCCTCTTCTTCAGGCAACAGCTTTCTGTCCTGGGCTTTCTGCCAAGGCCTCGGCCTTGAAAACCAGATAACAGGCCTGTATACTAACTCCCTTCCAATTAACACGAACTGCTTCTAACTTTTTTTTCCTCTCTTCTCTTTCTCTTTCTATCCCATTCTGGGGAAAAGGGGGGAAGAGAGGGGAGAGCGGAGGTGGGGGACCCCTCTCTGCCGAGGGGGGCACTGTCATTTCTGTGTTACTCTGTTGTATATCTTTGTATATATTGTAGATATTGTAAATTTGTAAATAATCCCCTGCAAACCCTACATCGCTTTGTAAATATAGCTCCACTGCTTTGCTAATTCAGCTTGCGAGTTTTTTTTTTCTTTCCCTTCAATTTTTTTTTTCCCTTTTACTTTACAAGGGGGAAGGGAGGAGGCTTCTCGGCCTTACCCTTCCACCCACCACATTTTTTTTTATTGGCGCCCAACGTGGGGCAGATAATTAGTTCAATTTATTATTTGATTGATTTAGTGTTTTCCAGCTGAATTAGCAAACATGAAGGTATTGTGGTTTGTGGAGCGATTATTCTTTTCAATTTTTGGGGCTCTGGTTTACAGATATTGTTTGGGTTTGATTTTGGATTACCTGGGTAAATATTTGGTGCGGACAATTTATATGTGGGTTATGTATAGAGTTAAATTATGGTATGGAAAATGTATTAATTTATTATGGCCAGTGAGATACAGGAATGTTACCTCCACCACTCTCCCAATTGAGATAAAGGGTTTTAAGATTCCGCCTGAGGAGACAGTAACTTTAGGTGATGCCTGGGATCCAAAGGTGATTTATCTCATGTCTATAATTCTGCTGCTGGTGATAACTAATGTGTATTCTCTGTATTCCTGGCGTCGGGAGAAAAAGGTGTCCAGGGCGTGTTTTGTTATTAAAACTAGATCAAAAAGAAAACGCCGTGGCTCTCGATCAGTACCAGAGTCATCTAGTGACGAGGACTGTGGAGAACCCGTGTCAGTCAAAAAGAAGGCTAAAAAGTTAATTGGTAAGGCAGCTCTAAATGACTTTGCTGATTCTAGCAAGCAGCCAAGGGCATCGGCTGGTATCAACATGGCGCCTACTCCTTCTCCTTCTTCTTCTTCTCCGTCGGCCAGTAATGGAGCAACGTCACTTCCACCCACTCCCTCGGTGAGACCGGAAGTCACTGCGCCAGCAGCTGATTTATCTCAGGACCTGTCAGCTTCCATTAAGGTGGCTGTAAATTCAAACACAGCTCCAGTTAAGGTGGCTCCTTTAAAGACTAGAGCTGGAAAGGGCAAAGATGGAGAAGAAGAGGTGGAGACTGATCCTGGTGAGGGGCCCTCTACTCTAAAAGATCCTGCTCAGGAGGAAGAGAAGGTTTGTTTTAAAGATCTAGCTAACCTAGTGAGATCAAAGCAGGATAGAGATGAAGCTAGGAAGGCAGCTGGCAAAGGTGGTTCTCAGCTTAAAGAGATCCTTAGGAGAATGACAGCAGGATTTTATGGGCAAAGAATTCAGGGAGATGAAGATGAAGATGATATTACGGACTGTTCGTCACCACGGGAGGAATTGAGAAATGTCCGTAAAGATTTCACCAGGGCAGATAAGGAGCCAGTTCTAGCTTGGCTTAGTAGGTGTTATGATACAGGTGCTTCAGCTCTAACAGTTGGAGACAAGTCAGCAGCTCAGTTAGGAACTCTCTCAAGGGACAATGGAATAGATAGACATCTAGGCGAAGCTCTCGGTAAGGTTAATCTGTGGATACGCCTCTTAATAGCGGTTGCCCTGAGATACCCTTCCCGAGATGATCTTCCATGGAATCCTAAACCCTGGACTACCATAGATGAGGGAATTAAGCGCTTGAGAGAATTTGCTGTTAGAGAGCTACTCTATGGTGAACATGAAACTCTGAATCCTGATGACATTCCTGTGGGTATTGGTCTAGCTAAGAAGATCATCAAACTTGCTCCTTCTAATTATGCAAACATTCTGGCAAGCAGAATTGTGTCAAGAAGTTATGGTGGAGCTTCTCCTACGGTTGGCCAATTCAGTGATCAAATGAGACAATTGGAGGATAGCATGACACGTGGTTCTTTGGTTTCAGCCATTAAAACGATGTCTGGTGATATTCAGAATTGCATAAGAGAGTTAAAAGATTCCATATACCAATTGGCACAGAAGGATAATTTCAATTCTTCCTCCAGGTGGGTACAAGTTTCATCTGTGAGGAATACACGTCCTCCAAGGAGGTCATTCCAAAACAGGACATTCCAAAACAGGACATTCCAAAACAGGTCATTCCAAAACAGACCACCAAGGCAATCATGTAGAACTATTTGGATAACTCTGCGTGATCAGTTTGGTGAGAACATGAACCGCTGGGATGGCCAACCAACTTCTAATCTTTTCAGGAGACTGAGGGAACTGCAAAGTGGCAGAACCCGAGGTAGCAATACCAGAAGGGTAGCTGTTACTTCCACAGTTCCCCAGAACAACTCTTGTGGCTCCAACAGTGGCTCCAGTTATAACATGCAAAGTTATAACCCTGCACAATATGTGCAATGCACATGTGCGCATGTTCCCCATAACTAGGGGTGCCCTGCCTCCCGCCAGGGGGAGGAGAGGGATAACAGAGATAATAGAATCTATTGGGATGTGTACATCCAGTGGCCTGGCACTTCACAATTTCGGAAGTACAGGGCCTTGGTTGACACAGGAGCTCAGTGCACCATAATACCATCAAATTATCAGGGATCAGAGTCTATAACTATTCTGGGAGTCACTGGTGGATCTCAAGAGTTAAGTAAGGTAGAGGTTAATATAAGTTTAACTGGTAAACAATGGAGGAAGCGTACAGTTGTGACCGGACCTGATGCACCTTGTATTTTGGGAATTGATTTTCTGAGAGAAGGGCGTTTCAAAGACCCTAGAGGTTACAAATGGGCTTTTGGAGTAGCTTCAATAGAAATTGATGGACAAAAATTGAAGCTATCTGCTAGACCTGAGCTTTCTGATGAATCTGCAGTTGTGGGACAACATAAGATACAGGACATTAAATTGCCGGTTGCTTCTCAGACTGCATCACAGACAATACAGAACCAACCGTGACTCTTTGTTGCCCATTCAGAATCTGATTCGTCAGTTGGAAAGTCAGAAAGTCGTCAGCAAAACTCATTCACCTTTCAACAGTCCAGTGTGGCCTGTGCGGAAGCAGAATGGAGACTGGCGTCTGACGGTAGACTACCGAGCCCTGAATGAAGTGACACCACCTATGAGTGCAGCAGTACCAGACATGATGGAGCTACAGTATGAGCTGGAATCCAAAGAGGCCAAATGGTATGCTACCATAGACATTGCTAATGCATTTTTCTCTATTCCCATAGCAGAGGAATGCAGGCCTCAGTTTGCTTTCACCTGGAGAGGAATCCAGTACACTTTCAACAGGCTGCCAATGGGCTGGATCCACAGCTCAAGCATCTGTCATGCAGTGATCCACGATGCTCTGGAGAAAGGCGGTGCTCCAGAACACATCCAGTTCATCGATGATATCATCGTCTGGGGTAAAACTGCTGAGGAAGTCTTCAAGAAAGGTAACAAAATCATTGACATTCTTCTGAATGCAGGTTTTGCCATCAAACGAGACAAAGTGAAAGGACCTACCACAGAGATTCAGTTTCTGGGAGTGCGATGGCAGGATGGACGCCGACACATTCCAGTGGATGTGGTAAATAGAGTCTCTACCATGGCAAATCCCACAAACAAGCAAGAGACCCTACGTTTCTTAGGGATAGTGGGATTTTGGAGACTGCACATTCCTGGATACAGTCAGATTGTGAAACCTCTGTATGATGTGACTCGAAAGAGAAACCATTTCCACTGGGGACCTGAACAGCAAGCAGCCTTTGACCAGATAAAGCAAGAGGTGATTCAAGCAATGGGTCTGGGACCTGTCCGAGATGGTCCAGACATTAAGAACATTTTGTACACGGCTGCAAGTGACAATGGTCCAACCTGGTGCTTGTGGCAAAAAGCTCCAGGGGAGACACGTGGACGACCTCTTGGTTTCTGGAGTCGAGGTTACAGAGGTTCAGAGGCTAACTATACTCCAACAGAGAAAGAAATTTTAGCTGCCTATGAAGGAGTAAAAGCATCTTCTGAAGTGATTGGAACTGAATCACAACTTCTCTTAGCTCCCAGATTACCAGTTTTGAATTGGATGTTCAAAGGCAAAGGATCCACACCACATCATGCCACAGACTCAACCTGGTCTAAGTGGATGGCTCTGATAACACAGAGAGCTCGAATGGGAAATCTTGAAAGACCTGGTCTAGTGGAGGTGATCTCAAGTTGGCCTGAAGGCATCAACAGTGCTAAACCTCCAGAGGAGAAAGTAACTCGTGCTGAGGAAGCTCCTCCTTACAATGACCTTTCTGATGATGAAAAGAAATATGCTTTGTTCACAGACGGTTCCTGTCGTCTTGTTGGAAACAAGCGAAGGTGGAAGTCTGCAGTGTGGAGTCCAACACGCCGAGTTGCAGAGGCGAAAGATGGAGAAGGAGAATCCAGTCAGTTCGCAGAGGTAAAAGCTGTCCAGCTAGCTCTCGACGTAGCTGAACGTGAGAGATGGCCAAAGCTTTATCTCTACACCGACTCATGGATGGTAGCCAATGCTCTATGGGGTTGGCTAAAGAACTGGAAGAAGAGTGGTTGGCAGAGGAAAGGAAAACCCATTTGGGCAGCCAACCTGTGGCAGGACATTGCTGATCGAATCGAGAGAATTCCAGTGAAAGTGAGACACATCGATGCTCACATTCCTAAGAGCAAAGCTACTGAGGAACAGCAACACAACCATCAGGCAGATCTAGCTGCAAGAGTTTCTCAAGTAGACATGGACTCTAATCTTGATCTCGACTGGAAACACCGAGGTGAGATATTCTTAGCTCGGTGGGCTCATGATTCATCAGGACATCAAGGCAGAGATGCAACATACCAATGGGCTCGTGACAGATCCATAGACATTTCCATGGATGCTATCACGCAAGTCATCCATGACTGTGACATTTGTGCTGCTATTAAGCAGGCAAAACGTCTTAAGCCCTTGTGGTATGGTGACAGATGGTCCAAGTACAAGTATGGTGAAGCTTGGCAGATTGACTACATCACTCTACCACGTTCTCGTTCTGGTAAGCAATACGTGCTTACTATGGTAGAGGCAAACACTGGATGGTTGGAAACTTATCCAGTTCCACATGCAACTGCACGCAACACAATTCTCGGTCTGGAGAGACAGATCCTGTGGAGACACGGAACTCCAGAGAGGATTGAGTCAGACAACGGAACTCATTTCAAGAACAACCTTGTAAAGAACTGGGCAAAAGAGCACGGTATTGAGTGGATATTCCACATTCCCTACTATGCACCAGCTTCAGGGAAGATTGAACGCTACAATGGTTTGTTGAAGACCACTCTCAAAGCCATGGGAGGTGGATCTTTGAAAAACTGGGAAAAACATTTAGCACAAGCAACCTGGCTGGTAAATAGTAGAGGTTCAGTGAACCGAGCTGGACCTGCACATTCAGATTTGCTACGGAAAGTAGAAGGTGATAGAGTTCCTGTTGTTAGAGAAAAGAATCTGTTAGGTAAAACTGTTTGGGTATTTTCACCCTCAGGAGAGGCTAAACCTGTCCGAGGGATGGTTTCAGCTGAAGGTCCGGGTCACACTTATTGGGTAATGCAAGAGAATGGTGAAATTCAGTGTATTCCACAAAGAAATTTAACTTTAGCTGAAAGAGGTTAATTTCAAACTGTTGTATAGCTACATCGCATCCAGAGGAAGAATCAACGAGGAATCTACGGTGCACGAACCCTGAGATCCCTGAGAGCCCTGAGTCAACTAAGAGACCCTGAGATTCCCTGTTTCCCTTTTCTTTGCTTCGTCAGTGAAGAAATGAACTGTTTTCCATTTTTCTCATTTTCTGATTTTCTTGGACTTTTGAATCATCTACATCTGAGCATAGCCGGAATGGACTATGAACTTTACTCACGAACTGTAAATATCGTTTTGGATTGGATGGACAGTATGAACAGCCAATGAAATTGTTTAGAAGGGGTGGATTGTGGCCGGTTGACGTTGCCCCCTTAAGAAAGGGAATATGGTGGACGGAAGTTGGTAAACGGAAGGAATAGTCTAAACTAATTTCATTGGATGAGTGGGAGGAAGCACTTCTGAGCTGGGACTATACTGGACATTTCCAGCACTTCTCAGTCAGTCTTGCTTCCGACTCTTCTTCAGGCAACAGCTTTCTGTCCTGGGCTTTCTGCCAAGGCCTCGGCCTTGAAAACCAGATAACAGGCCTGTATACTAACTCCCTTCCAATTAACACGAACTGCTTCTAACTTTTTTTTCCTCTCTTCTCTTTCTCTTTCTATCCCATTCTGGGGAAAAGGGGGGAAGAGAGGGGAGAGCGGAGGTGGGGGACCCCTCTCTGCCGAGGGGGGCACTGTCATTTCTGTGTTACTCTGTTGTATATCTTTGTATATATTGTAGATATTGTAAATTTGTAAATAATCCCCTGCAAACCCTACATCGCTTTGTAAATATAGCTCCACTGCTTTGCTAATACAGCTTGCGAGTTTTTTTTTCCTTTCCCTTCAATTTTTTTTTTCCCTTTTACTTTACAAGGGGGAAGGGAGGAGGCTTCTCGGCCTTACCCTTCCACCCACCACACCATCTGATCTAACTTCTGGAGGCAGTCAAAATGAGTATTTGAATTCTTCCCTACCTTATTCCTGTGCTGAGATACAGGCTGCTCCAACCTGCTGTAAAATGCTTGATTTCGAGAGTGAGCGAAACTAATGAAAACATTGTTGGGGTAAAACCTAAAGGGAAAGGCCTAGCACCGAATTGCATTGGCCATCTGATCTAACTTCTGGAGGCAGTCAAAATGATCCTTAGAATTCTTCCCTACCTTATTCCTGTGCTGAGATACAGGCTGCTCCAACCTGCTGTAAAATGCTTGATTTCGAGAGTGAGCAAAACTAATGAAAACATTGTTGGGGTAAAACCTAAAGGGAAAGACCTAGCACCAAATTCCATTGGCCATCTGATCTAACTTCTGGAGGCAGTCAAAATGATCCTTAGAATACTTCCCTACCTTATTCCTGTGCTGAGATACAGGCTGCTCCAACCTGCTGTAAAATGCTTGATTTCGAGAGTGAGCGAAACTAATGAAAACATTGCTGGGGTAAAACCTAAAGGGAAAGGCCTAGCACCAAATTGCATTGGCCATCTGATCTAACTTCTGGAGGCAGTCAAAATGATCCTTAGAATTCTTCCCTACCTTATTCCTGTGCTGAGATACAGGCTGCTCCAACCTGCTGTAAAATGCTTGATTTCGAGAGTGAGCGAAACTAATGAAAACATTGTTGGGGTAAAACCTAAAGGGAAAGGCCTAGCACCAAATTGCATTGGCCATCTGATCTAACTTCTGGAGGCAGTCAAAATGATCCTTAGAATTCTTCCCTACCTTATTCCTGTGCTGAGATACAGGCTGCTCCAATCTGCTGTAAAATGCTTGATTTCAAGAGTGAGCGAAACTAATGAAAACATTGTTGGGGTAAAACCTAAAGGGAAAGACCTAGCACCAAATACAATTTGCCATCTGATCTAACTTCTGGAGGCAGTCAAAATGAGTATTTGAATTCTTCCCTACCTTATTCCTGTGCTGAGATACAGGCTGCTCCAACCTGCTGTAAAATGCTTGATTTCGAGAGTGAGCGAAACTAATGAAAACATTGTTGGGGTAAAACCTAAAGGGAAAGACCTAGCACCATATACAATTTGCCATCTGATCTAACTTCTGGAGGCAGTCAAAATGAGTATTTGAATTCTTCCCTACCTTATTCCTGTGCTGAGATACAGGCTGCTCCAACCTGCTGTAAAATGCTTGATTTCGAGAGTGAGTGAAACTAATGAAAACATTGTTGGGGTAAAACCTAAAGGGAAAGACCTAGCACCAAATCCAATTTGCCATCTGATCTAACTTCTGGAGGCAGTCAAAATGATCCTTAGAATTCTTCCCTACCTTATTCCTGTGCTGAGATACAGGCTGCTCCAACCTGCTGTAAAATGCTTGATTTTGAGAGTGAGCGAAACTAATGAAAACATTGTTGGGGTAAAACCTAAAGGGAAAGGCCTAGCACCAAATTGCAATGGCCATCTGATCTAACTTCTGGAGGCAGTCAAAATGAGTATTTGAATTCTTCCCTACCTTATTCCTGTGCTGAGATACAGTCTGCTCCAACCTGCTGTAAAATGCTTGATTTCGAGAGTGAGCGAAACTAATGAAAACATTGTTGGGGTAAAACCTAAAGGGAAAGGCCTAGCACCAAATTGCATTGGCCATCTGATCTAACTTCTGGAGGCAGTCAAAATGATCCTTAGAATTCTTCCCTACCTTATTCCTGTGCTGAGATACAGGCTGCTCCAACCTGCTGTAAAATGCTTGATTTCGAGAGTGATCGAAACTAATGAAAACATTGCTGGGGTAAAACCTAAAGGGAAAGACCTAGCACCAAATACAATTTGCCATCTGATCTAACTTCTGGAGGCAGTCAAAATGAGTATTTGAATTCTTCCCTACCTTATTCCTGTGCTGAGATACAGGCTGCTCCAACCTGCTGTAAAATGCTTGATTTCGAGAGTGAGCGAAACTAATGAAAACATTGTTGGGGTAAAACCTAAAGGGAAAGGCCTAGCACCAAATTGCATTGGCCATCTGATCTAACTTCTGGAGGCAGTCAAAATGAGTATTTGAATTCTTCCCTACCTTATTCCTGTGCTGAGATACAGGCTGCTCCAACCTGCTGTAAAATGCTTGATTTCGAGAGTGAGCGAAACTAATGAAAACATTGTTGGGGTAAAACCTAAAGAGAAAGACCTAGCACCAAATAAAATTTGCCATCTGATCTAACTTCTGGAGGCAGTCAAAATGATCCTAAGAATTCTTCCCTACCTTATTCCTGTGCTGAGATACAGGCTGCTCCAACCTGCTGTAAAATGCTTGATTTCAAGAGTGAGCGAAACTAATGAAAACATTGTTGGGGTAAAACCTAAAGGGAAAGACCTAGCACCAAATACAATTTGCCATCTGATCTAACTTCTGGAGGCAGTCAAAATGAGTATTTGAATTCTTCCCTACCTTATTCCTGTGCTGAGATACAGGCTGCTCCAACCTGCTATAAAATGCTTGATTTCGAGAGTGAGCGAAACTAATGAAAACATTGTTGGGGTAAAACCTAAAGGGAAAGACCTAGCACCAAATCCAATTTGCCATCTGATCTAACTTCTGGAGGCAGTCAAAATGATCCTTAGAATTCTTCCCTACCTTATTCCTGTGCTGAGATACAGGCTGCTCCAACCTGTTGTAAAATGCTTGATTTCGAGAGTGAGCGAAACTAATGAAAACATTGCTGGGGTAAAACCTAAAGGGAAAGGCCTAGCACCAAATTGCATTGGCCATCTGATCTAACTTCTGGAGGCAGTCAAAATGAGTATTTGAATTCTTCCCTACCTTATTCCTGTGCTGAGATACAGGCTGCTCCAACCTGCTGTAAAATGCTTGATTTTGAGAGTGAGCGAAACTAATGAAAACATTGTTGGGGTAAAACCTAAAGGGAAAGGCCTAGCACCAAATTCCATTGGCCATCTGATCTAACTTCTGGAGGCAGTCAAAATGATCCTTAGAATTCTTCCCTACCTTATTCCTGTGCTGAGATACAGGCTGCTCCAACCTGCTGTAAAATGCTTGATTTCGAGAGTGAGCGAAACTAATGAAAACATTGTTGGGGTAAAACCTAAAGGGAAAGGCCTAGCACCAAATTGCATTGGCCATCTGATCTAACTTCTGGAGGCAGTCAAAATGAGTATTTGAATTCTTCCCTACCTTATTCCTGTGCTGAGATACAGGCTGCTCCAACCTGCTGTAAAATGCTTGATTTCGAGAGTGAGCGAAACTAATGAAAACATTGTTGGGGTAAAACCTAAAGGGAAAGGCCTAGCACCAAATTGCATTGGCCATCTGATCTAACTTCTGGAGGCAGTCAAAATGAGCCTTAGAATTCTTCCCTACCTTATTCCTGTGCTGAGATACAGGCTGCTCCAACCTGCTGTAAAATGCTTGATTTCGAGAGTGATCAAAACTAATGAAAATATTGTTGGGGTAAAATCTAAAGGGAAAGGCCTAGCACCAAATTGCATTGGCCATCTGATCTAACTTCTGGAGGCAGTCAAAATGATCCTTAGAATTCTTCCCTACCTTATTCCTGTGCTGAGATACAGGCTGCTCCAACCTGCTGTAAAATGCTTGATTTCGAGAGTGAGCGAAACTAATGAAAACATTGTTGGGGTAAAACATAAAGGGAAAGACCCAGCACCAAATTCCATTGGCCATCTGATCTAACTTCTGGAGGCAGTCAAAATGATCCTTAGAATTCTTCCCTACCTTATTCCTGTGCTGAGATACAGGCTGCTCCAACCTGCTGTAAAATGCTTGATTTCGAGAGTGAGCGAAACTAATGAAAACATTGTTGGGGTAAAACCTAAAGGGAAAGGCCTAGCACCAAATTGCATTGGCCATCTGATCTAACTTCTGGAGGCAGTCAAAATGATCCTTAGAATTCTTCCCTACCTTATTCCTGTGCTGAGATACAGGCTGCTCCAACCTGCTGTAAAATGCTTGATTTCGAGAGTGAGCGAAACTAATGAAAACATTGTTGGGGTAAAACATAAAGGGAAAGACCTAGCACCAAATTCCATTGGCCATCTGATCTAACTTCTGGAGGCAGTCAAAATGATCCTTAGAATTCTTCCCTACCTTATTCCTGTGCTGAGATACAGGCTGCTCCAACCTGCTGTAAAATGCTTGATTTCGAGAGTGAGCGAAACTAATGAAAACATTGTTGGGGTAAAACCTAAAGGGAAAGGCCTAGCACCAAATTGCATTGGCCATCTGATCTAACTTCTGGAGGCAGTCAAAATGAGTATTTGAATTCTTCCCTACCTTATTCCTGTGCTGAGATACAGGCTGCTCCAACCTGCTGTAAAATGCTTGATTTCGAGAGTGAGCAAAACTAATGAAAACATTGTTGGGGTAAAACCTAAAGGGAAAGACCTAGCACCAAATCCAACTTGCCATCTGATCTAACTTCTGGAGGCAGTCAAAATGAGTATTTGAATTCTTCCCTACCTTATTCCTGTGCTGAGATACAGGCTGCTCCAACCTGCTGTAAAATGCTTGATTTCGAGAATGAGCGAAACTAATGAAAACATTGTTGGGGTAAAACCTAAAGGGAAAGACCTAGCACCAAATCCAATTTGCCATCTGATCTAACTTCTGGAGGCAGCCAAAATGATCCTTAGAATTCTTCCCTACCTTATTCCTGTGCTGAGATACAGGCTGCTCCAACCTGCTGTAAAATGCTTGATTTCGAGAGTGAGCGAAACTAATGAAAACATTGTTGGGGTAAAACATAAAGGGAAAGACCCAGCACCAAATTCCATTGGCCATCTGATCTAACTTCTGGAGGCAGTCAAAATGATCCTTAGAATTCTTCCCTACCTTATTCCTGTGCTGAGATACAGGCTGCTCCAACCTGCTGTAAAATGCTTGATTTCGAGAGTGATCGAAACTAATGAAAACATTGCTGGGGTAAAACCTAAAGGGAAAGACCTAGCACCAAATACAATTTGCCATCTGATCTAACTTCTGGAGGCAGTCAAAATGAGTATTTGAATTCTTCCCTACCTTATTCCTGTGCTGAGATACAGGCTGCTCCAACCTGCTGTAAAATGCTTGATTTCGAGAGTGAGCAAAACTAATGAAAACATTGTTGGGGTAAAACCTAAAGGGAAAGGCCTAGCACCAAATTGCATTGGCCATCTGATCTAACTTCTGGAGGCAGTCAAAATGATCCTTAGAATTCTTCCCTACCTTATTCCTGTGCTGAGATACAGGCTGCTCCAACCTGCTGTAAAATGCTTGATTTCGAGAGTGAGCGAAACTAATGAAAACATTGTTGGGGTAAAACATAAAGGGAAAGACCCAGCACCAAATTCCATTGGCCATCTGATCTAACTTCTGGAGGCAGTCAAAATGATCCTTAGAATTCTTCCCTACCTTATTCCTGTGCTGAGATACAGGCTGCTCCAACCTGCTGTAAAATGCTTGATTTCGAGAGTGAGCGAAACTAATGAAAACATTGTTGGGGTAAAACCTAAAGAGAAAGACCTAGCACCAAATAAAATTTGCCATCTGATCTAACTTCTGGAGGCAGTCAAAATGATCCTTAGAATTCTTCCCTACCTTATTCCTGTGCTGAGATACAGGCTGCTCCAACCTGCTGTAAAATGCTTGATTTCGAGAGTGAGCGAAACTAATGAAAACATTGTTGGGGTAAAACCTAAAGGGAAAGGCCTAGCACCAAATTGCATTGGCCATCTGATCTAACTTCTGGAGGCAGTCAAAATGAGTATTTGAATTCTTCCCTACCTTATTCCTGTGCTGAGATACAGGCTGCTCCAACCTGCTGTAAAATGCTTGATTTCGAGAGTGAGCAAAACTAATGAAAACATTGTTGGGGTAAAACCTAAAGGGAAAGACCTAGCACCAAATCCAACTTGCCATCTGATCTAACTTCTGGAGGCAGTCAAAATGAGTATTTGAATTCTTCCCTACCTTATTCCTGTGCTGAGATACAGGCTGCTCCAACCTGCTGTAAAATGCTTGATTTCGAGAATGAGCGAAACTAATGAAAACATTGTTGGGGTAAAACCTAAAGGGAAAGACCTAGCACCAAATCCAATTTGCCATCTGATCTAACTTCTGGAGGCAGCCAAAATGATCCTTAGAATTCTTCCCTACCTTATTCCTGTGCTGAGATACAGGCTGCTCCAACCTGCTGTAAAATGCTTGATTTCGAGAGTGAGCGAAACTAATGAAAACATTGTTGGGGTAAAACATAAAGGGAAAGACCCAGCACCAAATTCCATTGGCCATCTGATCTAACTTCTGGAGGCAGTCAAAATGATCCTTAGAATTCTTCCCTACCTTATTCCTGTGCTGAGATACAGGCTGCTCCAACCTGCTGTAAAATGCTTGATTTCGAGAGTGATCGAAACTAATGAAAACATTGCTGGGGTAAAACCTAAAGGGAAAGACCTAGCACCAAATACAATTTGCCATCTGATCTAACTTCTGGAGGCAGTCAAAATGAGTATTTGAATTCTTCCCTACCTTATTCCTGTGCTGAGATACAGGCTGCTCCAACCTGCTGTAAAATGCTTGATTTCGAGAGTGAGCGAAACTAATGAAAACATTGTTGGGGTAAAACCTAAAGGGAAAGGCCTAGCAACAAATTGCATTGGCCATCTGATCTAACTTCTGGAGGCAGTCAAAATGATCCTTAGAATTCTTCCCTACCTTATTCCTGTGCTGAGATACAGGCTGCTCCAACCTGCTGTAAAATGCTTGATTTCGAGAGTGAGCGAAACTAATGAAAACATTGTTGGGGTAAAACATAAAGGGAAAGACCCAGCACCAAATTCCATTGGCCATCTGATCTAACTTCTGGAGGCAGTCAAAATGATCCTTAGAATTCTTCCCTACCTTATTCCTGTGCTGAGATACAGGCTGCTCCAACCTGCTGTAAAATGCTTGATTTCGAGAGTGAGCGAAACTAATGAAAACATTGCTGGGGTAAAACCTAAAGGGAAAGGCCTAGCACCAAATTGCATTGGCCATCTGATCTAACTTCTGGAGGCAGTCAAAATGAGTATTTGAATTCTTCCCTACCTTATTCCTGTGCTGAGATACAGGCTGCTCCAACCTGCTGTAAAATGCTTGATTTTGAGAGTGAGCGAAACTAATGAAAACATTGTTGGGGTAAAACCTAAAGGGAAAGGCCTAGCACCAAATTGCATTGGCCATCTGATCTAACTTCTGGAGGCAGTCAAAATGATCCTTAGAATTCTTCCCTACCTTATTCCTGTGCTGAGATACAGGCTGCTCCAACCTGCTGTAAAATGCTTGATTTCGAGAGTGAGCGAAACTAATGAAAACATTGTTGGGGTAAAACCTAAAGGGAAAGGCCTAGCACCAAATTGCATTGGCCATCTGATCTAACTTCTGGAGGCAGTCAAAATGAGTATTTGAATTCTTCCCTACCTTATTCCTGTGCTGAGATACAGGCTGCTCCAACCTGCTGTAAAATGCTTGATTTCGAGAGTGAGCGAAACTAATGAAAACATTGTTGGGGTAAAACCTAAAGGGAAAGACCTAGCACCAAATACAATTTGCCATCTGATCTAACTTCTGGAGGCAGTCAAAATGAGTATTTGAATTCTTCCCTACCTTATACCTGTGCTGAGATACAGGCTGCTCCAACCTGCTGTAAAATGCTTGATTTCGAGAGTGATCAAAACTAATGAAAACATTGTTGGCGAAAAATCTAAAGGGAAAGGCCTAGCACCAAATTGCATTGGGCCATCTGATCTAACTTCTGGAGGCAGTCAAAATGATCCTTAGAATTCTTCCCCTACCTTATTCCTGTGCTGAGATACAGGCTGCTCCAACCTGCTGTAAAATGCTTGATTTCGAGAGTGATCGAAACTAATGAAAACATTGTTGGGGTAAAACCTAAAGGAAAGACCTAGCACCAAATTGCATTGGCCATCTGTGGCCGGTTGACGTTGCCCCCTTAAGAAAGGGAATATGGTGGAGACGGAAGTTGGTAAACGGAAGGAATAGTCTCTAAACTAATTTCATTGGATGAGTGGGAGGAAGCACTTCTGAGCTGGGGACTATACTGGACATTTCCAGCACTTCTCAGTCAGTCTTGCTTCCGCCTCTTCTTCAGGCAACAGCTTTCTGTCCTGGGCTTTCTGCCAAGGCCTCGGCCTTGAAAACCAGATAACAGGCCTGTATACTAACTCCCTTCCAATTAACACGAACTGCTTCTAACTTTTTTTTCCTCTCTTCTCTTTCTCTTTCTATCCCATTCTGGGGAAAAGGGGGGAAGAGAGGGGAGAGCGGAGGTGGGGGACCCCTCTCTGCCGAGGGGGGCACTGTCATTTCTGTGTTACTCTGTTGTATATCTTTGTATATATTGTAGATATTGTAAATTTGTAAATAATCCCCTGCAAACCTACATCGCTTTGTAAATATAGCTCCACTGCTTTGCTAATTCAGCTTGCGAGTTTTTTTTTTCTTTCCCTTCAATTTTTTTTTTCCCTTTTACTTTACAAGGGGGAAGGGAGGAGGCTTCTCGGCCTTACCCTTCCACCCTCCACATTTTTTTTTATTGGCGCCCAACGTGGGGCAGATAATTAATTCAATTTATTATTTGATTGATTTAGTGTTTTCCAGCTGAATTAGCAAACATGAAGGTATTGTGGTTTGTGGAGCGATTATTCTTTTCAATTTTTGGGGCTCTGGTTTACAGATATTGTTTGGGTTTGATTTTGGATTACCTGGGTAAATATTTGGTGCGGACCAATTTATATGTGGGTTATGTATAGAGTTAAATTATGGTATGGAAAATGTATTAATTTATTATGGCCAGTGGAGATACAGGAATGTTATCCTCCACCACTCTCCCAATTGAGATAAAGGGTTTTTAAGATTCCGCCTGAGGAGACAGTAACTTTAGGTGATGCCTGGGATCCAAAGGTGATTTATCTCATGTCTATAATCTTGCTGCTGGTGATAACTAATGTGTATTCTCTGTATTCCTGGCGTCGGGAGAAAAAGGTGTCCAGGGCGTGTTTTGTTATTAAAACTAGATCAAAAAGAAAACGCCGTGGCTCTCGATCAGTACCAGAGTCATCTAGTGACGAGGACTGTGGAGAACCCGTGTCAGTCAAAAAAGAAGGCTAAAAAGTTAATTGGTAAGGCAGCTCTAAATGACTTTGCTGATTCTAGCAAGCAGCCAAGGGCATCGGCTGGTATCCAACATGGCGCCTACCTCCTTCTCCTTCTTCTTCTTCTCCCGTCGGCCAGTAATGGAGCAACGTCACTTCCACCCCCACTCCCTCGGTGAGACCGGAAGTCACTGCGCCAGCAGCTGATTTATCTCAGGACCTGTCCAGCTTCCATTAAGGTGGCCTGTAAATTCAAACACAGCTCCAGTTAAGGTGGCTCCTTAAAGACTAGAGCTGGAAAGGGCAAAGATGGGAGAAGAAGAGGTGGAGACTGATCCTGGTGAGGGGCCCTCTACTCTAAAAGATCCTGCTCAGGAGGAAGAGAAGGTTTGTTTTAAAGATCTAGCTAACCTAGTGAGATCAAAGCAGGATAGAGATGAAGCTAGGAAGGCAGCTGGCAAAGGTGGTTCTCAGCTTAAAGAGATCCTTAGGAGAATGACAGCAGGATTTTATGTGGCAAAGAATTCAGGGAGATGAAGATGAAGATGATATTACGGACTGTTCGTCACCACGGGAGGAATTGAGAAATGTCCGTAAAGATTTCACCAGGGCAGATAAGGAGCCAGTTCTAGCTTGGCTTAGTAGGTGTTATGATACAGGTGCTTCAGCTCTAACAGTTGGAGACAAGTCAGCAGCTCAGTTAGGAACTCTCTCAAGGGACAATGGAATAGATAGACATCTAGGCGAAGCTCTCGGTAAGGTTAATCTGTGGATACGCCTCTTAATAGCGGTTGCCCTGAGATAACCCTTCCCGAGATGATCTTCCATGGAATCCTAAACCCTGGACTACCATAGATGAGGGAATTAAGCGCTTGAGAGAATTTGCTGTAGAGAGCTACTCTATGGTGAACATGAAACTCTGAATCCTGATGACATTCCTGTGGGTATTGGTCTAGCTAAGAAGATCATCAAACTTGCTCCTTCTAATTATGCAAACATTCTGGCAAGCAGAATTGTTGTCAAGAAGTTATGGTGGAGCTTCTCCTACGGTTGGCCAATTCAGTGATCAAATGAGACAATTGGAGGATAGCATGACACGTGGTTCTTTGGTTTCAGCCATTTTCAGAATTGCATAAGAGAGTTAAAAGATTCCATATACCAATTGGCACAGAAGGATAATTTCAATTCTTCCTCCAGGTGGGTACAAGTTTCATCTGTGAGGAATACACGTCCTCCAAGGAGGTCATTCCAAAACAGGACATTCCAAAACAGGACATTCCAAAACAGGTCATTCCAAAACAGACCACCAAGGCAATCATGTAGAACTATTTGGATAACTCTGCGTGATCAGTTTGGTGAGAACATGAACCGCTGGGATGGCCAACCAACTTCTAATCTTTTCAGGAGACTGAGGGAACTGCAAAGTGGCAGAACCCGAGGTAGCAATACCAGAAGGGTAGCTGTTACTTCCACAGTTCCCCAGAACAACTCTTGTGGCTCCAACAGTGGCTCCAGTTATAACATGCAAAGTTATAACCCTGCACAATATGTGCAATGCACATGTGCGCATGTTCCCCATAACTAGGGGTGCCCTGCCTCCCGCCAGGGGGAGGAGAGGGATAACAGAGATAATAGAATCTATTGGGATGTGTACATCCAGTGGCCTGGCACTTCACAATTTCGGAAGTACAGGGCCTTGGTTGACACAGGAGCTCAGTGCACCATAATACCATCAAATTATCAGGGATCAGAGTCTATAACTATTCTGGGAGTCACTGGTGGATCTCAAGAGTTAAGTAAGGTAGAGGTTAATATAAGTTTAACTGGTAAACAATGGAGGAAGCATACAGTTGTGACCGGACCTGATGCACCTTGTATTTTGGGAATTGATTTTCTGAGAGAAGGGCGTTTCAAAGACCCTAGAGGTTACAAATGGGCTTTTGGAGTAGCTTCAATAGAAATTGATGGACAAAAATTGAAGCTATCTGCTAGACCTGAGCTTTCTGATGAATCTGCAGTTGTGGGACAACATAAGATACAGGACATTAAATTGCCGGTTGCTTCTCAGACTGCATCACAGACAATACAGAACCAACCGTGACTCTTTGTTGCCCATTCAGAATCTGATTCGTCAGTTGGAAAGTCAGAAAGTCGTCAGCAAAACTCATTCACCTTTCAACAGTCCAGTGTGGCCTGTGCGGAAGCAGAATGGAGACTGGCGTCTGACGGTAGACTACCGAGCCCTGAATGAAGTGACACCACCTATGAGTGCAGCAGTACCAGACATGATGGAGCTACAGTATGAGCTGGAATCCAAAGAGGCCAAATGGTATGCTACCATAGACATTGCTAATGCATTTTTCTCTATTCCCATAGCAGAGGAATGCAGGCCTCAGTTTGCTTTCACCTGGAGAGGAATCCAGTACACTTTCAACAGGCTGCCAATGGGCTGGATCCACAGCTCAAGCATCTGTCATGCAGTGATCCACGATGCTCTGGAGAAAGGCGGTGCTCCAGAACACATCCAGTTCATCGATGATATCATCGTCTGGGGTAAAACTGCTGAGGAAGTCTTCAAGAAAGGTAACAAAATCATTGACATTCTTCTGAATGCAGGTTTTGCCATCAAACGAGACAAAGTGAAAGGACCTACCACAGAGATTCAGTTTCTGGGAGTGCGATGGCAGGATGGACGCCGACACATTCCAGTGGATGTGGTAAATAGAGTCTCTACCATGGCAAATCCCACAAACAAGCAAGAGACCCTACGTTTCTTAGGGATAGTGGGATTTTGGAGACTGCACATTCCTGGATACAGTCAGATTGTGAAACCTCTGTATGATGTGACTCGAAAGAGAAACCATTTCCACTGGGGACCTGAACAGCAAGCAGCCTTTGACCAGATAAAGCAAGAGGTGATTCAAGCAATGGGTCTGGGACCTGTCCGAGATGGTCCAGACATTAAGAACATTTTGTACACGGCTGCAAGTGACAATGGTCCAACCTGGTGCTTGTGGCAAAAAGCTCCAGGGGAGACACGTGGACGACCTCTTGGTTTCTGGAGTCGAGGTTACAGAGGTTCAGAGGCTAACTATACTCCAACAGAGAAAGAAATTTTAGCTGCCTATGAAGGAGTAAAAGCATCTTCTGAAGTGATTGGAACTGAATCACAACTTCTCTTAGCTCCCAGATTACCAGTTTTGAATTGGATGTTCAAAGGCAAAGGATCCACACCACATCATGCCACAGACTCAACCTGGTCTAAGTGGATGGCTCTGATAACACAGAGAGCTCGAATGGGAAATCTTGAAAGACCTGGTCTAGTGGAGGTGATCTCAAGTTGGCCTGAAGGCATCAACAGTGCTAAACCTCCAGAGGAGAAAGTAACTCGTGCTGAGGAAGCTCCTCCTTACAATGACCTTTCTGATGATGAAAAGAAATATGCTTTGTTCACAGACGGTTCCTGTCGTCTTGTTGGAAACAAGCGAAGGTGGAAGTCTGCAGTGTGGAGTCCAACACGCCGAGTTGCAGAGGCGAAAGATGGAGAAGGAGAATCCAGTCAGTTCGCAGAGGTAAAAGCTGTCCAGCTAGCTCTCGACGTAGCTGAACGTGAGAGATGGCCAAAGCTTTATCTCTACACCGACTCATGGATGGTAGCCAATGCTCTATGGGGTTGGCTAAAGAACTGGAAGAAGAGTGGTTGGCAGAGGAAAGGAAAACCCATTTGGGCAGCCAACCTGTGGCAGGACATTGCTGATCGAATCGAGAGAATTCCAGTGAAAGTGAGACACATCGATGCTCACATTCCTAAGAGCAAAGCTACTGAGGAACAGCAACACAACCATCAGGCAGATCTAGCTGCAAGAGTTTCTCAAGTAGACATGGACTCTAATCTTGATCTCGACTGGAAACACCGAGGTGAGATATTCTTAGCTCGGTGGGCTCATGATTCATCAGGACATCAAGGCAGAGATGCAACATACCAATGGGCTCGTGACAGATCCATAGACATTTCCATGGATGCTATCACGCAAGTCATCCATGACTGTGACATTTGTGCTGCTATTAAGCAGGCAAAACGTCTTAAGCCCTTGTGGTATGGTGACAGATGGTCCAAGTACAAGTATGGTGAAGCTTGGCAGATTGACTACATCACTCTACCACGTTCTCGTTCTGGTAAGCAATACGTGCTTACTATGGTAGAGGCAAACACTGGATGGTTGGAAACTTATCCAGTTCCACATGCAACTGCACGCAACACAATTCTCGGTCTGGAGAGACAGATCCTGTGGAGACACGGAACTCCAGAGAGGATTGAGTCAGACAACGGAACTCATTTCAAGAACAACCTTGTAAAGAACTGGGCAAAAGAGCACGGCATTGAGTGGATATTCCACATTCCCTACTATGCACCAGCTTCAGGGAAGATTGAACGCTACAATGGTTTGTTGAAGACCACTCTCAAAGCCATGGGAGGTGGATCTTTGAAAAACTGGGAAAAACATTTAGCACAAGCAACCTGGCTGGTAAATAGTAGAGGTTCAGTGAACCGAGCTGGACCTGCACATTCAGATTTGCTACGGAAAGTAGAAGGTGATAGAGTTCCTGTTGTTAGAGAAAAGAATCTGTTAGGTAAAACTGTTTGGGTATTTTCACCCTCAGGAGAGGCTAAACCTGTCCGAGGGATGGTTTCAGCTGAAGGTCCGGGTCACACTTATTGGGTAATGCAAGAGAATGGTGAAATTCAGTGTATTCCACAAAGAAATTTAACTTTAGCTGAAAGAGGTTAATTTCAAACTGTTGTATAGCTACATCGCATCCAGAGGAAGAATCAACGAGGAATCTACGGTGCACGAACCCTGAGATCCCTGAGAGCCCTGAGTCAACTAAGAGACCCTGAGATTCCCTGTTTCCCTTTTCTTCGCTTCGTCAGTGAAGAAATGAACTGTTTTCCATTTTTCTCATTTTCTGATTTTCTTGGACTTTTGAATCATCTACATCTGAGCATAGCCGGAATGGACTATGAACTTTACTCACGAACTGTAAATATCGTTTTGGATTGGATGGACAGTATGAACAGCCAATGAAATTGTTTAGAAGGGGTGGATTGTGGCCGGTTGACGTTGCCCCCTTAAGAAAGGGAATATGGTGGACGGAAGTTGGTAAACGGAAGGAATAGTCTAAACTAATTTCATTGGATGAGTGGGAGGAAGCACTTCTGAGCTGGGACTATACTGGACATTTCCAGCACTTCTCAGTCAGTCTTGCTTCCGCCTCTTCTTCAGGCAACAGCTTTCTGTCCTGGGCTTTCTGCCAAGGCCTCGGCCTTGAAAACCAGATAACAGGCCTGTATACTAACTCCCTTCCAATTAACACGAACTGCTTCTAACTTTTTTTTCCTCTCTTCTCTTTCTCTTTCTATCCCATTCTGGGGAAAAGGGGGGAAGAGAGGGGAGAGCGGAGGTGGGGGACCCCTCTCTGCCGAGGGGGGCACTGTCATTTCTGTGTTACTCTGTTGTATATCTTTGTATATATTGTAGATATTGTAAATTTGTAAATAATCCCCTGCAAACCCTACATCGCTTTGTAAATATAGCTCCACTGCTTTGCTAATTCAGCTTGCGAGTTTTTTTTTCCTTTCCCTTCAATTTTTTTTTTCCCTTTTACTTTACAAGGGGGAAGGGAGGAGGCTTCTCGGCCTTACCCTTCCACCCACCACACCATCTGATCTAACTTCTGGAGGCAGTCAAAATGAGTATTTGAATTCTTCCCTACCTTATTCCTGTGCTGAGATACAGGCTGCTCCAACCTGCTGTAAAATGCTTGATTTCGAGAGTGAGCGAAACTAATGAAAACATTGTTGGGGTAAAACCTAAAGGGAAAGGCCTAGCACCGAATTGCATTGGCCATCTGATCTAACTTCTGGAGGCAGTCAAAATGATCCTTAGAATTCTTCCCTACCTTATTCCTGTGCTGAGATACAGGCTGCTCCAACCTGCTGTAAAATGCTTGATTTCGAGAGTGAGCGAAACTAATGAAAACATTGTTGGGGTAAAACCTAAAGGGAAAGACCTAGCACCAAATTCCATTGGCCATCTGATCTAACTTCTGGAGGCAGTCAAAATGATCCTTAGAATACTTCCCTACCTTATTCCTGTGCTGAGATACAGGCTGCTCCAACCTGCTGTAAAATGCTTGATTTCGAGAGTGAGCGAAACTAATGAAAACATTGCTGGGGTAAAACCTAAAGGGAAAGGCCTAGCACCAAATTGCATTGGCCATCTGATCTAACTTCTGGAGGCAGTCAAAATGATCCTTAGAATTCTTCCCTACCTTATTCCTGTGCTGAGATACAGGCTGCTCCAACCTGCTGTAAAATGCTTGATTTCGAGAGTGAGCGAAACTAATGAAAACATTGTTGGGGTAAAACCTAAAGGGAAAGGCCTAGCACCAAATTGCATTGGCCATCTGATCTAACTTCTGGAGGCAGTCAAAATGATCCTTAGAATTCTTCCCTACCTTATTCCTGTGCTGAGATACAGGCTGCTCCAATCTGCAGTAAAATGCTTGATTTCAAGAGTGAGCGAAACTAATGAAAACATTGTTGGGGTAAAACCTAAAGGGAAAGACCTAGCACCAAATACAATTTGCCATCTGATCTAACTTCTGGAGGCAGTCAAAATGAGTATTTGAATTCTTCCCTACCTTATTCCTGTGCTGAGATACAGGCTGCTCCAACCTGCTGTAAAATGCTTGATTTCGAGAGTGAGCGAAACTAATGAAAACATTGTTGGGGTAAAACCTAAAGGGAAAGACCTAGCACCATATACAATTTGCCATCTGATCTAACTTCTGGAGGCAGTCAAAATGAGTATTTGAATTCTTCCCTACCTTATTCCTGTGCTGAGATACAGGCTGCTCCAACCTGCTGTAAAATGCTTGATTTCGAGAGTGAGTGAAACTAATGAAAACATTGTTGGGGTAAAACCTAAAGAGAAAGACCTAGCACCAAATCCAATTTGCCATCTGATCTAACTTCTGGAGGCAGTCAAAATGATCCTTAGAATTCTTCCCTACCTTATTCCTGTGCTGAGATACAGGCTGCTCCAACCTGCTGTAAAATGCTTGATTTCGAGAGTGAGCGAAACTAATGAAAACATTGTTGGGGTAAAACCTAAAGGGAAAGGCCTAGCACCAAATTGCAATGGCCATCTGATCTAACTTCTGGAGGCAGTCAAAATGAGTATTTGAATTCTTCCCTACCTTATTCCTGTGCTGAGATACAGTCTGCTCCAACCTGCTGTAAAATGCTTGATTTCGAGAGTGAGCGAAACTAATGAAAACATTGTTGGGGTAAAACCTAAAGGGAAAGGCCTAGCACCAAATTGCATTGGCCATCTGATCTAACTTCTGGAGGCAGTCAAAATGATCCTTAGAATTCTTCCCTACCTTATTCCTGTGCTGAGATACAGGCTGCTCCAACCTGCTGTAAAATGCTTGATTTCGAGAGTGAGCGAAACTAATGAAAACATTGTTGGGGTAAAACCTAAAGGGAAAGGCCTAGCACCAAATTGCATTGGCCATCTGATCTAACTTCTGGAGGCAGTCAAAATGAGTATTTGAATTCTTCCCTACCTTATTCCTGTGCTGAGATACAGGCTGCTCCAACCTGCTGTAAAATGCTTGATTTCGAGAGTGAGCGAAACTAATGAAAACATTGTTGGGGTAAAACCTAAAGGGAAAGACCTAGCACCAAATACAATTTGCCATCTGATCTAACTTCTGGAGGCAGTCAAAACGAGTATTTGAATTCTTCCCTACCTTATACCTGTGCTGAGATACAGGCTGCTCCAACCTGCTGTAAAATGCTTGATTTCGAGAGTGATCAAAACTAATGAAAACATTTTTGGCGAAAAATCTAAAGGGAAAGGCCTAGCACCAAATTGCATTGGCCATCTGATCTAACTTCTGGAGGCAGTCAAAATGAGTATTTGAATTCTTCCCTACCTTATTCCTGTGCTGAGATACAGGCTGCTCCAACCTGCTGTAAAATGCTTGATTTCGAGAGTGAGCGAAACTAATGAAAACATTGTTGGGGTAAAACCTAAAGGGAAAGGCCTAGCACCGAATTGCATTGGCCATCTGATCTAACTTCTGGAGGCAGTCAAAATGATCCTTAGAATTCTTCCCTACCTTATTCCTGTGCTGAGATACAGGCTGCTCCAACCTGCTGTAAAATGCTTGATTTCGAGAGTGAGCGAAACTAATGAAAACATTGTTGGGGTAAAACCTAAAGGGAAAGGCCTAGCACCAAATTGCATTGGCCATCTGATCTAACTTCTGGAGGCAGTCAAAATGATCCTTAGAATTCTTCCCTACCTTATTCCTGTGCTGAGATACAGGCTGCTCCAACCTGCTGTAAAATGCTTGATTTCAAGAGTGAGCGAAACTAATGAAAACATTGTTGGGGTAAAACCTAAAGGGAAAGACCTAGCACCAAATACAATTTGCCATCTGATCTAACTTCTGGAGGCAGTCAAAATGAGTATTTGAATTCTTCCCTATCTTATTCCTGTGCTGAGATACAGGCTGCTCCAACCTGCGGTAAAATGCTTGATTTCGAGAGTGAGTGAAACTAATGAAAACATTGTTGGGGTAAAACCTAAAGGGAAAGACCTAGCACCAAATACAATTTGCCATCTGATCTAACTTCTGGAGGCAGTCAAAATGATCCTTAGAATTCTTCCCTACCTTATTCCTGTGCTGAGATACAGGCTGCTCCAACCTGCTGTAAAATGCTTGATTTTGAGAGTGAGCGAAACTAATGAAAACATTGTTGGGGTAAAACCTAAAGGGAAAGGCCTAGCACCAAATTGCAATGGCCATCTGATCTAACTTCTGGAGGCAGTCAAAATGAGTATTTGAATTCTTCCCTACCTTATTCCTGTGCTGAGATACAGTCTGCTCCAACCTGCTGTAAAATGCTTGATTTCGAGAGTGAGCGAAACTAATGAAAACATTGTTGGGGTAAAACCTAAAGGGAAAGACCTAGCACCAAATACAATTTGCCATCTGATCTAACTTCTGGAGGCAGTCAAAATGAGTATTTGAATTCTTCCCTATCTTATTCCTGTGCTGAGATACAGGCTGCTCCAACCTGCTGTAAAATGCTTGATTTCGAGAGTGAGTGAAACTAATGAAAACATTGTTGGGGTAAAACCTAAAGGGAAAGACCTAGCACCAAATACAATTTGCCATCTGATCTAACTTCTGGAGGCAGTCAAAATGATCCTTAGAATTCTTCCCTACCTTATTCCTGTGCTGAGATACAGGCTGCTCCAACCTGCTGTAAAATGCTTGATTTTGAGAGTGAGCGAAACTAATGAAAACATTGTTGGGGGTAAAACCTAAAGGGAAAGGCCTAGCACCAAATTGCATTGGCCATCTGATCTAACTTCTGGAGGCAGTCAAAATGATCCTTAGAATTCTTCCCTACCTTATTCCTGTGCTGAGATACAGGCTGCTCCAACCTGCTGTAAAATGCTTGATTTCGAGAGTGAGCGAAACTAATGAAAACATTGTTGTGGTAAAACCTAAAGGGAAAGGCCTAGCACCAAATTGCATTGACCATCTGATCTAACTTCTGGAGGCAGTCAAAATGATCCTTAGAATTCTTCCCTACCTTATTCCTGTGCTGAGATACAGGCTGCTCCAACCTGCTGTAAAATGCTTGATTTCAAGAGTGATCGAAACTAATGAAAACATTGTTGGGGTAAAACCTAAAGGGAAAGACCTAGCACCAAATACAATTTGCCATCTGATCTAACTTCTGGAGGCAGTCAAAATGAGTATTTGAATTCTTCCCTACCTTATTCCTGTGCTGAGATACAGGCTGCTCCAACCTGCTGTAAAATGCTTGATTTCGAGAGTGAGCGAAACTAATGAAAACATTGTTGGGGTAAAACCTAAAGGGAAAGACCTAGCGCCATATAAAATTTGCCATCTGATCTAACTTCTGGAGGCAGTCAAAATGAGTATTTGAATTCTTCCCTACCTTATTCCTGTGCTGAGATACAGGCTGCTCCAACCTGCTGTAAAATGCTTGATTTCGAGAGTGAGCGAAACTAATGAAAACATTGTTGGGGTAAAACCTAAAGGGAAAGGCCTAGCACCAAATTGCATTGGCCATCTGATCTAACTTCTGGAGGCAGTCAAAATGATCCTTAGAATTCTTCCCTACCTTATTCCTGTGCTGAGATACAGGCTGCTCCAACCTGCTGTAAAATGCTTGATTTCGAGAGTGAGCGAAACTAATGAAAACATTGTTGGGGTAAAACCTAAAGGGAAAGACCTAGCACCAAATACAATTTGCCATCTGATCTAACTTCTGGAGGCAGTCAAAATGAGTATTTGAATTCTTCCCTACCTTATTCCTGTGCTGAGATACAGGCTGCTCCAACCTGCTGTAAAATGCTTGATTTCGAGAGTGAGCGAAACTAATGAAAACATTGTTGGGGTAAAACCTAAAGGGAAAGACCTAGCACCAAATACAATTTGCCATCTGATCTAACTTCTGGAGGCAGTCAAAATGAGTATTTGAATTCTTCCCTACCTTATTCCTGTGCTGAGATACAGGCTGCTCCAACCTGCTGTAAAATGCTTGATTTCGAGAGTGAGCGAAACTAATGAAAACATTGTTGGGGTAAAACCTAAAGGGAAAGGCCTAGCACCAAATTGCAATGGCCATCTGATCTAACTTCTGGAGGCAGTCAAAATGAGTATTTGAATTCTTCCCTACCTTATTCCTGTGCTGAGATACAGGCTGCTCCAACCTGCTGTAAAATGCTTGATTTCGAGAGTGAGCGAAACTAATGAAAACATTGTTGGCGAAAAACCTAAAGGGAAAGGCCTAGCACCAAATTGCATTGGCCATCTGATCTAACTTCTGGAGGCAGTCAAAATGATCCTTAGAATTCTTCCCTACCTTATTCCTGTGCTGAGATACAGGCTGCTCCAACCTGCTGTAAAATGCTTGATTTCGAGAGTGAGCGAAACTAATGAAAACATTGTTGGGGTAAAACCTAAAGGGAAAGACCTAGCACCAAATACAATTTGCCATCTGATCTAACTTCTGGAGGCAGTCAAAATGATCCTTAGAATTCTTCCCTACCTTATTCCTGTGCTGAGATACAGGCTGCTCCAACCTGCTGTAAAATGCTTGATTTCGAGAGTGAGCGAAACTAATGAAAACATTGTTGGGGTAAAACATAAAGGGAAAGACCTAGCACCAAATACAATTTGCCATCTGATCTAACTTCTGGAGGCAGTCAAAATGAGTATTTGAATTCTTCCCTACCTTATTCCTGTGCTGAGATACAGGCTGCTCCAACCTGCTGTAAAATGCTTGATTTCGAGAGTGATCAAAACTAATGAAAATATTGTTGGGGTAAAATCTAAAGGGAAAGGCCTAGCACCAAATTGCATTGGCCATCTGATCTAACTTCTGGAGGCAGTCAAAATGATCCTTAGAATTCTTCCCTACCTTATTCCTGTGCTGAGATACAGGCTGCTCCAACCTGCTGTAAAATGCTTGATTTCGAGAGTGAGCGAAACTAATGAAAACATTGTTGGGGTAAAACCTAAAGGGAAAGGCCTAGCACCAAATTGCATTGGCCATCTGATCTAACTTCTGGAGGCAGTCAAAATGATCCTTAGAATTCTTCCCTACCTTATTCCTGTGCTGAGATACAGGCTGCTCCAACCTGCTGTAAAATGCTTGATTTCAAGAGTGAGCGAAACTAATGAAAACATTGTTGGGGTAAAACATAAAGGGAAAGACCTAGCACCAAATTCCATTGGCCATCTGATCTAACTTCTGGAGGCAGTCAAAATGATCCTTAGAATTCTTCCCTACCTTATTCCTGTGCTGAGATACAGGCTGCTCCAATCTGCTGTAAAATGCTTGATTTCAAGAGTGAGCGAAACTAATGAAAACATTGTTGGGGTAAAACCTAAAGGGAAAGACCTAGCACCAAATACAATTTGCCATCTGATCTAACTTCTGGAGGCAGTCAAAATGAGTATTTGAATTCTTCCCTACCTTATTCCTGTGCTGAGATACAGGCTGCTCCAACCTGCTGTAAAATGCTTGATTTCGAGAGTGAGCGAAACTAATGAAAACATTGTTGGGGTAAAACCTAAAGGGAAAGACCTAGCACCATATACAATTTGCCATCTGATCTAACTTCTGGAGGCAGTCAAAATGAGTATTTGAATTCTTCCCTATCTTATTCCTGTGCTGAGATACAGGCTGCTCCAACCTGCTGTAAAATGCTTGATTTTGAGAGTGAGCGAAACTAATGAAAACATTGTTGGGGTAAAACCTAAAGGGAAAGGCCTAGCACCAAATTGCAATGGCCATCTGATCTAACTTCTGGAGGCAGTCAAAATGATCCTTAGAATTCTTCCCTACCTTATTCCTGTGCTGAGATACAGGCTGCTCCAACCTGCTGTAAAATGCTTGATTTCGAGAGTGAGCGAAACTAATGAAAACATTGTTGTGGTAAAACCTAAAGGGAAAGGCCTAGCACCAAATTGCATTGACCATCTGATCTAACTTCTGGAGGCAGTCAAAATGATCCTTAGAATTCTTCCCTACCTTATTCCTGTGCTGAGATACAGGCTGCTCCAACCTGCTGTAAAATGCTTGATTTCAAGAGTGATCGAAACTAATGAAAACATTGTTGGGGTAAAACCTAAAGGGAAAGACCTAGCACCAAATACAATTTGCCATCTGATCTAACTTCTGGAGGCAGTCAAAATGAGTATTTGAATTCTTCCCTACCTTATTCCTGTGCTGAGATACAGGCTGCTCCAACCTGCTGTAAAATGCTTGATTTCGAGAGTGAGCGAAACTAATGAAAACATTGTTGGGGTAAAACCTAAAGGGAAAGACCTAGCGCCATATAAAATTTGCCATCTGATCTAACTTCTGGAGGCAGTCAAAATGAGTATTTGAATTCTTCCCTACCTTATTCCTGTGCTGAGATACAGGCTGCTCCAACCTGCTGTAAAATGCTTGATTTCGAGAGTGAGCGAAACTAATGAAAACATTGTTGGGGTAAAACCTAAAGGGAAAGGCCTAGCACCAAATTGCATTGGCCATCTGATCTAACTTCTGGAGGCAGTCAAAATGATCCTTAGAATTCTTCCCTACCTTATTCCTGTGCTGAGATACAGGCTGCTCCAACCTGCTGTAAAATGCTTGATTTCGAGAGTGAGCGAAACTAATGAAAACATTGTTGGGGTAAAACCTAAAGGGAAAGACCTAGCACCAAATACAATTTGCCATCTGATCTAACTTCTGGAGGCAGTCAAAATGAGTATTTGAATTCTTCCCTACCTTATTCCTGTGCTGAGATACAGGCTGCTCCAACCTGCTGTAAAATGCTTGATTTCGAGAGTGAGCGAAACTAATGAAAACATTGTTGGGGTAAAACCTAAAGGGAAAGACCTAGCACCAAATACAATTTGCCATCTGATCTAACTTCTGGAGGCAGTCAAAATGAGTATTTGAATTCTTCCCTACCTTATTCCTGTGCTGAGATACAGGCTGCTCCAACCTGCTGTAAAATGCTTGATTTCGAGAGTGAGCGAAACTAATGAAAACATTGTTGGGGTAAAACCTAAAGGGAAAGGCCTAGCACCAAATTGCAATGGCCATCTGATCTAACTTCTGGAGGCAGTCAAAATGAGTATTTGAATTCTTCCCTACCTTATTCCTGTGCTGAGATACAGGCTGCTCCAACCTGCTGTAAAATGCTTGATTTCGAGAGTGAGCGAAACTAATGAAAACATTGTTGGCGAAAAACCTAAAGGGAAAGGCCTAGCACCAAATTGCATTGGCCATCTGATCTAACTTCTGGAGGCAGTCAAAATGATCCTTAGAATTCTTCCCTACCTTATTCCTGTGCTGAGATACAGGCTGCTCCAACCTGCTGTAAAATGCTTGATTTCGAGAGTGAGCGAAACTAATGAAAACATTGTTGGGGTAAAACCTAAAGGGAAAGACCTAGCACCAAATACAATTTGCCATCTGATCTAACTTCTGGAGGCAGTCAAAATGATCCTTAGAATTCTTCCCTACCTTATTCCTGTGCTGAGATACAGGCTGCTCCAACCTGCTGTAAAATGCTTGATTTCGAGAGTGAGCGAAACTAATGAAAACATTGTTGGGGTAAAACATAAAGGGAAAGACCTAGCACCAAATACAATTTGCCATCTGATCTAACTTCTGGAGGCAGTCAAAATGAGTATTTGAATTCTTCCCTACCTTATTCCTGTGCTGAGATACAGGCTGCTCCAACCTGCTGTAAAATGCTTGATTTCGAGAGTGATCAAAACTAATGAAAATATTGTTGGGGTAAAATCTAAAGGGAAAGGCCTAGCACCAAATTGCATTGGCCATCTGATCTAACTTCTGGAGGCAGTCAAAATGATCCTTAGAATTCTTCCCTACCTTATTCCTGTGCTGAGATACAGGCTGCTCCAACCTGCTGTAAAATGCTTGATTTCGAGAGTGAGCGAAACTAATGAAAACATTGTTGGGGTAAAACCTAAAGGGAAAGGCCTAGCACCAAATTGCATTGGCCATCTGATCTAACTTCTGGAGGCAGTCAAAATGATCCTTAGAATTCTTCCCTACCTTATTCCTGTGCTGAGATACAGGCTGCTCCAACCTGCTGTAAAATGCTTGATTTCAAGAGTGAGCGAAACTAATGAAAACATTGTTGGGGTAAAACATAAAGGGAAAGACCTAGCACCAAATTCCATTGGCCATCTGATCTAACTTCTGGAGGCAGTCAAAATGATCCTTAGAATTCTTCCCTACCTTATTCCTGTGCTGAGATACAGGCTGCTCCAATCTGCTGTAAAATGCTTGATTTCAAGAGTGAGCGAAACTAATGAAAACATTGTTGGGGTAAAACCTAAAGGGAAAGACCTAGCACCAAATACAATTTGCCATCTGATCTAACTTCTGGAGGCAGTCAAAATGAGTATTTGAATTCTTCCCTACCTTATTCCTGTGCTGAGATACAGGCTGCTCCAACCTGCTGTAAAATGCTTGATTTCGAGAGTGAGCGAAACTAATGAAAACATTGTTGGGGTAAAACCTAAAGGGAAAGACCTAGCACCATATACAATTTGCCATCTGATCTAACTTCTGGAGGCAGTCAAAATGAGTATTTGAATTCTTCCCTATCTTATTCCTGTGCTGAGATACAGGCTGCTCCAACCTGCTGTAAAATGCTTGATTTTGAGAGTGAGCGAAACTAATGAAAACATTGTTGGGGTAAAACCTAAAGGGAAAGGCCTAGCACCAAATTGCAATGGCCATCTGATCTAACTTCTGGAGGCAGTCAAAATGAGTATTTGAATTCTTCCCTACCTTATTCCTGTGCTGAGATACAGTCTGCTCCAACCTGCTGTAAAATGCTTGATTTCGAGAGTGAGCGAAACTAATGAAAACATTGTTGGGGTAAAACCTAAAGGGAAAGGCCTAGCACCAAATTGCATTGGCCATCTGATCTAACTTCTGGAGGCAGTCAAAATGATCCTTAGAATTCTTCCCTACCTTATTCCTGTGCTGAGATACAGGCTGCTCCAACCTGCTGTAAAATGCTTGATTTCGAGAGTGAGCGAAACTAATGAAAACATTGTTGGGGTAAAACCTAAAGGGAAAGGCCTAGCACCAAATACAATTTGCCATCTGATCTAACTTCTGGAGGCAGTCAAAATGAGTATTTGAATTCTTCCCTATCTTATTCCTGTGCTGAGATACAGGCTGCTCCAACCTGCTGTAAAATGCTTGATTTCGAGAGTGAGTGAAACTAATGAAAACATTGTTGGGGTAAAACCTAAAGGGAAAGACCTAGCACCAAATACAATTTGCCATCTGATCTAACTTCTGGAGGCAGTCAAAATGATCCTTAGAATTCTTCCCTACCTTATTCCTGTGCTGAGATACAGGCTGCTCCAACCTGCTGTAAAATGCTTGATTTTGAGAGTGAGCGAAACTAATGAAAACATTGCTGGGGTAAAACCTAAAGGGAAAGGCCTAGCACCAAATTGCATTGGCCATCTGATCTAACTTCTGGAGGCAGTCAAAATGATCCTTAGAATTCTTCCCTACCTTATTCCTGTGCTGAGATACAGGCTGCTCCAACCTGCTGTAAAATGCTTGATTTCGAGAGTGAGCGAAACTAATGAAAACATTGTTGTGGTAAAACCTAAAGGGAAAGGCCTAGCACCAAATTGCATTGGCCATCTGATCTAACTTCTGGAGGCAGTCAAAATGATCCTTAGAATTCTTCCCTACCTTATTCCTGTGCTGAGATACAGGCTGCTCCAACCTGCTGTAAAATGCTTGATTTCAAGAGTGATCGAAACTAATGAAAACATTGTTGGGGTAAAACATAAAGGGAAAGACCTAGCACCAAATACAATTTGCCATCTGATCTAACTTCTGGAGGCAGTCAAAATGAGTATTTGAATTCTTCCCTACCTTATTCCTGTGCTGAGATACAGGCTGCTCCAACCTGCTGTAAAATGCTTGATTTCGAGAGTGAGCGAAACTAATGAAAACATTGTTGGGGTAAAACCTAAAGGGAAAGACCTAGCGCCATATACAATTTGCCATCTGATCTAACTTCTGGAGGCAGTCAAAATGAGTATTTGAATTCTTCCCTACCTTATTCCTGTGCTGAGATACAGGCTGCTCCAACCTGCTGTAAAATGCTTGATTTCGAGAGTGAGCGAAACTAATGAAAACATTGTTGGGGTAAAACCTAAAGGGAAAGGCCTAGCACCAAATTGCATTGGCCATCTGATCTAACTTCTGGAGGCAGTCAAAATGATCCTTAGAATTCTTCCCTACCTTATTCCTGTGCTGAGATACAGGCTGCTCCAACCTGCTGTAAAATGCTTGATTTCGAGAGTGAGCGAAACTAATGAAAACATTGTTGGGGTAAAACCTAAAGGGAAAGACCTAGCACCAAATACAATTTGCCATCTGATCTAACTTCTGGAGGCAGTCAAAATGAGTATTTGAATTCTTCCCTACCTTATTCCTGTGCTGAGATACAGGCTGCTCCAACCTGCTGTAAAATGCTTGATTTCGAGAGTGAGCGAAACTAATGAAAACATTGTTGGGGTAAAACCTAAAGGGAAAGACCTAGCACCAAATCCAATTTGCCATCTGATCTAACTTCTGGAGGCAGTCAAAATGATCCTTAGAATTCTTCCCTACCTTATTCCTGTGCTGAGATACAGGCTGCTCCAACCTGCTGTAAAATGCTTGATTTTGAGAGTGAGCGAAACTAATGAAAACATTGTTGGGGTAAAACCTAAAGGGAAAGGCCTAGCACCAAATTGCAATGGCCATCTGATCTAACTTCTGGAGGCAGTCAAAATGAGTATTTGAATTCTTCCCTACCTTATTCCTGTGCTGAGATACAGTCTGCTCCAACCTGCTGTAAAATGCTTGATTTCGAGAGTGAGCGAAACTAATGAAAACATTGTTGGGGTAAAACCTAAAGGGAAAGGCCTAGCACCAAATTGCATTGGCCATCTGATCTAACTTCTGGAGGCAGTCAAAATGATCCTTAGAATTCTTCCCTACCTTATTCCTGTGCTGAGATACAGGCTGCTCCAACCTGCTGTAAAATGCTTGATTTCGAGAGTGAGCGAAACTAATGAAAACATTGTTGGGGTAAAACCTAAAGGGAAAGGCCTAGCACCAAATTGCATTGGCCATCTGATCTAACTTCTGGAGGCAGTCAAAATGATCCTTAGAATTCTTCCCTACCTTATTCCTGTGCTGAGATACAGGCTGCTCCAACCTGCTGTAAAATGCTTGATTTCAAGAGTGAGCGAAACTAATGAAAACATTGTTGGGGTAAAACATAAAGGGAAAGACCTAGCACCAAATTCCATTGGCCATCTGATCTAACTTCTGGAGGCAGTCAAAATGATCCTTAGAATTCTTCCCTACCTTATTCCTGTGCTGAGATACAGGCTGCTCCAATCTGCTGTAAAATGCTTGATTTCAAGAGTGAGCGAAACTAATGAAAACATTGTTGGGGTAAAACCTAAAGGGAAAGACCTAGCACCAAATACAATTTGCCATCTGATCTAACTTCTGGAGGCAGTCAAAATGAGTATTTGAATTCTTCCCTACCTTATTCCTGTGCTGAGATACAGGCTGCTCCAACCTGCTGTAAAATGCTTGATTTCGAGAGTGAGCGAAACTAATGAAAACATTGTTGGGGTAAAACCTAAAGGGAAAGACCTAGCACCAAATACAATTTGCCATCTGATCTAACTTCTGGAGGCAGTCAAAATGATCCTTAGAATTCTTCCCTACCTTATTCCTGTGCTGAGATACAGGCTGCTCCAACCTGCTGTAAAATGCTTGATTTTGAGAGTGAGCGAAACTAATGAAAACATTGTTGGGGTAAAACCTAAAGGGAAAGGCCTAGCACCAAATTGCATTGGCCATCTGATCTAACTTCTGGAGGCAGTCAAAATGATCCTTAGAATTCTTCCCTACCTTATTCCTGTGCTGAGATACAGGCTGCTCCAACCTGCTGTAAAATGCTTGATTTCGAGAGTGAGCGAAACTAATGAAAACATTGTTGGGGTAAAACCTAAAGGGAAAGACCTAGCACCAAATACAATTTGCCATCTGATCTAACTTCTGGAGGCAGTCAAAATGAGTATTTGAATTCTTCCCTATCTTATTCCTGTGCTGAGATACAGGCTGCTCCAACCTGCTGTAAAATGCTTGATTTCGAGAGTGAGTGAAACTAATGAAAACATTGTTGGGGTAAAACCTAAAGGGAAAGACCTAGCACCAAATACAATTTGCCATCTGATCTAACTTCTGGAGGCAGTCAAAATGATCCTTAGAATTCTTCCCTACCTTATTCCTGTGCTGAGATACAGGCTGCTCCAACCTGCTGTAAAATGCTTGATTTTGAGAGTGAGCGAAACTAATGAAAACATTGCTGGGGTAAAACCTAAAGGGAAAGGCCTAGCACCAAATTGCATTGGCCATCTGATCTAACTTCTGGAGGCAGTCAAAATGATCCTTAGAATTCTTCCCTACCTTATTCCTGTGCTGAGATACAGGCTGCTCCAACCTGCTGTAAAATGCTTGATTTCGAGAGTGAGCGAAACTAATGAAAACATTGTTGTGGTAAAACCTAAAGGGAAAGGCCTAGCACCAAATTGCATTGGCCATCTGATCTAACTTCTGGAGGCAGTCAAAATGATCCTTAGAATTCTTCCCTACCTTATTCCTGTGCTGAGATACAGGCTGCTCCAACCTGCTGTAAAATGCTTGATTTCAAGAGTGATCGAAACTAATGAAAACATTGTTGGGGTAAAACCTAAAGGGAAAGACCTAGCACCAAATACAATTTGCCATCTGATCTAACTTCTGGAGGCAGTCAAAATGAGTATTTGAATTCTTCCCTACCTTATTCCTGTGCTGAGATACAGGCTGCTCCAACCTGCTGTAAAATGCTTGATTTCGAGAGTGAGCGAAACTAATGAAAACATTGTTGGGGTAAAACCTAAAGGGAAAGGCCTAGCGCCATATACAATTTGCCATCTGATCTAACTTCTGGAGGCAGTCAAAATGATCCTTAGAATTCTTCCCTACCTTATTCCTGTGCTGAGATACAGGCTGCTCCAACCTGCTGTAAAATGCTTGATTTCGAGAGTGAGCGAAACTAATGAAAACATTGTTGGGGTAAAACCTAAAGGGAAAGGCCTAGCACCAAATTGCATTGGCCATCTGATCTAACTTCTGGAGGCAGTCAAAATGATCCTTAGAATTCTTCCCTACCTTATTCCTGTGCTGAGATACAGGCTGCTCCAACCTGCTGTAAAATGCTTGATTTCGAGAGTGAGCGAAACTAATGAAAACATTGTTGGGGTAAAACCTAAAGGGAAAGGCCTAGCGCCATATACAATTTGCCATCTGATCTAACTTCTGGAGGCAGTCAAAATGATCCTTAGAATTCTTCCCTACCTTATTCCTGTGCTGAGATACAGGCTGCTCCAACCTGCTGTAAAATGCTTGATTTCAAGAGTGAGCGAAACTAATGAAAACATTGTTGGGGTAAAACATAAAGGGAAAGACCTAGCACCAAATTCCATTGGCCATCTGATCTAACTTCTGGAGGCAGTCAAAATGAGTATTTGAATTCTTCCCTACCTTATTCCTGTGCTGAGATACAGGCTGCTCCAACCTGCTGTAAAATGCTTGATTTCGAGAGTGAGTGAAACTAATGAAAACATTGTTGGGGTAAAACCTAAAGGGAAAGACCTAGCACCAAATCCAATTTGCCATCTGATCTAACTTCTGGAGGCAGTCAAAATGATCCTTAGAATTCTTCCCTACCTTATTCCTGTGCTGAGATACAGGCTGCTCCAACCTGCTGTAAAATGCTTGATTTTGAGAGTGAGCGAAACTAATGAAAACATTGTTGGGGTAAAACCTAAAGGGAAAGGCCTAGCACCAAATTGCAATGGCCATCTGATCTAACTTCTGGAGGCAGTCAAAATGAGTATTTGAATTCTTCCCTACCTTATTCCTGTGCTGAGATACAGTCTGCTCCAACCTGCTGTAAAATGCTTGATTTCGAGAGTGAGCGAAACTAATGAAAACATTGTTGGGGTAAAACCTAAAGGGAAAGGCCTAGCACCAAATTGCATTGGCCATCTGATCTAACTTCTGGAGGCAGTCAAAATGATCCTTAGAATTCTTCCCTACCTTATTCCTGTGCTGAGATACAGGCTGCTCCAACCTGCTGTAAAATGCTTGATTTCGAGAGTGAGCGAAACTAATGAAAACATTGTTGGGGTAAAACCTAAAGGGAAAGGCCAAGCACCAAATTGCATTGGCCATCTGATCTAACTTCTGGAGGCAGTCAAAATGATCCTTAGAATTCTTCCCTACCTTATTCCTGTGCTGAGATACAGGCTGCTCCAACCTGCTGTAAAATGCTTGATTTCAAGAGTGAGCGAAACTAATGAAAACATTGTTGGGGTAAAACATAAAGGGAAAGACCTAGCACCAAATTCCATTGGCCATCTGATCTAACCTCTGGAGGCAGTCAAAATGATCCTTAGAATTCTTCCCTACCTTATTCCTGTGCTGAGATACAGGCTGCTCCAATCTGCTGTAAAATGCTTGATTTCAAGAGTGAGCGAAACTAATGAAAACATTGTTGGGGTAAAACCTAAAGGGAAAGACCTAGCACCAAATCCAATTTGCCATCTGATCTAACTTCTGGAGGCAGTCAAAATGAGTATTTGAATTCTTCCCTACCTTATTCCTGTGCTGAGATACAGGCTGCTCCAACCTGCTGTAAAATGCTTGATTTCGAGAGTGAGCGAAACTAATGAAAACATTGTTGGGGTAAAACCTAAAGGGAAAGACCTAGCACCAAATCCAATTTGCCATCTGATCTAACTTCTGGAGGCAGTCAAAATGAGTATTTGAATTCTTCCCTATCTTATTCCTGTGCTGAGATACAGGCTGCTCCAACCTGCTGTAAAATGCTTGATTTCGAGAGTGAGTGAAACTAATGAAAACATTGTTGGGGTAAAACCTAAAGGGAAAGACCTAGCACCAAATACAATTTGCCATCTGATCTAACTTCTGGAGGCAGTCAAAATGATCCTTAGAATTCTTCCCTACCTTATTCCTGTGCTGAGATACAGGCTGCTCCAACCTGCTGTAAAATGCTTGATTTTGAGAGTGAGCGAAACTAATGAAAACATTGTTGGGGTAAAACCTAAAGGGAAAGGCCTAGCACCAAATTGCAATGGCCATCTGATCTAACTTCTGGAGGCAGTCAAAATGAGTATTTGAATTCTTCCCTACCTTATTCCTGTGCTGAGATACAGTCTGCTCCAACCTGCTGTAAAATGCTTGATTTCGAGAGTGAGC
Organism: Melanerpes formicivorus; assembly: GCF_026170545.1. Taxonomy (NCBI): domain Eukaryota; kingdom Metazoa; phylum Chordata; class Aves; order Piciformes; family Picidae; genus Melanerpes; species Melanerpes formicivorus. Next base: position 189,947 of record NW_027142566.1, on the reverse strand, counting down.
GAAACTAATGAAAACATTGTTGGGGTAAAACCTAAAGGGAAAGGCCTAGCACCAAATTGCATTGGCCATCTGATCTAACTTCTGGAGGCAGTCAAAATGATCCTTAGAATTCTTCCCTACCTTATTCCTGTGCTGAGATACAGGCTGCTCCAACCTGCTGTAAAATGCTTGATTTCGAGAGTGAGCGAAACTAATGAAAACATTGTTGGGGTAAAACCTAAAGGGAAAGACCTAGCACCAAATCCAATTTGCCATCTGATCTAACTTCTGGAGGCAGTCAAAATGAGTATTTGAATTCTTCCCTATCTTATTCCTGTGCTGAGATACAGGCTGCTCCAACCTGCTGTAAAATGCTTGATTTCGAGAGTGAGTGAAACTAATGAAAACATTGTTGGGGTAAAACCTAAAGGGAAAGACCTAGCACCAAATACAATTTGCCATCTGATCTAACTTCTGGAGGCAGTCAAAATGATCCTTAGAATTCTTCCCTACCTTATTCCTGTGCTGAGATACAGGCTGCTCCAACCTGCTGTAAAATGCTTGATTTTGAGAGTGAGCGAAACTAATGAAAACATTGCTGGGGTAAAACCTAAAGGGAAAGGCCTAGCACCAAATTGCATTGGCCATCTGATCTAACTTCTGGAGGCAGTCAAAATGATCCTTAGAATTCTTCCCTACCTTATTCCTGTGCTGAGATACAGGCTGCTCCAACCTGCTGTAAAATGCTTGATTTCGAGAGTGAGCGAAACTAATGAAAACATTGTTGTGGTAAAACCTAAAGGGAAAGGCCTAGCACCAAATTGCATTGGCCATCTGATCTAACTTCTGGAGGCAGTCAAAATGATCCTTAGAATTCTTCCCTACCTTATTCCTGTGCTGAGATACAGGCTGCTCCAACCTGCTGTAAAATGCTTGATTTCAAGAGTGATCGAAACTAATGAAAACATTGTTGGGGTAAAACCTAAAGGGAAAGACCTAGCACCAAATACAATTTGCCATCTGATCTAACTTCTGGAGGCAGTCAGAATGAGTATTTGAATTCTTCCCTACCTTATTCCTGTGCTGAGATACAGGCTGCTCCAACCTGCTGTAAAATGCTTGATTTCGAGAGTGAGCGAAACTAATGAAAACATTGTTGGGGTAAAACCTAAAGGGAAAGACCTAGCGCCATATACAATTTCCCATCTGATCTAACTTCTGGAGGCAGTCAAAATGATCCTTAGAATTCTTCCCTACCTTATTCCTGTGCTGAGATACAGGCTGCTCCAACCTGCTGTAAAATACTTGATTTCGAGAGTGAGCGAAACTAATGAAAACATTGTTGGCGAAAAACCTAAAGGGAAAGGCCTAGCACCAAATTGCATTGGCCATCTGATCTAACTTCTGGAGGCAGTCAAAATGATCCTTAGAATTCTTCCCTACCTTATTCCTGTGCTGAGATACAGGCTGCTCCAACCTGCTGTAAAATGCTTGATTTCGAGAGTGAGCGAAACTAATGAAAACATTGTTGGGGTAAAACCTAAAGGGAAAGACCTAGCACCAAATACAATTTGCCATCAGATCTAACTTCTGGAGGCAGTCAAAATGATCCTTAGAATTCTTCCCTACCTTATTCCTGTGCTGAGATACAGGCTGCTCCAACCTGCTGTAAAATGCTTGATTTCGAGAGTGATCAAAACTAATGAAAACATTGTTGGGGTAAAACCTAAAGGGAAAGGCCTAGCACCAAATTGCATTGGCCATCTGATCTAACTTCTGGAGGCAGTCAAAATGATCCTTAGAATTCTTCCCTACCTTATTCCTGTGCTGAGATACAGGCTGCTCCAACCTGCTGTAAAATGCTTGATTTTGAGAGTGAGCGAAACTAATGAAAACATTGCTGGGGTAAAACCTAAAGGGAAAGGCCTAGCACCAAATTGCATTGGCCATCTGATCTAACTTCTGGAGGCAGTCAAAATGATCCTTAGAATTCTTCCCTACCTTATTCCTGTGCTGAGATACAGGCTGCTCCAATCTGCTGTAAAATGCTTGATTTCAAGAGTGAGCGAAACTAATGAAAACATTGTTGGGGTAAAACCTAAAGGGAAAGACCTAGCACCAAATACAATTTGCCATCTGATCTAACTTCTGGAGGCAGTCAAAATGAGTATTTGAATTCTTCCCTACCTTATTCCTGTGCTGAGATACAGGCTGCTCCAACCTGCTGTAAAATGCTTGATTTCGAGAGTGAGCGAAACTAATGAAAACATTGTTGGGGTAAAACCTAAAGGGAAAGACCTAGCACCATATACAATTTGCCATCTGATCTAACTTCTGGAGGCAGTCAAAATGAGTATTTGAATTCTTCCCTATCTTATTCCTGTGCTGAGATACAGGCTGCTCCAACCTGCTGTAAAATGCTTGATTTCGAGAGTGAGTGAAACTAATGAAAACATTGTTGGGGTAAAACCTAAAGGGAAAGACCTAGCACCAAATCCAATTTGCCATCTGATCTAACTTCTGGAGGCAGTCAAAATGATCCTTAGAATTCTTCCCTACCTTATTCCTGTGCTGAGATACAGGCTGCTCCAACCTGCTGTAAAATGCTTGATTTTGAGAGTGAGCGAAACTAATGAAAACATTGTTGGGGTAAAACCTAAAGGGAAAGGCCTAGCACCAAATTGCAATGGCCATCTGATCTAACTTCTGGAGGCAGTCAAAATGAGTATTTGAATTCTTCCCTACCTTATTCCTGTGCTGAGATACAGTCTGCTCCAACCTGCTGTAAAATGCTTGATTTCGAGAGTGAGCGAAACTAATGAAAACATTGTTGGGGTAAAACCTAAAGGGAAAGGCCTAGCACCAAATTGCATTGGCCATCTGATCTAACTTCTGGAGGCAGTCAAAATGATCCTTAGAATTCTTCCCTACCTTATTCCTGTGCTGAGATACAGGCTGCTCCAACCTGCTGTAAAATGCTTGATTTCGAGAGTGAGCGAAACTAATGAAAACATTGTTGGGGTAAAACCTAAAGGGAAAGACCTAGCACCAAATACAATTTGCCATCTGATCTAACTTCTGGAGGCAGTCAAAATGAGTATTTGAATTCTTCCCTATCTTATTCCTGTGCTGAGATACAGGCTGCTCCAACCTGCTGTAAAATGCTTGATTTCGAGAGTGAGCGAAACTAATGAAAACATTGTTGGGGTAAAACCTAAAGGGAAAGACCTAGCACCAAATCCAATTTGCCATCTGATCTAACTTCTGGAGGCAGTCAAAATGAGCCTTAGAATTCTTCCCTACCTTATTCCTGTGCTGAGATACAGGCTGCTCCAACCTGCTGTAAAATGCTTGATTTCGAGAGTGAGCGAAACTAATGAAAACATTGTTGGGGTAAAACCTAAAGGGAAAGACCTAGCACCAAATCCAATTTGCCATCTGATCTAACTTCTGGAGGCAGTCAAAATGATCCTTAGAATTCTTCCCTACCTTATTCCTGTGCTGAGATACAGGCTGCTCCAACCTGCTGTAAAATGCTTGATTTCGAGAGTGAGCGAAACTAATGAAAACATTGTTGTGGTAAAACCTAAAGGGAAAGGCCTAGCACCAAATTGCATTGGCCATCTGATCTAACTTCTGGAGGCAGTCAAAATGATCCTTAGAATTCTTCCCTACCTTATTCCTGTGCTGAGATACAGGCTGCTCCAACCTGCTGTAAAATGCTTGATTTCAAGAGTGATCGAAACTAATGAAAACATTGTTGGGGTAAAACCTAAAGGGAAAGACCTAGCACCAAATACAATTTGCCATCTGATCTAACTTCTGGAGGCAGTCAAAATGAGTATTTGAATTCTTCCCTACCTTATTCCTGTGCTGAGATACAGGCTGCTCCAACCTGCTGTAAAATGCTTGATTTCGAGAGTGAGCGAAACTAATGAAAACATTGTTGGGGTAAAACCTAAAGGGAAAGACCTAGCGCCATATACAATTTGCCATCTGATCTAACTTCTGGAGGCAGTCAAAATGAGTATTTGAATTCTTCCCTACCTTATTCCTGTGCTGAGATACAGGCTGCTCCAACCTGCTGTAAAATGCTTGATTTCGAGAGTGAGCGAAACTAATGAAAACATTGTTGGGGTAAAACCTAAAGAGAAAGACCCAGCACCAAATAAAATTTGCCATCTGATCTAACTTCTGGAGGCAGTCAAAATGATCCTTAGAATTCTTCCCTACCTTATTCCTGTGCTGAGATACAGGCTGCTCCAACCTGCTGTAAAATGCTTGATTTCAAGAGTGATCGAAACTAATGAAAACATTGTTGGGGTAAAACCTAAAGGGAAAGACCTAGCACCAAATACAATTTGCCATCTGATCTAACTTCTGGAGGCAGTCAAAATGAGTATTTGAATTCTTCCCTACCTTATTCCTGTGCTGAGATACAGGCTGCTCCAACCTGCTGTAAAATGCTTGATTTCGAGAGTGAGCGAAACTAATGAAAACATTGTTGGGGTAAAACCTAAAGGGAAAGGCCTAGCACCAAATTGCATTGGCCATCTGATCTAACTTCTGGAGGCAGTCAAAATGATCCTTAGAATTCTTCCCTACCTTATTCCTGTGCTGAGATACAGGCTGCTCCAACCTGCTGTAAAATGCTTGATTTCAAGAGTGAGCGAAACTAATGAAAACATTGTTGGGGTAAAACCTAAAGGGAAAGACCTAGCACCAAATTCCATTGGCCATCTGATCTAACTTCTGGAGGCAGTCAAAATGATCCTTAGAATTCTTCCCTACCTTATTCCTGTGCTGAGATACAGGCTGCTCCAACCTGCTGTAAAATGCTTGATTTCGAGAGTGAGCGAAACTAATGAAAACATTGTTGGGGTAAAACCTAAAGGGAAAGACCTAGCACCAAATACAATTTGCCATCTGATCTAACTTCTGGAGGCAGTCAAAATGATCCTTAGAATTCTTCCCTACCTTATTCCTGTGCTGAGATACAGGCTGCTCCAACCTGCTGTAAAATGCTTGATTTCGAGAGTGAGCGAAACTAATGAAAACATTGTTGGGGTAAAACCTAAAGGGAAAGGCCTAGCACCAAATTGCATTGGCCATCTGATGTAACTTCTGGAGGCAGTCAAAATGAGTATTTGAATTCTTCCCTACCTTATTCCTGTGCTGAGATACAGGCTGCTCCAACCTGCTGTAAAATGCTTGATTTCGAGAGTGAGCGAAACTAATGAAAACATTGTTGGGGTAAAACATAAAGGGAAAGACCTAGCACCAAATTCCTTTGGCCATCTGATCTAACTTCTGGAGGCAGTCAAAATGATCCTTAGAATTCTTCCCTACCTTATTCCTGTGCTGAGATACAGGCTGCTCCAACCTGCTGTAAAATGCTTGATTTCGAGAGTGAGCGAAACTAATGAAAACATTGTTGGGGTAAAACCTAAAGGGAAAGACCTAGCACCAAATACAATTTGCCATCTGATCTAACTTCTGGAGGCAGTCAAAATGATCCTTAGAATTCTTCCCTACCTTATTCCTGTGCTGAGATACAGGCTGCTCCAACCTGCTGTAAAATGCTTGATTTCAAGAGTGAGCGAAACTAATGAAAACATTGTTGGGGTAAAACATAAAGGGAAAGACCTAGCACCAAATACAATTTGCCATCTGATCTAACTTCTGGAGGCAGTCAAAATGAGTATTTGAATTCTTCCCTACCTTATTCCTGTGCTGAGATACAGGCTGCTCCAACCTGCTGTAAAATGCTTGATTTCGAGAGTGATCAAAACTAATGAAAACATTGTTGGGGTAAAATCTAAAGGGAAAGGCCTAGCACCAAATTGCATTGGCCATCTGATCTAACTTCTGGAGGCAGTCAAAATGATCCTTAGAATTCTTCCCTACCTTATTCCTGTGCTGAGATACAGGCTGCTCCAACCTGCTGTAAAATGCTTGATTTCGAGAGTGAGCGAAACTAATGAAAACATTGTTGGGGTAAAACCTAAAGGGAAAAGCCTAGCACCAAATTGCATTGGCCATCTGATCTAACTTCTGGAGGCAGTCAAAATGATCCTTAGAATTCTTCCCTACCTTATTCCTGTGCTGAGATACAGGCTGCTCCAACCTGCTGTAAAATGCTTGATTTCGAGAGTGAGCGAAACTAATGAAAACATTGTTGGGGTAAAACCTAAAGGGAAAGACCTAGCACCAAATTCCATTGGCCATCTGATCTAACTTCTGGAGGCAGTCAAAATGATCCTTAGAATTCTTCCCTACCTTATTCCTGTGCTGAGATACAGGCTGCTCCAACCTGCTGTAAAATGCTTGATTTCGAGAGTGAGCGAAACTAATGAAAACATTGTTGGGGTAAAACCTAAAGGGAAAGACCTAGCACCAAATACAATTTGCCATCTGATCTAACTTCTGGAGGCAGTCAAAATGATCCTTAGAATTCTTCCCTACCTTATTCCTGTGCTGAGATACAGGCTGCTCCAACCTGCTGTAAAATGCTTGATTTCGAGAGTGAGCGAAACTAATGAAAACATTGTTGGGGTAAAACCTAAAGGGAAAGGCCTAGCACCAAATTGCATTGGCCATCTGATGTAACTTCTGGAGGCAGTCAAAATGAGTATTTGAATTCTTCCCTACCTTATTCCTGTGCTGAGATACAGGCTGCTCCAACCTGCTGTAAAATGCTTGATTTCGAGAGTGAGCGAAACTAATGAAAACATTGTTGGGGTAAAACATAAAGGGAAAGACCTAGCACCAAATTCCTTTGGCCATCTGATCTAACTTCTGGAGGCAGTCAAAATGATCCTTAGAATTCTTCCCTACCTTATTCCTGTGCTGAGATACAGGCTGCTCCAACCTGCTGTAAAATGCTTGATTTCGAGAGTGAGCGAAACTAATGAAAACATTGTTGGGGTAAAACCTAAAGGGAAAGACCTAGCACCAAATACAATTTGCCATCTGATCTAACTTCTGGAGGCAGTCAAAATGATCCTTAGAATTCTTCCCTACCTTATTCCTGTGCTGAGATACAGGCTGCTCCAACCTGCTGTAAAATGCTTGATTTCAAGAGTGAGCGAAACTAATGAAAACATTGCTGGGGTAAAACCTAAAGGGAAAGACCTAGCACCAAATACAATTTGCCATCTGATCTAACTTCTGGAGGCAGTCAAAATGAGTATTTGAATTCTTCCCTACCTTATACCTGTGCTGAGATACAGGCTGCTCCAACCTGCTGTAAAATGCTTGATTTCGAGAGTGATCAAAACTAATGAAAACATTGTTGGCGAAAAATCTAAAGGGAAAGGCCTAGCACCAAATTGCATTGGCCATCTGATCTAACTTCTGGAGGCAGTCAAAATGATCCTTAGAATTCTTCCCTACCTTATTCCTGTGCTGAGATACAGGCTGCTCCAACCTGCTGTAAAATGCTTGATTTCGAGAGTGAGCGAAACTAATGAAAACATTGTTGGGGTAAAACATAAAGGGAAAGACCTAGCACCAAATTCCATTGGCCATCTGATCTAACTTCTGGAGGCAGTCAAAATGAGTATTTGAATTCTTCCCTACCTTATTCCTGTGCTGAGATACAGGTTGCTCCAACCTGCTGTAAAATGCTTGATTTCGAGAGTGAGCGAAACTAATGAAAACATTGTTGGGGTAAAACCTAAAGGGAAAGACCTAGCACCAAATACAATTTGCCATCTGATCTAACTTCTGGAGGCAGTCAAAATGATCCTTAGAATTCTTCCCTACCTTATTCCTGTGCTGAGATACAGGCTGCTCCAACCTGCTGTAAAATGCTTGATTTCGAGAGTGAGCGAAACTAATGAAAACATTGTTGGGGTAAAACATAAAGGGAAAGACCTAGCACCAAATTGCATTGGCCATCTGATCTAACTTCTGGAGGCAGTCAAAATGATCCTTAGAATTCTTCCCTACCTTATTCCTGTGCTGAGATACAGGCTGCTCCAACCTGCTGTAAAATGCTTGATTTCGAGAGTGAGCGAAACTAATGAAAACATTGTTGGGGTAAAACCTAAAGGGAAAGGCCTAGCACCAAATTCCATTGGCCATCTGATCTAACTTCTGGAGGCAGTCAAAATGAGTATTTGAATTCTTCCCTACCTTATTCCTGTGCTGAGATACAGGCTGCTCCAACCTGCTGTAAAATGCTTGATTTCGAGAGTGAGCGAAACTAATGAAAACATTGTTGGGGTAAAACCTAAAGGGAAAGACCTAGCACCAAATACAATTTGCCATCTGATCTAACTTCTGGAGGCAGTCAAAATGAGTATTTGAATTCTTCCCTACCTTATTCCTGTGCTGAGATACAGGCTGCTCCAACCTGCTGTAAAATGCTTGATTTCGAGAGTGAGCGAAACTAATGAAAACATTGTTGGGGTAAAACCTAAAGGGAAAGACCTAGCACCAAATTCCATTGGCCATCTGATCTAACTTCTGGAGGCAGTCAAAATGATCCTTAGAATTCTTCCCTACCTTATTCCTGTGCTGAGATACAGGCTGCTCCAACCTGCTGTAAAATGCTTGATTTCGAGAGTGAGCGAAACTAATGAAAACATTGTTGGGGTAAAACCTAAAGGGAAAGACCTAGCACCAAATCCAATTTGCCATCTGATCTAACTTCTGGAGGCAGTCAAAATGATCCTTAGAATTCTTCCCTACCTTATTCCTGTGCTGAGATACAGGCTGCTCCAAGCTGCTGTAAAATGCTTGATTTCGAGAGTGAGCGAAACTAATGAAAACATTGTTGGGGTAAAACCTAAAGGGAAAGACCTAGCACCAAATTCCATTGGCCATCTGATCTAACTTCTGGAGGCAGTCAAAATGAGTATTTGAATTCTTCCCTACCTTATTCCTGTGCTGAGATACAGGCTGCTCCAACCTGCTGTAAAATGCTTGATTTCGAGAGTGAGCGAAACTAATGAAAACATTGTTGGGGTAAAACCTAAAGGGAAAGACCTAGCACCAAATTGCCTTGGATATCTTATCTAACTTCTGGAGGCAGTCAAAATGATCCTTAGAATTCTTCCCTACCTTATTCCTGTGCTGAGATACAGGCTGCTCCAACCTGCTGTAAAATGCTTGATTTCGAGAGTGAGCGAAACTAATGAAAACATTGTTGGGGTAAAACCTAAAGGGAAAGACCTAGCACCAAATTGCATTGGCCATCTGATCTAACTTCTGGAGGCAGTCAAAATGATCCTTAGAATTCTTCCCTACCTTATTCCTGTGCTGAGATACAGCCTGCTCCAACCTGCTGTAAAATGCTTGATTTCAAGAGTGATCGTAACTAATGAAAACATTGTTGGGGTAAAACCTAAAGGGAAAGACCTAGCACCAAATACAATTTGCCATCTGATCTAACTTCTGGAGGCAGTCAAAATGAGTATTTGAATTCTTCCCTACCTTATTCCTGTGCTGAGATACAGGCTGCTCCAACCTGCTGTAAAATGCTTGATTTCGAGAGTGAGCGAAACTAATGAAAACATTGTTGGGGTAAAACATAAAGTAAAAAAAACCTAGCAGCAAATTGCATTGGCCATCTGATCTAACTTCTGGAGGCAGTCAAAATGAGTATTTGAATTCTTCCCTACCTTATTCCTGTGCTGAGATACAGGCTGCTCCAACCTGCTGTAAAATGCTTGATTTCGAGAGTGAGCGAAACTAATGAAAACATTGTTGGGGTAAAACCTAAAGGGAAAGACCTAGCACCAAATCCAATTTGCCATCTGATCTAACTTCTGGAGGCAGTCAAAATGATCTTTAGAATTCTTCCCTACCTTATTCCTGTGCTGAGATACAGGCTGCTCCAACCTGCTGTAAAATGCTTGATTTCGAGAGTGAGCGAAACTAATGAAAACATTGTTTGGGTAAAACCTAAAGGGAAAGGCCTAGCACCAAATTGCATTGGCCATCTGATCTAACTTCTGGAGGCAGTCAAAATGAGTATTTGAATTCTTCCCTACCTTATTCCTGTGCTGAGATACAGGCTGCTCCAACCTGCTGTAAAATGCTTGATTTCGAGAGTGAGCGAAACTAATGAAAACATTGTTGGCGAAAAACCTAAAGGGAAAGGCCTAGCACCAAATTGCATTGGCCATCTGATCTAACTTCTGGAGGCAGTCAAAATGATCCTTAGAATTCTTCCCTACCTTATTCCTGTGCTGAGATACGGGCTGCTCCAACCTGCTGTAAAATGCTTGATTTCGAGAGTGAGCGAAACTAATGAAAACATTGTTGGGGTAAAACCTAAAGGGAAAGGCCTAGCACCAAATTGCATTGGCCATCTGATCTAACTTCTGGAGGCAGTCAAAATGAGTATTTGAATTCTTCCCTACCTTATTCCTGTGCTGAGATACAGGCTGCTCCAACCTGCGGTAAAATGCTTGATTTCGAGAGTGAGCGAAACTAATGAAAACATTGTTCGGGTAAAACCTAAAGGGAAAGACCTAGCACTAAATAAAATTTGCCATCTGATCTAACTTCTGGAGGCAGTCAAAATGATCCTTAGAATTCTTCCCTACCTTATTCCTGTGCTGAGATACAGGCTGCTCCAACCTGCTGTAAAATGCTTGATTTCGAGAGTGAGCGAAACTAATGAAAACATTGTTGGGGTAAAACATAAAGGGAAAGACCTAGCACCAAATTCCATTGGCCATCTGATCTAACTTCTGGAGGCAGTCAAAATGATCCTTAGAATTCTTCCCTACCTTATTCCTGTGCTGAGATACAGGCTGCTCCAACCTGCTGTAAAATGCTTGATTTCGAGAGTGATCGAAACTAATGAAAACATTGTTGGGGTAAAACCTAAAGGGAAAGGCCTAGCACCAAATTCCATTGGCCATCTGATCTAACTTCTGGAGGCAGTCAAAATGAGTATTTGAATTCTTCCCTACCTTATTCCTGTGCTGAGATACAGGCTGCTCCAACCTGCTGTAAAATGCTTGATTTCGAGAGTGATCAAAACTAATGAAAACATTGTTGGGGTAAAACATAAAGGGAAAGACCTAGCACCAAATTCCATTGGCCATCTGATCTAACTTCTGGAGGCAGTCAAAATGATCCTTAGAATTCTTCCCTACCTTATTCCTGTGCTGAGATACAGGCTGCTCCAACCTGCTGTAAAATGCTTGATTTCGAGAGTGAGCGAAACTAATGAAAACATTGTTGGGGTAAAACCTAAAGGGAAAGACCTAGCACCAAATCCAATTTGCCATCTGATCTAACTTCTGGAGGCAGTCAAAATGATCCTTAGAATTCTTCCCTACCTTATTCCTGTGCTGAGATACAGGCTGCTCCAACCTGCTGTAAAATGCTTGATTTCGAGAGTGATCAAAACTAATGAAAACATTGTTGGGGTAAAACATAAAGGGAAAGACCTAGCACCAAATTCCATTGGCCATCTGATCTAACTTCTGGAGGCAGTCAAAATGATCCTTAGAATTCTTCCCTACCTTATTCCTGTGCTGAGATACAGGCTGCTCCAACCTGCTGTAAAATGCTTGATTTCGAGAGTGAGCGAAACTAATGAAAACATTGTTGGGGTAAAACCTAAAGGGAAAGGCCTAGCACCAAATTCCATTGGCCATCTGATCTAACTTCTGGAGGCAGTCAAAATGAGTATTTGAATTCTTCCCTACCTTATTCCTGTGCTGAGATACAGGCTGCTCCAACCTGCTGTAAAATGCTTGATTTCGAGAGTGAGCGAAACTAATGAAAACATTGTTGGGGTAAAACCTAAAGGGAAAGGCCTAGCACCAAATTCCATAGGCCATCTGATCTAACTTCTGGAGGCAGTCAAAATGATCCTTAGAATTCTTCCCTACCTTATTCCTGTGCTGAGATACAGGCTGCTCCAACCTGCTGTAAAATGCTTGATTTCGAGAGTGAGCGAAACTAATGAAAACATTGCTGGGGTAAAACCTAAAGGGAAAGGCCTAGCACCAAATTGCATTGGCCATCTGATCTAACTTCTGGAGGCAGTCAAAATGAGTATTTGAATTCTTCCCTACCTTATTCCTGTGCTGAGATACAGGCTGCTCCAACCTGCTGTAAAATGCTTAATTTCGAGAGTGAGCGAAACTAATGAAAACATTGTTGGGGTAAAACCTAAAGGGAAAGGCCTAGCACCAAATTGCATTGGCCATCTGATCTAACTTCTGGAGGCAGTCAAAATGAGTATTTGAATTCTTCCCTACCTTATTCCTGTGCTGAGATACAGGCCGCTCCAACCTGCTTAAAATGCTTGATTTCGAGAGTGATCAAAACTAATGAAAACATTGTTGGGGTAAAACATAAAGGGAAAGACCTAGCACCAAATTCCATTGGCCATCTTATCTAACTTCTGGAGGCAGTCAAAATGATCCTTAGAATTCTTCCCTATCTTATTCCTGTGCTGAGATACAGGCTGCTCCAACCTGCTGTAAAATGCTTGATTTCGAGAGTGATCGAAACTAATGAAAACATTGTTGGGGTAAAACCTAAAGGGAAAGACCTAGCACCAAATACAATTTGCCATCTGATCTAACTTCTGGAGGCAGTCAAAATGAGTATTTGAATTCTTCCCTATCTTATTCCTGTGCTGAGATACAGGCTGCTCCAACCTGCTGTAAAATGCTTGATTTCGAGAGTGAGCGAAACTAATGAAAACATTGTTGGGGTAAAACCTAAAGGGAAAGACCTAGCACCAAATACAATTTGCCATCTGATCTAACTTCTGGAGGCAGTCAAAATGATCCTTAGAATTCTTCCCTACCTTATTCCTGTGCTGAGATACAGGCTGCTCCAACCTGCTGTAAAATGCTTGATTTTGAGAGTGAGCGAAACTAATGAAAACATTGCTGGGGTAAAACCTAAAGGGAAAGGCCTAGCACCAAATTGCATTGGCCATCTGATCTAACTTCTGGAGGCAGTCAAAATGATCCTTAGAATTCTTCCCTACCTTATTCCTGTGCTGAGATACAGGCTGCTCCAACCTGCTGTAAAATGCTTGATTTCGAGAGTGATCGAAACTAATGAAAACATTGTTGGGGTAAAACCTAAAGGGAAAGACCTAGCACCAAATTGAAATGGCCATCTGATCTAACTTCTGGAGGCAGTCAAAATGAGTATTTGAATTCTTCCCTACCTTATTCCTGTGCTGAGATACAGGCTGCTCCAACCTGCTGTAAAATGCTTGATTTCGAGAGTGAGCGAAACTAATGAAAACATTGCTGGGGTAAAACCTAAAGGGAAAGGCCTAGCACCAAATTGCATTGGCCATCTGATCTAACTTCTGGAGGCAGTCAAAATGATCCTTAGAATTCTTCCCTACCTTATTCCTGTGCTGAGATACAGGGTGCTCCAACCTGCTGTAAAATGCTTGATTTTGAGAGTGATCGAAACTAATGAAAACATTGTTGGGGTAAAACCTAAAGGGAAAGGCCTAGCACCAAATTGCATTGGCCATCTGATCTAACTTCTGGAGGCAGTCAAAATGAGTATTTGAATTCTTCCCTACCTTATTCCTGTGCTGAGATACAGGCTGCTCCAACCTGCTGTAAAATGCTTGATTTCGAGAGTGAGCGAAACTAATGAAAACATTGTTCGGGTACAACCTAAAGGGAAAGACCTAGCACTAAATACAATTTGCCATCTGATCTAACTTCTGGAGGCAGTCAAAATGAGTATTTGAATTCTTCCCTACCTTATTCCTGTGCTGAGATACAGGCTGCTCCAACCTGCTGTAAAATGCTTGATTTCGAGAGTGAGCGAAACTAATGAAAACATTGTTGGGGTAAAACATAAAGGGAAAGACCTAGCACCAAATTCCATTGGCCATCTGATCTAACTTCTGGAGGCAGTCAAAATGATCCTTAGAATTCTTCCCTACCTTATTCCTGTGCTGAGATACAGGCTGCTCCAACCTGCTGTAAAATGCTTGATTTCGAGAGTGAGCGAAACTAATGAAAACATTGTTGGGGTAAAACCTAAAGGGAAAGACCTGGCACCAAATACAATTTGACATCTTATCTAACTTCTGGAGGCAGTCAAAATGATCCTTAGAATTCTTCCCTACCTTATTCCTGTGCTGAGATACAGGCTGCTCCAACCTGCTGTAAAATGCTTGATTTCGAGAGTGATCAAAACTAATGAAAACATTGTTGGGGTAAAACCTAAAGGGAAAGACCTAGCACCAAATTCCATTGGCCATCTGATCTAACTTCTGGAGGCAGTCAAAATGATCCTTAGAATTCTTCCCTACCTTATTCCTGTGCTGAGATACAGGCTGCTCCAACCTGCTGTAAAATGCTTGATTTCGAGAGTGATCGAAACTAATGAAAACATTGTTGGGGTAAAACCTAAAGGGAAAGGCCTAGCACCAAATTCCATTGGCCATCTGATCTAACTTCTGGAGGCAGTCAAAATGAGTATTTGAATTCTTCCCTACCTTATTCCTGTGCTGAGATACAGGCTGCTCCAACCTGCTGTAAAATGCTTGATTTCGAGAGTGAGCGAAACTAATGAAAACATTGTTGGGGTAAAACATAAAGGGAAAGACCTAGCACCAAATTCCATTGGCCATCTGATCTAACTTCTGGAGGCAGTCAAAATGATCCTTAGAATTCTTCCCTACCTTATTCCTGTGCTGAGATACAGGCTGCTCCAACCTGCTGTAAAATGCTTGATTTCGAGAGTGATCGAAACTAATGAAAACGTTGCTGGGGTAAAACCTAAAGGGAAAGGCCTAGCACTAAATTGCAATGGCCATCTGATCTAACTTCTGGAGGCAGTCAAAATGAGTATTTGAATTCTTCCCTACCTTATTCCTGTGCTGAGATACAGGCTGCTCCAACCTGCTGTAAAATGCTTGATTTCGAGAGTGAGCGAAACTAATGAAAACATTGTTGGGGTAAAACCTAAAGGGAAAGACCTGGCACCAAATACAATTTGACATCTTATCTAACTTCTGGAGGCAGTCAAAATGATCCTTAGAATTCTTCCCTACCTTATTCCTGTGCTGAGATACAGGCTGCTCCAACCTGCTGTAAAATGCTTGATTTCGAGAGTGAGCGAAACTAATGAAAACATTGTTGGGGTAAAACATAAAGGGAAAGACCTAGCACCAAATTCCATTGGCCATCTGATCTAACTTCTGGAGGCAGTCAAAATGATCCTTAGAATTCTTCCCTACCTTATTCCTGTGCTGAGATACAGGCTGCTCCAACCTGCTGTAAAATGCTTGATTTCGAGAGTGATCGAAACTAATGAAAACATTGTTGGGGTAAAACCTAAAGGGAAAGGCCTAGCACCAAATTGCATTGGCCATCTGATCTAACTTCTGGAGGCAGTCAAAATGAGTATTTGAATTCTTCCCTACCTTATTCCTGTGCTGAGATACAGGCTGCTCCAACCTGCTGTAAAATGCTTGATTTCGAGAGTGAGCGAAACTAATGAAAATATTGTTGGGGTAAAACATAAAGGGAAAGACCTAGCACCAAATTCCATTGGCCATCTGATCTAACTTCTGGAGGCAGTCAAAATGATCCTTAGAATTCTTCCCTACCTTATTCCTGTGCTGAGATACAGGCTGCTCCAACCTGCTGTAAAATGCTTGATTTCGAGAGTGAGCGAAACTAATGAAAACATTGTTCGGGTACAACCTAAAGGGAAAGACCTAGCACTAAATACAATTTGCCATCTGATCTAACTTCTGGAGGCAATCAAAATGAGTATTTGAATTCTTCCCTACCTTATTCCTGTGCTGAGATACAGGCTGCTCCAACCTGCTGTAAAATGTTTGATTTCGAGAGTGAGCGAAACTAATGAAAACATTGTTGGGGTAAAACATAAAGGGAAAGACCTAGCACCAAATTCCATTGGCCATCTGATCTAACTTCTGGAGGCAGTCAAAATGATCCTTAGAATTCTTCCCTACCTTATTCCTGTGCTGAGATACAGGCTGCTCCAACCTGCTGTAAAATGCTTGATTTCGAGAGTGATCAAAACTAATGAAAACATTGTTGGGGTAAAACATAAAGGGAAAGACCTAGCACCAAATTCCATTGCCCATCTGATCTAACTTCTGGAGGCAGTCAAAATGATCCTTAGAATTCTTCCCTACCTTATTCCTGTGCTGAGATACAGGCTGCTCCAACCTGCTGTAAAATGCTTGATTTCGAGAGTGATCGAAACTAATGAAAACATTGTTGGGGTAAAACCTAAAGGGAAAGACCTAGCACCAAATTCCATTGGCCATCTGATCTAACTTCTGGAGGCAGTCAAAATGATCCTTAGAATTCTTCCCTACCTTATTCCTGTGCTGAGATACAGGCTGCTCCAACCTGCTGTAAAATGCTTGATTTCGAGAGTGAGCGAAACTAATGAAAACATTGTTGGGGTAAAACCTAAAGGGAAAGGCCTAGAACCAAATTCCATTGGCCATCTGATCTAACTTCTGGAGGCAGTCAAAATGATCCTTAGAATTCTTCCCTACCTTATTCCTGTGCTGAGATACAGGCTGCTCCAACCTGCTGTAAAATGCTTGATTTCGAGAGTGAGCGAAACTAATGAAAACATTGTTGGGGTAAAACCTAAAGGGAAAGGCCTAGCACCAAATTCCATTGGCCATCTGATCTAACTTCTGGAGGCAGTCAAAATGAGTATTTGAATTCTTCCCTACCTTATTCCTGTGCTGAGATACAGGCTGCTCCAACCTGCTGTAAAATGCTTGATTTCGAGAGTGAGCGAAACTAATGAAAACATTGTTGGGGTAAAACCTAAAGGGAAAGACCTAGCACCAAATACAATTTGCCATCTGATCTAACTTCTGGAGGCAGTCAAAATGATCCTTAGAATACTTCCCTACCTTATTCCTGTGCTGAGATACAGGCTGCTCCAACCTGCTGTAAAATGCTTGATTTCGAGAGTGAGCGAAACTAATGAAAACATTGTTGGGGTAAAACCTAAAGGGAAAGGCCTAGCACCAAATTCCATTGGCCATCTGATCTAACTTCTGGAGGCAGTCAAAATGAGTATTTGAATTCTTCCCTACCTTATTCCTGTGCTGAGATACAGGCTGCTCCAACCTGCTGTAAAATGCTTGATTTCGAGAGTGAGCGAAACTAATGAAAACATTGTTGGGGTAAAACCTAAAGGGAAAGACCTAGCACCAAATACAATTTGCCATCTGATCTAACTTCTGGAGGCAGTCAAAATGATCCTTAGAATACTTCCCTACCTTATTCCTGTGCTGAGATACAGGCTGCTCCAACCTGCTGTAAAATGCTTGATTTCGAGAGTGAGCGAAACTAATGAAAACATTGTTGGGGTAAAACATAAAGGGAAAGACCTAGCACCAAATTCCATTGGCCATCTGATCTAACTTCTGGAGGCAGTCAAAATGATCCTTAGAATTCTTCCCTACCTTATTCCTGTGCTGAGATACAGGCTGCTCCAACCTGCTGTAAAATGCTTGATTTCGAGAGTGAGCGAAACTAATGAAAACATTGTTGGGGTAAAACCTAAAGGGAAAGACCTAGCACCAAATACAATTTGCCATCTGATCTAACTTCTGGAGGCAGTCACAATGAGTATTTGAATTCTTCCCTACCTTATTCCTGTGCTGAGATACAGGCTGCTCCAACCTGCTGTAAAATGCTTGATTTCGAGAGTGAGCGAAACTAATGAAAACATTGTTGGGGTAAAACCTAAAGGGAAAGGCCTAGCACCAAATTGCATTGGCCATCTGATCTAACTTCTGGAGGCAGTCAAAATGAGTATTTGAATTCTTCCCTACCTTATTCCTGTGCTGAGATACAGGCTGCTCCAACCTGCTGTAAAATGTTTGATTTCGAGAGTGATCGAAACTAATGAAAACATTGTTGGGGTAAAACATAAAGGGAAAGACCTAGCACCAAATTGCATTGGCCATCTGATCTAACTTCTGGAGGCAGTCAAAATGATCCTTAGAATTCTTCCCTACCTTATTCCTGTGCTGAGATACAGGCTGCTCCAACCTGCTGTAAAATGCTTGATTTCGAGAGTGAGCGAAACTAATGAAAACATTGTTGGGGTAAAACCTAAAGGGAAAGACCTGGCACCAAATTGCATTGGCCATCTGATCTAACTTCTGGAGGCAGTCAAAATGAGTATTTGAATTCTTCCCTACCTTATTCCTGTGCTGAGATACAGGCTGCTCCAACCTGCTGTAAAATGCTTGATTTCGAGAGTGATCAAAACTAATGAAAACATTGTTGGGGTAAAACCTAAAGGGAAAGGCCTAGCAGCAAATTGCATTGGCCATCTGATCTAACTTCTGGAGGCAGTCAAAATGAGTATTTGAATTCTTCCCTACCTTATTCCTGTGCTGAGATACAGGCTGCTCCAACCTGCTGTAAAATGCTTGATTTCGAGAGTGAGCGAAACTAATGAAAACATTGTTGGGGTAAAACCTAAAGGGAAAGACCTAGCACCAAATACAATTTGCCATCTGATCTAACTTCTGGAGGCAGTCAAAATGAGTATTTGAATTCTTCCCTACCTTATTCCTGTGCTGAGATACAGGCTGCTCCAACCTGCTGTAAAATGCTTGATTTCGAGAGTGAGCGAAACTAATGAAAACATTGTTGGGGTAAAACCTAAAGGGAAAGACCTGGCACCAAATCCAATTTGCCGTCTGACCTAACTTCTGGAGGCAGTCAAAATGATCCTTAGAATTCTTCCCTACCTTATTCCTGTGCTGAGATACAGGCTGCTCCAACCTGCTGTAAAATGCTTGATTTCGAGAGTGATCGAAACTAATGAAAACATTGTTGGGGTAAAACCTAAAGGGAAAGGCCTAGCACCAAATTGCATTTGCCATCTTATCTAACTTCTGGAGGCAGTCAAAATGAGTATTTGAATTCTTCCCTACCTTATTCCTGTGCTGAGATACAGGCTGCTCCAACCTGCTGTAAAATGCTTGATTTTGAGAGTGAGCGAAACTAGTGAAAACATTGTTGGGGTAAAACCTAAAGGGAAAGACCTAGCACCAAATCCAATTTGCCATCTGATCTAACTTCTGGAGGCAGTCAAAATGAGTATTTGAATTCTTCCCTACCTTATTCCTGTGCTGAGATACAGGCTGCTCCAACCTGCTGTAAAATGCTTGATTTCGAGAGTGAGCGAAACTAATGAAAACATTGTTGGGGTAAAACATAAAGGGAAAGACCTAGCACCAAATTGCATTGGCCATCTGATCTAACTTCTGGAGGCAGTCAAAATGAGTATTTGAATTCTTCCCTACCTTATTCCTGTGCTGAGATACAGGCTGCTCCAACCTGCTGTAAAATGCTTGATTTCGAGAGTGAGCGAAACTAATGAAAACATTGTTGGGGTAAAACCTAAAGGGAAAGACCTAGCACCAAATTGCATTGGCCATCTGATCTAACTTCTGGAGGCAGTCAAAATGATCCTTAGAATTCTTCCCTACCTTATTCCTGTGCCGAGATACAGGCTGCTCCAACCTGCTTAAAATGCTTGATTTCGAGAGTGATCGAAACTAATGAAAACATTGTTGGGGTAAAACATAAAGGGAAAGACCTAGCACCAAATTCCATTGGCCATCTGATCTAACTTCTGGAGGCAGTCAAAATGATCCTTAGAATTCTTCCCTACCTTATTCCTGTGCTGAGATACAGGCTGCTCCAACCTGCTGTAAAATGCTTGATTTCGAGAGTGAGCGAAACTAATGAAAACATTGTTGGGGTAAAACCTAAAGGGAAAGGCCTAGCACCAAATTGCATTGGCCATCTGATCTAATTTCTGGAGGCAGTCAAAATGAGTATTTGAATTCTTCCCTACCTTATTCCTGTGCTGAGATACAGGCTGCTCCAACCTGCTGTAAAATGCTTGATTTCGAGAGTGATCAAAACTAATGAAAACATTGTTGGGGTAAAACCTAAAAGGAAAGACCTAGCACCAAATCCAATTTGCCATCTGATCTAACTTCTGGAGGCAGTCAAAATGAGTATTTGAATTCTTCCCTACCTTATTCCTGTGCTGAGATACAGGCTGCTCCAACCTGCTGTAAAATGCTTGATTTCGAGAGTGAGCGAAACTAATGAAAACATTGTTGGGGTAAAACATAAAGGGAAAGACCTAGCACCAAATTGCATTGGCCATCTGATCTAACTTCTGGAGGCAGTCAAAATGATCCTTAGAATTCTTCCCTACCTTATTCCTGTGCTGAGATACAGGCTGCTCCAACCTGCTGTAAAATGCTTGATTTCGAGAGTGAGCGAAACTAATGAAAACATTGTTGGGGTAAAACCTAAAGGGAAAGACCTAGCACCAAATTGCATTGGCCATCTGATCTAACTTCTGGAGGCAGTCAAAATGATCCTTAGAATTCTTCCCTACCTTATTCCTGTGCCGAGATACAGGCTGCTCCAACCTGCTTAAAATGCTTGATTTCGAGAGTGATCGAAACTAATGAAAACATTGTTGGGGTAAAACATAAAGGGAAAGACCTAGCACCAAATTCCATTGGCCATCTGATCTAACTTCTGGAGGCAGTCAAAATGATCCTTAGAATTCTTCCCTACCTTATTCCTGTGCTGAGATACAGGCTGCTCCAACCTGCTCTAAAATGCTTGATTTCGAGAGTGATCGAAACTAATGAAAACATTGTTGGGGTAAAACCTAAAGGGAAAGGCCTAGCACCAAATTGCATTGGCCATCTGATCTAATTTCTGGAGGCAGTCAAAATGAGTATTTGAATTCTTCCCTACCTTATTCCTGTGCTGAGATACAGGCTGCTCCAACCTGCTGTAAAATGTTTGATTTCGAGAGTGAGCGAAACTAATGAAAACATTGTTGGGGGTAAAACATAAAGGGAAAGACCTAGCACCAAATTCCATGGGCCATCTGATCTAACTTCTGGAGGCAGTCAAAATGATCCTTAGAATTCTTCCCTACCTTATTCCTGTGCTGAGATACAGGCTGCTCCAACCTGCTGTAAAATGCTTGATTTCGAGAGTGAGCGAAACTAATGAAAACATTGTTGGGGTAAAACCTAAAGGGAAAGGCCTAGCACCAAATTGCATTGGCCATCTGATCTAACTTCTGGAGGCAGTCAAAATGAATATTTGAATTCTTCCCTACCTTATTCCTGTGCTGAGATACAGGCTGCTCCAACCTGCTGTAAAATGCTTGATTTCGAGAGTGAGCGAAACTAATGAAAACATTGTTGGGGTAAAACCTAAAGGGAAAGGCCTAGCACCAAATTGCATTGGCCATCTGATCTAACTTCTGGAGGCAGTCAAAATGATCCTTAGAATTCTTCCCTACCTTATTCCTGTGCTGAGATACAGGCTGCTCCAACCTGCTGTAAAATGCTTGATTTCGAGAGTGATCAAAACTAATGAAAACATTGTTGGGGTAAAACCTAAAGGGATAGGCCTAGCACCAAATTGCATTGGCCATCTGATCTAACTTCTGGAGGCAGTCAAAATGATCCTTAGAATTCTTCCCTACCTTATTCCTGTGCTGAGATACAGGCTGCTCCAACCTGCTGTAAAATGCTTGATTTCGAGAGTGAGCGAAACTAATGAAAACATTGTTGGGGTAAAACCTAAAGGGAAAGACCTAGCACCAAATACAATTTGCCATCTGATCTAACTTCTGGAGGCAGTCAAAATGAGTATTTGAATTCTTCCCTACCTTATTCCTGTGCTGAGATACAGGCTGCTCCAACCTGCTGTAAAATGCTTGATTTCGAGAGTGAGCGAAACTAATGAAAACATTGTTGGGGTAAAACCTAAAGGGAAAGACCTAGCACCAAATACAATTTGCCATCTGATCTAACTTCTGGAGGCAGTCAAAATGATCCTTTGAATTCTTCCCTACCTTATTCCTGTGCTGAGATACAGGCTGCTCCAACCTGCTGTAAAATGCTTGATTTCGAGAGTGATCGAAACTAATGAAAACATTGTTGGGGTAAAACCTAAAGGGAAAGGCCTAGCACCAAATTGCATTGGCCATCTGATCTAACTTCTGGAGGCAGTCAAAATGATCCTTAGAATTCTTCCCTACCTTATTCCTGTGCTGAGATACAGGCTGCTCCAACCTGCTTAAAATGCTTGATTTCGAGAGTGAGCGAAACTAATGAAAACATCGTTGGGGTAAAACCTAAAGGGAAAGACCTAGCACCAAATACAATTTGCCATCTGATCTAACTTCTGGAGGCAGTCAAAATGATCCTTAGAATTCTTCCCTACCTTATTCCTGTGCTGAGATACAGGCTGCTCCAACCTGCTGTAAAATGCTTGATTTCGAGAGTGATCAAAACTAATGAAAACATTGTTGGGGTAAAACCTAAAGGGAAAGGCCTAGCACCAAATTGCATTGGCCATCTGATCTAACTTCTGGAGGCAGTCAAAATGAGTATTTGAATTCTTCCCTACCTTATACCTGTGCTGAGATACAGGCTGCTCCAACCTGCTGTAAAATGCTTGATTTCGAGAGTGATCAAAACTAATGAAAACATTGTTGGCGAAAAACCTAAAGGGAAAGGCCTAGCACCAAATTCCATTGGCCATCTGATCTAACTTCTGGAGGCAGTCAAAATGATCCTTAGAATTCTTCCCTACCTTATTCCTGTGCTGAGATACAGGCTGCTCCAACCTGCTTTAAAATGCTTGATTTCGAGAGTGAGCGAAACTAATGAAAACATTGTTGGGGTAAAACCTAAAGGGAAAGGCCTAGCACCAAATTGCATTGGCCATCTGATCTAACTTCTGGAGGCAGTCAAAATGAGTATTTGAATTCTTCCCTACCTTATTCCTGTGCTGAGATACAGGCTCCTCCAACCTGCTGTAAAATGCTTGATTTTGAGAGTGATCAAAACTAATGAAAACATTGTTGGGGTAAAACCTAAAGGGAAAGGCCTAGCACCAAATTGCATTGGACATCTGATCTAACTTCTGGAGGCAGTCAAAATGATCCTTAGAATTCTTCCCTACCTTATTCCTGTGCTGAGATACAGGCTGCTCCAACCTGCTGTAAAATGCTTGATTTCGAGAGTGAGCGAAACTAATGAAAACATTGTTGGGGTAAAACATAAAGGGAAAGACCTAGCACCAAATTGCATTGGACATCTGATCTAACTTCTGGAGGCAGTCAAAATGATCCTTAGAATTCTTCCCTACCTTATTCCTGTGCTGAGATACAGGCTGCTCCAACCTGCTGTAAAATGCTTGATTTCGAGAGTGAGCGAAACTAATGAAAACATTGTTGGGGTAAAACCTAAAGGGAAAGACCTAGCACCAAATCCAATTTGCCATCTGATCTAACTTCTGGAGGCAGTCAAAATGATCCTTAGAATTCTTCCCTACCTTATTCCTGTGCTGAGATACAGGCTGCTCCAACCTGCTGTAAAATGCTTGATTTTGAGAGTGATCAAAACTAATGAAAACATTGTTGGGGTAAAACCTAAAGGGAAAGGCCTAGCACCAAATTGCATTGGCCATCTGATCTAACTTCTGGAGGCAGTCAAAATGATCCTTAGAATTCTTCCCTACCTTATTCCTGTGCTGAGATACAGGCTGCTCCAACCTGCTGTAAAATGCTTGATTTCGAGAGTGAGCGAAACTAATGAAAACATTGTTGGGGTAAAACCTAAAGGGAAAGACCTGGCACCAAATACAATTTGCCATCTTATCTAACTTCTGGAGGCAGTCAAAATGAGTATTTGAATTCTTCCCTACCTTATTCCTGTGCTGAGATACAGGCTGCTCCAACCTGCTGTAAAATGCTTGATTTCGAGAGTGAGCGAAACTAATGAAAACATTGTTGGGGTAAAACCTAAAGGGAAAGACCTAGCACCAAATACAATTTGCCATCTGATCTAACTTCTGGAGGCAGTCAAAATGATCCTTAGAATTCTTCCCTACCTTATTCCTGTGCTGAGATACAGGCTGCTCCAACCTGCTGTAAAATGCTTGATTTCGAGAGTGAGCGAAACTAATGAAAACATTGTTGGGGTAAAACCTAAAGGGAAAGGCCTAGCACCAAATTGCATGGGCCATCTGATCTAACTTCTGGAGGCAGTCAAAATGAGTATTTGAATTCTTCCCTACCTTATTCCTGTGCTGAGATACAGGCTGCTCCAACCTGCTGTAAAATGCTTGATTTCGAGAGTGAGTGAAACTAATGAAAACATTGTTGGGGGTAAAACATAAAGGGAAAGGCCTAGAACCAAATTGCATTGGCAATCTGCTCTAACTTCTGGAGGCAGTCAAAATGAGTATTTGAATTCTTCCCTACCTTATTCCTGTGCTGAGATACAGGCTGCTCCAACCTGCTGTAAAATGCTTGATTTCGAGAGTGATCTAAACTAATGAAAACATTATTGGGGTAAAACCTAAAGGGAAAGGCCTAGCACCAAATTGCATTGGCCATCTGATCTAACTTCTGGAGGCAGTCAAAATGATCCTTAGAATTCTTCCCTACCTTATTCCTGTGCTGAGATACAGGCTGCTCCAACCTGCTGTAAAATGCTTGATTTCGAGAGTGAGCGAAACTAATGAAACCATTGTTGGGGTAAAACTTGAAGGGAAAGACCTGGCACCAAATACAATTTGCCATCTTATCTAACTTCTGGAGGCAGTCAAAATGATCCTTAGAATTCTTCCCTACCTTATTCCTGTGATGAGATACAGGCTGCTCCAACCTGCTGTAAAATGCTTGATTTCGAGAGTGATCGAAACTAATGAAAACATTGTTGGGGTAAAACCTAAAGGGAAAGACCTAGCACCAAATTCCATTGGCCATCTGATCTAACTTCTGGAGGCAGTCAAAATGATCCTTAGAATTCTTCCCTACCTTATTCCTGTGCTGAGATACAGGCTGCTCCAACCTGCTGTAAAATGCTTGATTTCGAGAGTGAGCGAAAATAATGAAAACATTGTTGGGGTAAAACCTGAAGGGAAAGACCTGGCACCAAATACAATTTGCCATCTTATCTAACTTCTGGAGGCAGTCAAAATGATCCTTAGAATTCTTCCCTACCTTATTCCTGTGCTGAGATACAGGCTGCTCCAACCTGCTGTAAAATGCTTGATTTCGAGAGTGATCAAAACTAATGAAAACATTGTTGGGGGTAAAACCTAAAGGGAAAGGCCTAGAACCAAATTGCATTGGCCATCTGCTCTAACTTCTGGAGGCAGTCAAAATGAGTATTTGAATTCTTCCCTACTTTATTCCTGTGCTGAGATACAGGCTGCTCCAACCTGCTGTAAAATGCTTGATTTCGAGAGTGAGCGAAACTAATGAAAACATTGTTGGGGTAAAACCTAAAGGGAAAGACCTAGCACCAAATTGCATTGGCCATCTGATCTAACTTCTTGAGGCAGTCAAAATGAGTTTTTGAATTCTTCCCTACCTTATTCCTGTGCTGAGATACAGGCTGCTCCAACCTGCTGTAAAATGCTTGATTTCGAGAGTGAGCGAAACTAATGAAAACATTGTTGGGGTAAAACATAAAGGGAAAGACCTAGCACCAAATTCCATTGGCCATCTGATCTAACTTCTGGAGGCAGTCAAAATGATCCTTAGTATTCTTCCCTACCTTATTCCTGTGCTGAGATACAGGCTGCTCCAACCTGCTGTAAAATGCTTGATTTCGAGAGTGAGCGAAACTAATGAAACCATTGTTGGGGTAAAACCTGAAGGGAAAGACCTGGCACCAAATACAATTTGACATCTTATCTAACTTCTGGAGGCAGTCAAAATGATCCTTAGAATTCTTCCCTACCTTATTCCTGTGCTGAGATACAGGCTGCTCCAACCTGCTGTAAAATGCTTGATGTCGAGAGTGATCAAAACTAATGAAAACATTGTTGGGGTAAAACCTAAAGGGAAAGGCCTAGCACCAAATTGCATTGGCCATCTGATCTAACTTCTGGAGGCAGTCAAAATGATCCTTAGAGTTCTTCCCTACCTTATTCCTGTGCTGAGATACAGGCTGCTCCAACCTGCTGTAAAATGCTTGATTTCGAGAGTGATCGAAACTAATGAAAACATTGTTGGGGTAAAACCTAAAGGGAAAGGCCTAGCAACAAATTGCATTGGCCATCTGATCTAACTTCTGGTGGCAGTCAAAATGAGTATTTGAATTCTTCCCTACCTTATTCCTGTGCTGAGATACAGGCTGCTCCAACCTCCTGTAAAATGCTTGATTTCGAGAGTGAGCGAAACTAATGAAAACATTGTTGGGGGTAAAACCTAAAGGGAAAGGCCTAGCACCAAATTCCATTGGCCATCTGATCTAACTTCTGGAGGCAGTCAAAATGATCCTTAGAATTCTTCCCTACCTTATTCCTGTGCTGAGATACAGGCTGCTCCAACCTGCTGTAAAATGCTTGATTTCGAGAGTGAGCGAAACTAATGAAAACACTGTTGGGGTAAAACCTAAAGGGAAAGGCCTAGCACCAAATTGCATTGGCCATCTGATCTAACTTCTGGAGGCAGTCAAAATGAGTATTTGAATTCTTCCCTACCTTATTCCTGTGCTGAGATACAGGCTGCTCCAACCTGCTGTAAAATGCTTGATTTCGAGAGTGATCAAAACTAATGAAAACATTGTTGGGGTAAAACCTAAAGGGAAAGACCTAGCACCAAATTGCATTGGCAATCTGATCTAACTTATGGAGGCAGTCAAAATGAGTATTTGAATTCTTCCCTACCTTATTCCTGTGCTGAGATACAGGCTGCTCCAACCTGCTGTAAAATGCTTGATTTCGAGAGTGAGCGAAACTAATGAAAACATTGTTGGGGTAAAACCTAAAGGGAAAGACCTAGCACCAAATACAATTTGCCATCTGATCTAACTTCTGGAGGCAGTCAAAATGAGTATTTGAATTCTTCCCTACCTTATTCCTGTGCTGAGATACAGGCTGCTCCAACCTGCTGTAAAATGCTTGATTTCGAGAGTGAGCGAAACTAATGAAAACATTGTTGGGGTAAAACATAAAGGGAAAGACCTAGCACCAAATTCCATTGGCCATCTGATCTAACTTCTGGAGGCAGTCAAAATGATCCTTAGAATTCTTCCCTACCTTATTCCTGTGCTGAGATACAGGCTGCTCCAACCTGCTGTAAAATGCTTGATTTCGAGAGTGAGCGAAACTAATGAAAACATTGTTGGGGTAAAACCTAAAGGGAAAGACCTAGCACCAAATACAATTTGCCATCTGATCTAACTTCTGGAGGCAGTCAAAATGATCCTTAGAATTCTTCCCTACCTTATTCCTGTGCTGAGATACAGGCTGCTCCAACCTGCTGTAAAATGCTTGATTTCGAGAGTGATCGAAACTAATGAAAACATTGCTGGGGTAAAACATAAAGGGAAAGACCTAGCACCAAATTCCATTGGCCATCTGATCTAACTTCTGGAGGCAGTCAAAATGAGTATTTGAATTCTTCCCTACCTTATTCCTGTGCTGAGATACAGGCTGCTCCAACCTGCTGTAAAATGCTTGATTTCGAGAGTGAGCAAAACTAATGAAAACATTGTTGGGATAAAACCTAAAGGGAAAGACCTGGCACCAAATCAAATTTGCCATCTGATCTAACTTCTGGAGGCAGTCAAAATGAGTTTTTGAATTCTTCCCTACCTTATTCCTGTGCTGAGATACAGGCTGCTCCAACCTGCTGTAAAATGCTTGATTTCGAGAGTGAGCGAAACTAATGAAAACATTGTTGGGGTAAAACCTAAAGGGAAAGACCTAGCACCAAATTCCATTGGCCATCTGATCTAACTTCTGGAGGCAGTCAAAATGATCCTTAGAATTCTTCCCTACCTTATTCCTGTGCTGAGATACAGGCTGCTCCAACCTGCTGTAAAATGCTTGATTTCGAGAGTGAGCGAAACTAATGAAAACATTGTTGGGGTAAAACCTAAAGGGAAAGACCTAGCACCAAATACAATTTGCCATCTGATCTAACTTCTGGAGGCAGTCAAAATGATCCTTAGAATTCTTCCCTACCTTATTCCTGTGCTGAGATACAGGCTGCTCCAACCTGCTGTAAAATGCTTGATTTCGAGAGTGAGCGAAACTAATGAAAACATTGTTGGGGTAAAACCTAAAGGGAAAGGCCTAGCACCAAATTCCATTGGCCATCTGATCTAACTTCTGGAGGCAGTCAAAATCATCCTTAGAATTCTTCCCTACCTTATTCCTGTGCTGAGATACAGGCTGCTCCAACCTGCTGTAAAATGCTTGATTTCGAGAGTGATCGAAACTAATGAAAACATTGTTGGGGTAAAACCTAAAGGGAAAGACCTAGCACCAAATTGCATTGGCCATCTGATCTAACTTCTGGAGGCAGTCAAAATGAGTATTTGAATTCTTCCCTACCTTATTCCTGTGCTGAGATACAGGCTGCTCCAACCTGCTGTAAAATGTTTGATTTCGAGAGTGAGCGAAACTAATGAAAACATTGTTGGGGGTAAAACCTAAAGGGAAAGGCCTAGCACCAAATTCCATTGGCCATCTGATCTAACTTCTGGAGGCAGTCAAAATGATCCTTAGAATTCTTCCCTACCTTATTCCTGTGCTGAGATACAGGCTGCTCCAACCTGCTGTAAAATGCTTGATTTCGAGAGTGAGCGAAACTAATGAAAACACTGTTGGGGTAAAACCTAAAGGGAAAGGCCTAGCACCAAATTGCATTGGCCATCTGATCTAACTTCTGGAGGCAGTCAAAATGAGTATTTGAATTCTTCCCTACCTTATTCCTGTGCTGAGATACAGGCTGCTCCAACCTGCTGTAAAATGCTTGATTTCGAGAGTGAGCGAAACTAATGAAAACACTGTTGGGGTAAAACCTAAAGGGAAAGGCCTAGCACCAAATTGCATTGGCCATCTGATCTAACTTCTGGAGGCAGTCAAAATGAGTATTTGAATTCTTCCCTACCTTATTCCTGTGCTGAGATACAGGCTGCTCCAACCTGCTGTAAAATGCTTGATTTCGAGAGTGAGCGAAACTAATGAAAACATTGTTGGGGTAAAACCTAAAGGGAAAGACCTAGCACCAAATTGCATTGGCAATCTGATCTAACTTCTGGAGGCAGTCAAAATGATCCTTAGAATTCTTCCCTACCTTATTCCTGTGCTGAGATACAGGCTGCTCCAACCTGCTGTAAAATGCTTGATTTCGAGAGTGAGCGAAACTAATGAAAACATTGCTGGGGTAAAACCTAAAGGGAAAGACCTAGCACCAAATACAATTTGCCATCTGATCTAACTTCTGGAGGCAGTCAAAATGAGTATTTGAATTCTTCCCTACCTTATTCCTGTGCTGAGATACAGGCTGCTCCAACCTGCTGTAAAATGCTTGATTTCGAGAGTGAGCGAAACTAATGAAAACATTGTTGGGGTAAAACATAAAGGGAAAGACCTAGCACCAAATTCCATTGGCCATCTGATCTAACTTCTGGAGGCAGTCAAAATGATCCTTAGAATTCTTCCCTACCTTATTCCTGTGCTGAGATACAGGCTGCTCCAACCTGCTGTAAAATGCTTGATTTCGAGAGTGAGCGAAACTAATGAAAACATTGTTGGGGTAAAACCTAAAGGGAAAGACCTAGCACCAAATACAATTTGCCATCTGATCTAACTTCTGGAGGCAGTCAAAATGATCCTTAGAATTCTTCCCTACCTTATTCCTGTGCTGAGATACAGGCTGCTCCAACCTGCTGTAAAATGCTTGATTTCGAGAGTGATCGAAACTAATGAAAACATTGCTGGGGTAAAACATAAAGGGAAAGACCTAGCACCAAATTGCATTGGCCATCTGATCTAACTTCTGGAGGCAGTCAAAATGAGTATTTGAATTCTTCCCTACCTTATTCCTGTGCTGAGATACAGGCTGCTCCA
Organism: Melanerpes formicivorus; assembly: GCF_026170545.1. Lineage (NCBI taxonomy): Eukaryota > Metazoa > Chordata > Aves > Piciformes > Picidae > Melanerpes > Melanerpes formicivorus. Next base: position 160,032 of record NW_027142566.1, on the reverse strand, counting down.
ACCTGCTGTAAAATGCTTGATTTCGAGAGTGAGCAAAACTAATGAAAACATTGTTGGGATAAAACCTAAAGGGAAAGACCTGGCACCAAATCCAATTTGCCATCTGATCTAACTTCTGGAGGCAGTCAAAATGAGTTTTTGAATTCTTCCCTACCTTATTCCTGTGCTGAGATACAGGCTGCTCCAACCTGCTGTAAAATGCTTGATTTCGAGAGTGAGCGAAACTAATGAAAACATTGTTGGGGTAAAACCTAAAGGGAAAGACCTAGCACCAAATTCCATTGGCCATCTGATCTAACTTCTGGAGGCAGTCAAAATGATCCTTAGAATTCTTCCCTACCTTATTCCTGTGCTGAGATACAGGCTGCTCCAACCTGCTGTAAAATGCTTGATTTCGAGAGTGAGCGAAACTAATGAAAACATTGTTGGGGTAAAACCTAAAGGGAAAGACCTAGCACCAAATACAATTTGCCATCTGATCTAACTTCTGGAGGCAGTCAAAATGATCCTTAGAATTCTTCCCTACCTTATTCCTGTGCTGAGATACAGGCTGCTCCAACCTGCTGTAAAATGCTTGATTTCGAGAGTGAGCGAAACTAATGAAAACATTGTTGGGGTAAAACCTAAAGGGAAAGGCCTAGCACCAAATTCCATTGGCCATCTGATCTAACTTCTGGAGGCAGTCAAAATGATCCTTAGAATTCTTCCCTACCTTATTCCTGTGCTGAGATACAGGCTGCTCCAACCTGCTGTAAAATGCTTGATTTCGAGAGTGAGCGAAACTAATGAAACCATTGTTGGGGTAAAACTTGAAGGGAAAGACCTGGCACCAAATACAATTTGCCATCTTATCTAACTTCTGGAGGCAGTCAAAATGATCCTTAGAATTCTTCCCTACCTTATTCCTGTGCTGAGATACAGGCTGCTCCAACCTGCTGTAAAATGTTTGATTTCGAGAGTGATCAAAACTAATGAAAACATTGTTGGGGTAAAACCTAAAGGGAAAGGCCTAGCACCAAATTGCATTGGCCATCTGATCTAACTTCTGGAGGCAGTCAAAATGATCCTTAGAATTCTTCCCCACCTTATTCCTGTGCTGAGATACAGGCTGCTCCAACCTGCTGTAAAATGCTTGATTTCGAGAGTGATCGAAACTAATGAAAACATTGTTGGGGTAAAACCTAAAGGGAAAGGCCTAGCAACAAATTGCATTGGCCATCTGATCTAACTTCTGGAGGCAGTCAAAATGAGTATTTGAATTCTTCCCTACCTTATTCCTGTGCTGAGATACAGGCTGCTCCAACCTGCTGTAAAATGCTTGATTTCGAGAGTGAGCGAAACTAATGAAAACATTGTTGGGGTAAAACCTAAAGGGAAAGACCTAGCACCAAATACAATTTGCCATCTGATCTAACTTCTGGAGGCAGTCAAAATGAGTATTTGAATTCTTCCCTACCTTATTCCTGTGCTGAGATACAGGCTGCTCCAACCTGCTGTAAAATGCTTGATTTCGAGAGTGAGCGAAACTAATGAAAACATTGTTGGGGTAAAACATAAAGGGAAAGACCTAGCACCAAATTCCATTGGCCATCTGATCTAACTTCTGGAGGCAGTCAAAATGATCCTTAGAATTCTTCCCTACCTTATTCCTGTGCTGAGATACAGGCTGCTCCGACCTGCTGTAAAATGCTTGATTTCGAGAGTGAGCGAAACTAATGAAAACATTGTTGGGGTAAAACCTAAAGGGAAAGACCTAGCACCAAATACAATTTGCCATCTGATCTAACTTCTGGAGGCAGTCAAAATGATCCTTAGAATTCTTCCCTACCTTATTCCTGTGCTGAGATACAGGCTGCTCCAACCTGCTGTAAAATGCTTGATTTCGAGAGTGATCGAAACTAATGAAAACATTGCTGGGGTAAAACATAAAGGGAAAGGCCTAGCACCAAATTCCATTGGCCATCTGATCTAACTTCTGGAGGCAGTCAAAATGATCCTTAGAATTCTTCCCTACCTTATTCCTGTGCTGAGATACAGGCTGCTCCAACCTGCTGTAAAATGCTTGATTTCGAGAGTGAGCGAAACTAATGAAAACATTGTTGGGGTAAAACCTAAAGGGAAAGACCTAGCACCAAATCCAATTTGCCATCTGATCTAACTTCTGGAGGCAGTCAAAATGAATTTTTGAATTCTTCCCTACCTTATTCCTGTGCTGAGATACAGGCTGCTCCAACCTGCTGTAAAATGCTTGATTTCGAGAGTGAGCGAAACTAATGAAAACATTGTTGGGGTAAAACCTAAAGGGAAAGACCTAGCACCAAATACAATTTGCCATCTGATCTAACTTCTGGAGGCAGTCAAAATGATCCTTAGAATTCTTCCCTACCTTATTCCTGTGCTGAGATACAGGCTGCTCCAACCTGCTGTAAAATGCTTGATTTCGAGAGTGAGCGAAACTAATGAAAACATTGTTGGGGTAAAACCTAAAGGGAAAGGCCTAGCACCAAATTGCATTGGCCATCTGATCTAACTTCTGGAGGCAGTCAAAATGAGTATTTGAATTCTTCCCTACCTTATTCCTGTGCTGAGATACAGGCTGCTCCAACCTGCTGTAAAATGCTTGATTTCGAGAGTGAGCAAAACTAATGAAAACATTGTTGGGGTAAAACCTAAAGGGAAAGGCCTAGCACCAAATTGCATTGGCCATCTGATCTAACTTCTGGAGGCAGTCAAAATGATCCTTAGAATTCTTCCCTACCTTATTCCTGTGCTGAGATACAGGCTGCTCCAACCTGCTTAAAATGCTTGATTTCGAGAGTGAGCGAAACTAATGAAAACATTGTTGGCGAAAAACCTAAAGGGAAAGGCCTAGCACCAAATTGCATTGTCCATCTGATCTAACTTCTGGAGGCAGTCAAAATGATCCTTAGAATTCTTCCCTACCTTATTCCTGTGCTGAGATACAGGCTGCTCCAACCTGCTGTAAAATGCTTGATTTCGAGAGTGAGCGAAACTAATGAAAACACTGTTGGGGTAAAACCTAAAGGGAAAGGCCTAGCACCAAATTGCATTGGCCATCTGATCTAACTTCTGGAGGCAGTCAAAATGAGTATTTGAATTCTTCCCTACCTTATTCCTGTGCTGAGATACAGGCTGCTCCAACCTGCTGTAAAATGCTTGATTTCGAGAGTGAGCGAAACTAATGAAAACATTGTTGGGGTAAAACCTAAAGGGAAAGACCTAGCACCAAATCCAATTTGCCATCTGATCTAACTTCTGGAGGCAGTCAAAATGAGCATTTGAATTCTTCCCTACCTTATTCCTGTGCTGAGATACAGGCTGCTCCAACCTGCTGTAAAATGCTTGATTTCGAGAGTGAGCGAAACTAATGAAAACATTGTTGGGGTAAAACATAAAGGGAAAGACCTAGCACCAAATTCCATTGGCCATCTGATCTAACTTCTGGAGGCAGTCAAAATGATCCTTAGAATTCTTCCCTACCTTATTCCTGTGCTGAGATACAGGCTGCTCCGACCTGCTGTAAAATGCTTGATTTCGAGAGTGAGCGAAACTAATGAAAACATTGTTGGGGTAAAACCTAAAGGGAAAGGCCTAGCACCAAATTGCATTGGCCATCTGATCTAACTTCTGGAGGCAGTCAAAATGATCCTTAGAATTCTTCCCTACCTTATTCCTGTGCTGAGATACAGGCTGCTCCAACCTGCTGTAAAATGCTTGATTTCGAGAGTGATCGAAACTAATGAAAACATTGCTGGGGTAAAACATAAAGGGAAAGGCCTAGCACCAAATTGCATTGGCCATCTGATCTAACTTCTGGAGGCAGTCAAAATGAGTATTTGAATTCTTCCCTACCTTATTCCTGTGCTGAGATACAGGCTGCTCCAACCTGCTGTAAAATGCTTGATTTCGAGAGTGAGCAAAACTAATGAAAACATTGTTGGGGTAAAACCTAAAGGGAAAGACCTAGCACCAAATCCAATTTGCCATCTGATCTAACTTCTGGAGGCAGTCAAAATGATCCTTAGAATTCTTCCCTACCTTATTCCTGTGCTGAGATACAGGCTGCTCCAACCTGCTGTAAAATGCTTGATTTCGAGAGTGAGCGAAACTAATGAAAACATTGTTGGGGTAAAACCTAAAGGGAAAGACCTAGCACCAAATCCAATTTGCCATCTGATCTAACTTCTGGAGGCAGTCAAAATGATCCTTAGAATTCTTCCCTACCTTATTCCTGTGCTGAGATACAGGCTGCTCCAACCTGCTGTAAAATGCTTGATTTCGAGAGTGAGCGAAACTAATGAAAACATTGTTGGGGTAAAACCTAAAGGGAAAGACCTAGCACCAAATACAATTTGCCATCTGATCTAACTTCTGGAGGCAGTCAAAATGATCCTTAGAATTCTTCCCTACCTTATTCCTGTGCTGAGATACAGGCTGCTCCAACCTGCTGTAAAATGCTTGATTTCGAGAGTGAGCAAAACTAATGAAAACATTGTTGGGGTAAAACCTAAAGGGAAAGGCCTAGCACCAAATTCCATTGGCCATCTGATCTAACTTCTGGAGGCAGTCAAAATGATCCTTAGAATTCTTCCCTACCTTATTCCTGTGCTGAGATACAGGCTGCTCCAACCTGCTTAAAATGCTTGATTTCGAGAGTGATCGAAACTAATGAAAACATTGTTGGGGTAAAACATAAAGGGAAAGACCTAGCACCAAATTGCATTGGCCATCTGATCTAACTTCTGGAGGCAGTCAAAATGAGTATTTGAATTCTTCCCTACCTTATTCCTGTGCTGAGATACAGGCTGCTCCAACCTGCTGTAAAATGCTTGATTTCGAGAGTGAACAAAACTAATGAAAACATTGTTGGCGAAAAACCTAAAGGGAAAGGCCTAGCACCAAATTGCATTGGCCATCTGATCTAACTTCTGGAGGCAGTCAAAATGATCCTTAGAATTCTTCCCTACCTTATTCCTGTGCTGAGATACAGGCTGCTCCAACCTGCTGTAAAATGCTTGATTTCGAGAGTGAGCGAAACTAATGAAAACATTGTTGGGGTAAAACCTAAAGGGAAAGGCCTAGCACCAAATTGCATTGGCCATCTGATCTAACTTCTGGAGGCAGTCAAAATGAGTATTTGAATTCTTCCCTACCTTATTCCTGTGCTGAGATACAGGCTGCTCCAACCTGCTGTAAAATGCTTGATTTCGAGAGTGAGCGAAACTAATGAAAACATTGTTGGGGTAAAACATAAAGGGAAAGACCTAGCACCAAATTGCATTGGCCATCTGATCTAACTTCTGGAGGCAGTCAAAATGATCCTTAGAATTCTTCCCTACCTTATTCCTGTGCTGAGATACAGGCTGCTCCAACCTGCTGTAAAATGCTTGATTTCGAGAGTGAGCGAAACTAATGAAAACATTGTTGGGGTAAAACCTAAAGGGAAAGACCTAGCACCAAATCCAATTTGCCATCTGATCTAACTTCTGGAGGCAGTCAAAATGATCCTTAGAATTCTTCCCTACCTTATTCCTGTGCTGAGATACAGGCTGCTCCAACCTGCTGTAAAATGCTTGATTTCGAGAGCGAGCGAAACTAATGAAAACATTGTTGGGGTAAAACCTAAAGGGAAAGACCTAGCACCAAATACAATTTGCCATCTGATCTAACTTCTGGAGGCAGTCAAAATGATCCTTAGAATTCTTCCCTACCTTATTCCTGTGCTGAGATACAGGCTGCTCCAACCTGCTGTAAAATGCTTGATTTCGAGAGTGAGCGAAACTAATGAAAACATTGTTGGGGTAAAACGTAAAGGGAAAGGCCTAGCACCAAATTGCATTGGCCATCTGATCTAACTTCTGGAGGCAGTCAAAATGAGTATTTGAATTCTTCCCTACCTTATTCCTGTGCTGAGATACAGGCTGCTCCAACCTGCTGTAAAATGCTTGATTTCGAGAGTGAGCAAAACTAATGAAAACATTGTTGGCGAAAAACCTAAAGGGAAAGGCCTAGCACCAAATTGCATTGGCCATCTGATCTAACTTCTGGAGGCAGTCAAAATGATCCTTAGAATTCTTCCCTACCTTATTCCTGTGCTGAGATACAGGCTGCTCCAACCTGCTGTAAAATGCTTGATTTCGAGAGTGAGCGAAACTATTGAAAACATTGTTCGGGTAAAACCTAAAGGGAAAGACCTAGCACCAAATCCAATTTGCCATCTGATCTAACTTCTGGAGGCAGTCAAAATGATCCTTAGAATTCTTCCCTACCTTATTCCTGTGCTGAGATACAGGCTGCTCCAAGCTGCTGTAAAATGCTTGATTTCGAGAGTGAGCGAAACTAATGAAAACATTGTTGGGGTAAAACCTAAAGGGAAAGACCTAGCACCAAATCCAATTTGCCATCTGATCTAACTTCTGGAGGCAGTCAAAATGATCCTTAGAATTCTTCCCTACCTTATTCCTGTGCTGAGATACAGGCTGCTCCAACCTGCTGTAAAATGCTTGATTTCGAGAGTGAGCGAAACTAATGAAAACATTGTTGGGGTAAAACCTAAAGGGAAAGGCCTAGCACCAAATTGCATTGGCCATCTGATCTAACTTCTGGAGGCAGTCAAAATGATCCTTAGAATTCTTCCCTACCTTATTCCTGTGCTGAGATACAGGCTGCTCCAACCTGCTGTAAAATGCTTGATTTCGAGAGTGAGCGAAACTAATGAAAACATTGTTGGGGTAAAACCTAAAGGGAAAGACCTAGCACCAAATACAATTTGCCATCTGATCTAACTTCTGGAGGCAGTCAAAATGGGTATTTGAATTCTTCCCTACCTCATTCCTGTGCTGAGATACAGGCTGCTCCAACCTGCTGTAAAATGCTTGATTTCGAGAGTGAGCGAAACTAATGAAAACATTGTTGGGGTAAAACATAAAGGGAAAGACCTAGCACCAAATTCCATTGGCCATCTGATCTAACTTCTGGAGGCAGTCAAAATGATCCTTAGAATTCTTCCCTACCTTATTCCTGTGCTGAGATACAGGCTGCTCCAACCTGCTGTAAAATGCTTGATTTCGAGAGTGAGCGAAACTAATGAAAACATTGTTGGGGTAAAACCTAAAGGGAAAGGCCTAGCACCAAATTGCATTGGCCATCTGATCTAACTTCTGGAGGCAGTCAAAATGATCCTTAGAATTCTTCCCTACCTTATTCCTGTGCTGAGATACAGGCTGCTCCAACCTGCTTAAAATGCTTGATTTCGAGAGTGATCAAAACTAATGAAAACATTGTTGGGTTAAAACATAAAGGGAAAGACCTAGCAGCAAATTGCATTGGCCATCTGATCTAACTTCTGGAGGCAGTCAAAATGAGTATTTGAATTCTTCCCTACCTTATTCCTGTGCTGAGATACAGGCTGCTCCAACCTGCTGTAAAATGCTTGATTTCGAGAGTGATCAAAACTAATGAAAACATTGTTGGCGAAAAACCTAAAGGGAAAGGCCTAGCACCAAATTGCATTGGCCATCTGATCTAACTTCTGGAGGCAGTCAAAATGATCCTTAGAATTCTTCCCTACCTTATTCCTGTGCTGAGATACAGGCTGCTCCAAACTGCTGTAAAATGCTTGATTTCGAGAGTGAGCGAAACTAATGAAAACATTGTTGGGGTAAAACCTAAAGGGAAAGGCCTAGCACCAAATTGCATTGGCCATCTGATCTAACTTCTGGAGGCAGTCAAAATGATCCTTAGAATTCTTCCCTACCTTATTCCTGTGCTGAGATACAGGCTGCTCCAACCTGCTGTAAAATGCTTGATTTCGAGAGTGAGCGAAACTAATGAAAACATTGTTGGGGTAAAACATAAAGGGAAAGACCTAGCACCAAATTGCATTGGCCATCTGATCTAACTTCTGGAGGCAGTCAAAATGATCCTTAGAATTCTTCCCTACCTTATTCCTGTGCTGAGATACAGGCTGCTCCAACCTGCTGTAAAATGCTTGATTTCGAGAGTGATCAAAACTAATGAAAACATTGTTGGGGTAAAACCTAAAGGGAAAGGCCTAGCACCAAATTGCATTGGCCATCTGATCTAACTTCTGGAGGCAGTCAAAATGAGTATTTGAATTCTTCCCTACCTTATTCCTGTGCTGAGATACAGGCTGCTCCAACCTGCTGTAAAATGCTTGATTTCGAGAGTGATCAAAACTAATGAAAACATTGTTGGCGAAAAATCTAAAGGGAAAGACCTAGCACCAAATTCCATTGGCCATCTGATCTAACTTCTGGAGGCAGTCAAAATGAGTATTTGAATTCTTCCCTACCTTATTCCTGTGCTGAGATACAGGCTCCTCCAACCTGCTGTAAAATGTTTGATTTTGAGAGTGAGCGAAACTAATGAAAACATTGTTGGGGTAAAACATAAAGGGAAAGACCTAGCACCAAATCCAATTTGCCATCTGATCTAACTTCTGGAGGCAGTCAAAATGATCCTTAGAATTCTTCCCTACCTTATTCCTGTGCTGAGATACAGGCTGCTCCAACCTGCTGTAAAATGCTTGATTTCGAGAGTGAGCGAAACTAATGAAAACATTGTTGGGGTAAAACCTAAAGGGAAAGACCTAGCACCAAATCCAATTTGCCATCTGATCTAACTTCTGGAGGCAGTCAAAATGATCCTTAGAATTCTTCCCTACCTTATTCCTGTGCTGAGATACAGGCTGCTCCAACCTGCTGTAAAATGCTTGATTTTGAGAGTGATCAAAACTAATGAAAACATTGTTGGGGTAAAACCTAAAGGGAAAGGCCTAGCACCAAATTGCATTGGCCATCTGTTCTAACTTCTGGAGGCAGTCAAAATGATCCTTAGAATTCTTCCCTACCTTATTCCTGTGCTGAGATACAGGCTGCTCCAACCTGCTGTAAAATGCTTGATTTCGAGAGTGAGCGAAACTAATGAAAACATTGTTGGGGTAAAACCTAAAGGGAAAGACCTAGCACCAAATCCAATTTGCCATCTGATCTAACTTCTGGAGGCAGTCAAAATGAGTATTTGAATTCTTCCCTACCTCATTCCTGTGCTGAGATACAGGCTGCTCCAACCTGCTGTAAAATGCTTGATTTCGAGAGTGAGCGAAACTAATGAAAACATTGTTGGGGTAAAACATAAAGGGAAAGACCTAGCACCAAATTCCATTGGCCATCTGATCTAACTTCTGGAGGCAGTCAAAATGATCCTTAGAATTCTTCCCTACCTTATTCCTGTGCTGAGATACAGGCTGCTCCAACCTGCTGTAAAATGCTTGATTTCGAGAGTGAGCGAAACTAATGAAAACATTGTTGGGGTAAAACCTAAAGGGAAAGGCCTAGCACCAAATTCCATTGGCCATCTGATCTAACTTCTGGAGGCAGTCAAAATGATCCTTAGAATTCTTCCCTACCTTATTCCTGTGCTGAGATACAGGCTGCTCCAACCTGCTGTAAAATGCTTGATTTCGAGAGTGAGCGAAACTAATGAAAACATTGTTGGGGTAAAACCTAAAGGGAAAGGCCTAGCACCAAATTGCATTGGCCATCTGATCTAACTTCTGGAGGCAGTCAAAATGAGTATTTGAATTCTTCCCTACCTTATTCCTGTGCTGAGATACAGGCTGCTCCAACCTGCTGTAAAATGCTTGATTTCGAGAGTGAGCGAAACTAATGAAAACATTGTTGGGGTAAAACCTAAAGGGAAAGGCCTAGCACCAAATTGCATTGGCCATCTGATCTAACTTCTGGAGGCAGTCAAAATGATCCTTAGAATTCTTCCCTACCTTATTCCTGTGCTGAGATACAGGCTGCTCCAACCTGCTTAAAATGCTTGATTTCGAGAGTGATCAAAACTAATGAAAACATTGTTGGGGTAAAACATAAAGGGAAAGACCTAGCACCAAATTGCATTGGCCATCTGATCTAACTTCTGGAGGCAGTCAAAATGATCCTTAGAATTCTTCCCTACCTTATTCCTGTGCTGAGATACAGGCTGCTCCAACCTGCTGTAAAATGCTTGATTTCGAGAGTGATCAAAACTAATGAAAACATTGTTGGCGAAAAACCTAAAGGGAAAGGCCTAGCACCAAATTGCATTGGCCATCTGATCTAACTTCTGGAGGCAGTCAAAATGATCCTTAGAATTCTTCCCTACCTTATTCCTGTGCTGAGATACAGGCTGCTCCAACCTGCTGTAAAATGCTTGATTTCGAGAGTGAGCGAAACTAATGAAAACATTGTTGGGGTAAAACCTAAAGGGAAAGGCCTAGCACCAAATTGCATTGGCCATCTGATCTAACTTCTGGAGGCAGTCAAAATGAGTATTTGAATTCTTCCCTACCTTATTCCTGTGCTGAGATACAGGCTGCTCCAACCTGCTGTAAAATGCTTGATTTCGAGAGTGAGCGAAACTAATGAAAACATTGTTGGGGTAAAACATAAAGGGAAAGACCTAGCACCAAATTGCATTGGCCATCTGATCTAACTTCTGGAGGCAGTCAAAATGATCCTTAGAATTCTTCCCTACCTTATTCCTGTGCTGAGATACAGGCTGCTCCAACCTGCTGTAAAATGCTTGATTTCGAGAGTGATCAAAACTAATGAAAACATTGTTGGGGTAAAACCTAAAGGGAAAGGCCTAGCACCAAATTGCATTGGCCATCTGATCTAACTTCTGGAGGCAGTCAAAATGAGTATTTGAATTCTTCCCTACCTTATTCCTGTGCTGAGATACAGGCTGCTCCAACCTGCTGTAAAATGCTTGATTTCGAGAGTGATCAAAACTAATGAAAACATTGTTGGCGAAAAACCTAAAGGGAAAGGCCTAGCACCAAATTCCATTGGCCATCTGATCTAAATTCTGGAGGCAGTCAAAATGAGTATTTGAATTCTTCCCTACCTTATTCCTGTGCTGAGATACAGGCTCCTCCAACCTGCTGTAAAATGCTTGATTTCGAGAGTGAGCGAAACTAATGAAAACATTGTTGGGGTAAAACATAAAGGGAAAGACCTAGCACCAAATCCAATTTGCCATCTGATCTAACTTCTGGAGGCAGTCAAAATGATCCTTAGAATTCTTCCCTACCTTATTCCTGTGCTGAGATACAGGCTGCTCCAACCTGCTGTAAAATGCTTGATTTCGAGAGTGATCGAAACTAATGAAAACATTGTTGGGGTAAAACCTAAAGGGAAAGACCTAGCACCAAATCCAATTTGCCATCTGATCTAACTTCGGGAGGCAGTCAAAATGATCCTTAGAATTCTTCCCTACCTTATTCCTGTGCTGAGATACAGGCTGCTCCAACCTGCTGTAAAATGCTTGATTTTGAGAGTGATCAAAACTAATGAAAACACTGTTGGGGTAAAACCTAAAGGGAAAGGCCTAGCACCAAATTGCATTGGCCATCTGATCTAACTTCTGGAGGCAGTCAAAATGAGTATTTGAATTCTTCCCTACCTTATTCCTGTGCTGAGATACAGGCTGCTCCAACCTGCTGTAAAATGCTTGATTTCGAGAGTGAGCGAAACTAATGAAAACATTGTTGGCGAAACACCTAAAGGGAAAGGCCTAGCACCAAATTGCATTGGCCATCTGATCTAACTTCTGGAGGCAGTCAAAATGATCCTTAGAATTCTTCCCTACCTTATTCCTGTGCTGAGATACAGGCTGCTCCAACCTGCTGTAAAATGCTTGATTTCGAGAGTGAGCGAAACTAATGAAAAAATTGTTGGGGTAAAACCTAAAGGGAAAGGCCTAGCACCAAATTGCATTGGCCATCTGATCTAACTTCTGGAGGCAGTCACAATGAGTATTTGAATTCTTCCCTACCTTATTCCTGTGCTGAGATACAGGCTGCTCCAACCTGCTGTAAAATGCTTGATTTCGAGAGTGAGCGAAACTAATGAAAACATTGTTGGGGTAAAACCTAAAGGGAAAGACCTAGCACCAAATACAATTTGCCATCTGATCTAACTTCTGGAGGCAGTCAAAATGAGTATTTGAATTCTTCCCTACCTTATTCCTGTGATGAGATACAGGCTGCTCCAACCTGCTGTAAAATGCTTGATTTCGAGAGTGAGCGAAACTAATGAAAACATTGTTGGGGTAAAACCTAAAGGGAAAGACCTAGCACCAAATCCAATTTGCCATCTGATCTAACTTCTGGAGGCAGTCAAAATGATCCTTAGAATTCTTCCCTACCTTATTCCTGTGCTGAGATACAGGCTGCTCCAACCTGCTGTAAAATGCTTGATTTCGAGAGTGAGCGAAACTAATGAAAACATTGTTGGGGTAAAACCTAAAGGGAAAGACCTGGCACCAAATACAATTTGCCATCTTATCTAACTTCTGGAGGCAGTCAAAATGATCCTTAGAATTCTTCCCTACCTTATTCCTGTGCTGAGATACAGGCTGCTCCAACCTGCTGTAAAATGCTTGATTTCGAGAGTGAGTGAAACTAATGAAAACATTGTTGGGGGTAAAACATAAAGGGAAAGGCCTAGAACCAAATTGCATTGGCCATCTGATCTAACTTCTGGAGGCAGTCAAAATGAGTATTTGAATTCTTCCCTACCTTATTCCTGTGCTGAGATACAGGCTGCTCCAACCTGCTGTAAAATGCTTGATTTCGAGAGTGATCTAAACTAATGAAAACATTGCTGGGGTAAAACCTAAAGGGAAAGGCCTAGCACCAAATTGCATTGGCCATCTGATCTAACTTCTGGAGGCAGTCAAAATGAGTATTTGAATTCTTCCCTACCTTATTCCTGTGCTGAGATACAGGCTGCTCCAACCTGCTGTAAAATGCTTGATTTCGAGAGTGAGCGAAACTAATGAAAACATTGTTGGGGTAAAACCTAAAGGGAAAGACCTAGCACCAAATTGCATTGGCCATCTGATCTAACTTCTGGAGGCAGTCAAAATGAGTATTTGAATTCTTCCCTACCTTATTCCTGTGCTGAGATACAAGCTGCTCCAACCTGCTGTAAAATGCTTGATTTCGAGAGTGAGCGAAACTAATGAAAACATTGTTGGGGTAAAACCTAAAGGGAAAGGCCTAGCACCAAATTGCATTGGCCATCTGATCTAACTTCTGGAGGCAGTCAAAATGAGTATTTGAATTCTTCCCTACCTTATTCCTGTGATGAGATACAGGCTGCTCCAACCTGCTGTAAAATGCTTGATTTCGAGAGTGAGCGAAACTAATGAAAACATTGTTGGGGTAAAACCTAAAGGGAAAGACCTAGCACCAAATCCAATTTGCCATCTGATCTAACTTCTGGAGGCAGTCAAAATGATCCTTAGAATTCTTCCCTACCTTATTCCTGTGCTGAGATACAGGCTGCTCCAACCTGCTGTAAAATGCTTGATTTCGAGAGTGAGCGAAACTAATGAAAACATTGTTGGGGTAAAACCTAAAGGGAAAGACCTGGCACCAAATACAATTTGCCATCTTATCTAACTTCTGGAGGCAGTCAAAATGATCCTTAGAATTCTTCCCTACCTTATTCCTGTGCTGAGATACAGGCTGCTCCAACCTGCTGTAAAATGCTTGATTTCGAGAGTGATCAAAACTAATGAAAACATTGTTGGCGAAAAACCTAAAGCGAAAGGCCGAGCACCAAATTGCATTGGCCATCTGATCTAACTTCTGGAGGCAGTCAAAATGATCCTTAGAGTTCTTCCCTACCTTATTCCTGTGCTGAGATACAGGCTGCTCCAACCTGCTGTAAAATGCTTGATTTCGAGAGTGATCGAAACTAATGAAAACATTGTTGGGGTAAAACCTAAAGGGAAAGGCCTAGCAACAAATTGCATTGGCCATCTGATCTAACTTCTGGAGGCAGTCAAAATGAGTATTTGAATTCTTCCCTACCTTATTCCTGTGCTGAGATACAGGCTGCTCCAACCTGCTGTAAAATGTTTGATTTCGAGAGTGAGCGAAACTAATGAAAATATTGTTGGGGGTAAAACATAAAGGGAAAGGCCTAGCACCAAATTCCATTGGCCATCTTATCTAACTTCTGGAGGCAGTCAAAATGATCCTTAGAATTCTTCCCTACCTTATTCCTGTGCTGAGATACAGGCTGCTCCAACCTGCTGTAAAATGCTTGATTTCGAGAGTGAGTGAAACTAATGAAAACATTGTTGGGGTAAAACCTAAAGGGAAAGACCTAGCACCAAATACAATTTGCCATCTGATCTAACTTCTGGAGGCAGTCAAAATGATCCTTAGAATTCTTCCCTACCTTATTCCTGTGCTGAGATACAGGCTGCTCCAACCTGCTGTAAAATGCTTGATTTCGAGAGTGATCGAAACTAATGAAAACATTGCTGGGGTAAAACCTAAAGGGAAAGGCCTAGCACCAAATTGCATTGGCCATCTGATCTAACTTCTGGAGGCAGTCAAAATGAGTATTTGAATTCTTCCCTACCTTATTCCTGTGCTGAGATACAGGCTGCTCCAACCTGCTGTAAAATGCTTGATTTCGAGAGTGATCAAAACTAATGAAAACATTGTTGGCGAAACACCTAAAGGGAAAGGCCTAGCACCAAATCCAATTTGCCATCTGATCTAACTTCTGGAGGCAGTCAAAATGATCCTTAGAATTCTTCCCTACCTTATTCCTGTGCTGAGATACAGGCTGCTCCAACCTGCTGTAAAATGCTTGATTTCGAGAGTGATCGAAACTAATGAAAACATTGCTGGGGTAAAACCTAAAGGGAAAGGCCTAGCACCAAATTGCATTGGCCATCTGATCTAACTTCTGGAGGCAGTCAAAATGAGTATTTGAATTCTTCCCTACCTTATTCCTGTGCTGAGATACAGGCTGCTCCAACCTGCTGTAAAATGCTTGATTTCGAGAGTGAGCGAAACTAATGAAAACATTGTTGGGGTAAAACCTAAAGGGAAAGACCTGGCACCAAATACAATTTGCCATCTTATCTAACTTCTGGAGGCAGTCAAAATGATCCTTAGAATTCTTCCCTACCTTATTCCTGTGCTGAGATACAGGCTGCTCCAACCTGCTGTAAAATGCTTGATTTCGAGAGTGATCAAAACTAATGAAAACATTGTTGGGGTAAAACATAAAGGGAAAGGCCTAGCACCAAATTGCATTGGCCATCTGATCTAACTTCTGGAGGCAGTCAAAATGATCCTTAGAATTCTTCCCTACCTTATTCCTGTGCTGAGATACAGGCTGCTCCAACCTGCTGTAAAATGCTTGATTTCGAGAGTGAGCGAAACTAATGAAAACATTGTTGGGGTAAAACCTAAAGGGAAAGGCCTAGCACCAAATTGCATTGGCCATCTGATCTAACTTCTGGAGGCAGTCAAAATGAGTATTTGAATTCTTCCCTACCTTATTCCTGTGCTGAGATACAGGCTGCTCCAACCTGCTGTAAAATGCTTGATTTCGAGAGTGAGTGAAACTAATGAAAACATTGTTGGGGGTAAAATATAAAGGGAAAGGCCTAGAACCAAATTGCATTGGCCATCTGATCTAACTTCTGGAGGCAGTCAAAATGAGTATTTGAATTCTTCCCTACCTTATTCCTGTGCTGAGATACAGGCTGCTCCAACCTGCTGTAAAATGCTTGATTTCGAGAGTGAGCGAAACTAATGAAAACATTGTTGGGGTAAAACCTAAAGGGAAAGACCTAGCACCAAATTGCATTGGCCATCTGATCTAACTTCTGGAGGCAGTCAAAATGAGTATTTGAATTCTTCCCTACCTTATTCCTGTGCTGAGATACAGGCTGCTCCAACCTGCTGTAAAATGCTTGATTTCGAGAGTGAGCGAAACTAATGAAAACATTGTTGGGGTAAAACCTAAAGGCAAAGGCCTAGCACCAAATTCCATTGGCCATCTGATCTAACTTCTGGAGGCAGTCAAAATGATCCTTAGAATTCTTCCCTACCTTATTCCTGTGCTGAGATACAGGCTGCTCCAACCTGCTGTAAAATGCTTGATTTCGAGAGTGAGCGAAACTAATGAAAACATTGTTGGGGTAAAACCTGAAGGGAAAGACCTGGCACCAAATACAATTTGCCATCTGATCTAACTTCTGGAGGCAGTCAAAATGATCCTTAGAATTCTTCCCTACCTTATTCCTGTGCTGAGATACAGGCTGCTCCAAACTGCTGTAAAATGCTTGATTTCGAGAGTGATCAAAACTAATGAAAACATTGTTGGCGAAAAACCTAAAGGGAAAGGCCTAGCACCAAATTGCATTGGCCATCTGATCTAACTTCTGGAGGCAGTCAAAATGATCCTTAGAGTTCTTCCCTACCTTATTCCTGTGCTGAGATACAGGCTGCTCCAACCTGCTGTAAAATGCTTGATTTCGAGAGTGATCGAAACTAATGAAAACATTGTTGGGGTAAAACCTAAAGGGAAAGGCCTAGCAACAAATTGCATTGGCCATCTGATCTAACTTCTGGAGGCAGTCAAAATGAGTATTTGAATTCTTCCCTACCTTATTCCTGTGCTGAGATACAGGCTGCTCCAACCTGCTGTAAAATGCTTGATTTCGAGAGTGAGCGAAACTAATGAAAACATTGTTGGGGGTAAAACATAAAGGGAAAGGCCTAGCACCAAATTCCATTGGCCATCTGATCTAACTTCTGGAGGCAGTCAAAATGATCCTTAGAATTCTTCCCTACCTTATTCCTGTGCTGAGATACAGGCTGCTCCAACCTGCTGTAAAATGCTTGATTTCGAGAGTGAGCGAAACTAATGAAAACATTGTTGGGGTAAAACCTAAAGGGAAAGGCCTAGCACCAAATTGCATTGGCCATCTGATCTAACTTCTGGAGGCAGTCAAAATGAGTATTTGAATTCTTCCCTACCTTATTCCTGTGCTGAGATACAGGCTGCTCCAACCTGCTGTAAAATGCTTGATTTCGAGAGTGAGTGAAACTAATGAAAACATTGTTGGGGGTAAAATATAAAGGGAAAGGCCTAGAACCAAATTGCATTGGCCATCTGATCTAACTTCTGGAGGCAGTCAAAATGAGTATTTGAATTCTTCCCTACCTTATTCCTGTGCTGAGATACAGGCTGCTCCAACCTGCTGTAAAATGCTTGATTTCGAGAGTGAGCGAAACTAATGAAAACATTGTTGGGGTAAAACCTAAAGGGAAAGGCCTAGCACCAAATTGCATTGGCCATCTGATCTAACTTCTGGAGGCAGTCAAAATGAGTATTTGAATTCTTCCCTACCTTATTCCTGTGCTGAGATACAGGCTGCTCCAACCTGCTGTAAAATGCTTGATTTCGAGAGTGAGCGAAACTAATGAAAACATTGTTGGGGTAAAACCTAAAGGCAAAGGCCTAGCACCAAATTCCATTGGCCATCTGATCTAACTTCTGGAGGCAGTCAAAATGATCCTTAGAATTCTTCCCTACCTTATTCCTGTGCTGAGATACAGGCTGCTCCAACCTGCTGTAAAATGCTTGATTTCGAGAGTGAGCGAAACTAATGAAAACATTGTTGGGGTAAAACCTGAAGGGAAAGACCTGGCACCAAATACAATTTGCCATCTGATCTAACTTCTGGAGGCAGTCAAAATGATCCTTAGAATTCTTCCCTACCTTATTCCTGTGCTGAGATACAGGCTGCTCCAACCTGCTGTAAAATGCTTGATTTCGAGAGTGATCAAAACTAATGAAAACATTGTTGGCGAAAAACCTAAAGGGAAAGACCTAGCACCAAATTGCATTGGCCATCTGATCTAACTTCTGGAGGCAGTCAAAATGATCCTTAGAGTTCTTCCCTACCTTATTCCTGTGCTGAGATACAGGCTGCTCCAACCTGCTGTAAAATGCTTGATTTCGAGAGTGATCGAAACTAATGAAAACATTGTTGGGGTAAAACCTAAAGGGAAAGGCCTAGCAACAAATTGCATTGGCCATCTGATCTAACTTCTGGAGGCAGTCAAAATGAGTATTTGAATTCTTCCCTACCTTATTCCTGTGCTGAGATACAGGCTGCTCCAACCTGCTGTAAAATGCTTGATTTCGAGAGTGAGCGAAACTAATGAAAACATTGTTGGGGGTAAAACCTAAAGGGAAAGGCCTAGCACCAAATTCCATTGGCCATCTGATCTAACTTCTGGAGGCAGTCAAAATGATCCTTAGAATTCTTCCCTACCTTATTCCTGTGCTGAGATACAGGCTGCTCCAACCTGCTGTAAAATGCTTGATTTCGAGAGTGAGCGAAACTAATGAAAACATTGTTGGGGTAAAACCTAAAGGGAAAGGCCTAGCACCAAATTGCATTGGCCATCTGATCTAACTTCTGGAGGCAGTCAAAATGAGTATTTGAATTCTTCCCTACCTTATTCCTGTGCTGAGATACAGGCTGCTCCAACCTGCTGTAAAATGCTTGATTTCGAGAGTGAGCGAAACTAATGAAAACATTGTTGGGGTAAAACATAAAGGGAAAGACCTAGCACCAAATTGCATTGGCCATCTGATCTAACTTCTGGAGGCAGTCAAAATGATCCTTAGAATTCTTCCCTACCTTATTCCTGTGCTGAGATACAGGCTGCTCCAACCTGCTGTAAAATGCTTGATTTCGAGAGTGAGCGAAACTAATGAAAACATTGTTGGGGTAAAACCTAAAGGGAAAGACCTAGCACCAAATACAATTTGTCATCTGATCTAACTTCTGGAGGCAGTCAAAATGAGTATTTGAATTCTTCCCTACCTTATTCCTGTGCTGAGATACAGGCTGCTCCAACCTGCTGTAAAATGCTTGATTTCGAGAGTGAGCGAAACTAATGAAAACATTGTTGGGGTAAAACATAAAGGGAAAGACCTAGCACCAAATTGCATTGGCCATCTGATCTAACTTCTGGAGGCAGTCAAAATGATCCTTAGAATTCTTCCCTACCTTATTCCTGTGCTGAGATACAGGCTGCTCCAACCTGCTGTAAAATGCTTGATTTCGAGAGTGATCAAAACTAATGAAAACATTGTTGGGGTGAAACAGAAAGGGAAAGACCTAGCACCAAATTCCATTGGCCATCTGATCTAACTTCTGGAGGCAGTCAAAATGATCCTTAGAATTCTTCCCTACCTTATTCCTGTGCTGAGATACAGGCTGCTCCAACCTGCTGTAAAATGCTTGATTTCGAGAGTGATCGAAACTAATGAAAACATTGTTGGGGTAAAACCTAAAGGGAAAGGCCTAGCACCAAATTGCATTGGCCATCTGATCTAACTTCTGGAGGCAGTCAAAATGATCCTTAGAATTCTTCCCTACCTTATTCCTGTGCTGAGATACAGGCTGCTCCAACCTGCTGTAAAATGCTTGATTTCGAGAGTGAGTGAAACTAATGAAAACATTGTTGGGGGTAAAACATACAGGGAAAGGCCTAGAACCAAATTGCATTGGCCATCTGCTCTAACTTCTGGAGGCAGTCAAAATGAGTATTTGAATTCTTCCCTACCTTATTCCTGTGCTGAGATACAGGCTGCTCCAACCTGCTGTAAAATGCTTGATTTCGAGAGTGATCAAAACTAATGAAAACATTGTTGGGGTAAAACCTAAAGGGAAAGGCCTAGCACCAAATTGCATTGGCCATCTGATCTAACTTCTGGAGGCAGTCAAAATGATCCTTAGAATTCTTCCCTACCTTATTCCTGTGCTGAGATACAGGCTGCTCCAACCTGCTGTAAAATGCTTGATTTCGAGAGTGAGCGAAACTAATGAAAACATTGTTGGGGTAAAACCTAAAGGGAAAGGCCTAGCAACAAATTGCATTGGCCATCTGATCTAACTTCTGGAGGCAGTCAAAATGATCCTTAGAATTCTTCCCTACCTTATTCCTGTGCTGAGATACAGGGTGCTCCAACCTGCTGTAAAATGCTTGATTTCGAGAGTGAGCGAAACTAATGAAAACATTGTTGGGGTAAAACCTAAAGGGAAAGGCCTAGCACCAAATTGCATTGGCCATCTGATCTAACTTCTGGAGGCAGTCAAAATGATCCTTAGAATTCTTCCCTACCTTATTCCTGTGCTGAGATACAGGCTGCTCCAACCTGCTGTAAAATGCTTGATTTCGAGAGTGAGTGAAACTAATGAAAACATTGTTGGGGGTAAAACATACAGGGAAAGGCCTAGAACCAAATTGCATTGGCCATCTGCTCTAACTTCTGGAGGCAGTCAAAATGAGTATTTGAATTCTTCCCTACCTTATTCCTGTGCTGAGATACAGGCTGCTCCAACCTGCTGTAAAATGCTTGATTTCGAGAGTGATCGAAACTAATGAAAACATTGTTGGGGTAAAACCTAAAGGGAAAGGCCTAGCACCAAATTGCATTGGCCATCTGATCTAACTTCTGGAGGCAGTCAAAATGAGTATTTGAATTCTTCCCTACCTTATTCCTGTGCTGAGATACAGGCTGCTCCAACCTGCTGTAAAATGCTTGATTACGAGAGTGAGCGAAACTAATGAAAACATTGTTGGGGTAAAACATAAAGGGAAAGACCTAGCACCAAATTGCATTGGCCATCTGATCTAACTTCTGGAGGCAGTCAAAATGATCCTTAGAATTCTTCCCTACCTTATTCCTGTGCTGAGATACAGGCTGCTCCAACATGCTCTAAAATGCTTGATTTCGAGAGTGATCGAAACTAATGAAAACATTGTTGGGGTAAAACCTAAAGGGAAAGGCCTGGGACCAAATTGCATTGGCCATCTGATCTAACTTCTGGAGGCAGTCAAAATGAGTATTTGAATTCTTCCCTACCTTATTCCTCTGCTGAGATACAGGCTGCTCCAACCTGCTGTAAAATGCTTGATTTCGAGAGTGATCAAAACTAATGAAAACATTGTTGGCGAAAAACCTAAAGGGAAAGGCCTAGCACCAAATTGCATTGGCCATCTGATCTAACTTCTGGAGGCAGTCAAAATGAGTATTTGAATTCTTCCCTACCTTATTCCTGTGCTGAGATACAGGCTGCTCCAACCTGCTGTAAAATGCTTGATTTCGAGAGTGAGCGAAACTAATGAAAACATTGTTGGGGTAAAACATAAAGGGAAAGACCTAGCACCAAATTGCATTGGCCATCTGATCTAACTTCTGGAGGCAGTCAAAATGATCCTTAGAATTCTTCCCTACCTTATTCCTGTGCTGAGATACAGGCTGCTCCAACCTGCTGTAAAATGCTTGATTTCGAGAGTGAGCGAAACTAATGAAAACATTGTTGGGGTAAAACCTAAAGGGAAAGACCTAGCACCAAATACAATTTGCCATCTGATCTAACTTCTGGAGGCAGTCAAAATGATCCTTAGAATTCTTCCCTACCTTATTCCTGTGCTGAGATACAGGCTGCTCCATCCTGCTGTAAAATGCTTGATTTTGAGAGTGATCAAAACTAATGAAAACATTGTTGGGGTAAAACCTAAAGGGAAAGGCCTAGCACCAAATTGCATTGGCCATCTTATCTAACTTCTGGAGGCAGTCAAAATGAGTATTTGAATTCTTCCCTACCTTATTCCTGTGCTGAGATACAGGCTGCTCCAACCTGCTGTAAAATGCTTGATTTCGAGAGTGAGCGAAACTAATGAAAACATTGTTGGGGTAAAACCTAAAGGGAAAGACCTAGCACCAAATACAATTTGCCATCTGATCTAACTTCTGGAGGCAGTCAAAATGATCCTTAGAATTCTTCCCTACCTTATTCCTGTGCTGAGATACAGGCTGCTCCAACCTGCTGTAAAATGCTTGATTTTGAGAGTGATCAAAACTAATGAAAACATTGTTGGGGTAAAACCTAAAGGGAAAGACCTAGCACCAAATACAATTTGCCATCTGATCTAACTTCTGGAGGCAGTCAAAATGATCCTTAGAATTCTTCCCTACCTTATTCCTGTGCTGAGATACAGGCTGCTCCAACCTGCTGTAAAATGCTTGATTTTGAGAGTGATCAAAACTAATGAAAACATTGTTGGGGTAAAACCTAAAGGGAAAGGCCTAGCACCAAATTGCATTGGCCATCTTATCTAACTTCTGCAGGCAGTCAAAATGAGTATTTGAATTCTTCCCTACCTTATTCCTGTGCTGAGATACAGGCTGCTCCAACCTGCTGTAAAATGCTTGATTTCGAGAGTGAGCGAAACTAATGAAAACATTGTTGGGGGTAAAACATAAAGGGAAAGACCTAGCACCAAATTGCATTGGCCATCTGATCTAACTTCTGGAGGCAGTCAAAATGATCCTTAGAATTCTTCCCTACCTTATTCCTGTGCTGAGATACAGGCTGCTCCAACCTGCTGTAAAATGCTTGATTTCGAGAGTGAGCGAAACTAATGAAAACATTGTTGGGGTAAAACATAAAGGGAAAGACCTAGCACCAAATTGCATTGGCCATCTGATCTAACTTCTGGAGGCAGTCAAAATGATCCTTAGAATTCTTCCCTACCTTATTCCTGTGCTGAGATACAGGCTGCTCCAACCTGCTGTAAAATGCTTGATTTCGAGAGTGAGCGAAACTAATGAAAACATTGTTGGGGTAAAACCTAAAGGGAAAGGCCTAGCACCAAATTGCATTGGCCATCTGATCTAACTTCCAGAGGCAGTCAAAATGAGTATTTGAATTCTTCCCTACCTTATTCCTGTGCTGAGATACAGGCTGCTCCAACCTGTTGTAAAATGCTTGATTTCGAGAGTGATCAAAACTAATGAAAACATTGTTGGCGAAAAACCTAAAGGGAAAGGCCTAGCACCAAATTGCATTGTCCATCTGATCTAACTTCTGGAGGCAGTCAAAATGATCCTTAGAATTCTTCCCTACCTTATTCCTGTGCTGAGATACAGGCTGCTCCAACCTGCTGTAAAATGCTTGATTTTGAGAGTGAGCGAAACTAATGAAAACATTGTTGGGGTAAAACCTAAAGGGAAAGGCCTAGCACCAAATTGCATTGGCCATCTGATCTAACTTCTGGAGGCAGTCAAAATGAGTATTTGAATTCTTCCCTACCTTATTCCTGTGCGGAGATACAGGCTGCTCCAACCTGCTGTAAAATGCTTGATTTCGAGAGTGAGCGAAACTAATGAAAACATTGTTGGGGTAAAACCTAAAGGGAAAGACCTAGCACCAAATACAATTTGCCATCTGATCTAACTTCTGGAGGCAGTCAAAATGATCCTTAGAATTCTTCCCTACCTTATTCCTGTGCTGAGATACAGGCTGCTCCAACCTGCTGTAAAATGCTTGATTTAGAGAGTGATCAAAACTAATGAAAACATTGTTGGGGTAAAGCCTAAAGGGAAATGCCTAGCACCAAATTGCATTGGCCATCTGATCTAACTTCTGGAGGCAGTCAAAATGATCCTTAGAATTCTTCCCTACCTTATTCCTGTGCTGAGATACAGGCTGCTCCAACCTGCTGTAAAATGCTTGATTTCGAGAGTGATCAAAACTAATGAAAACATTGTTGGCGAAAAACCTAAAGGGAAAGGCCTAGCACCAAATTGCATTGTCCATCTGATCTAACTTCTGGAGGCAGTCAAAATGATCCTTAGAATTCTTCCCTACCTTATTCCTGTGCTGAGATACAGGCTGCTCCAACCTGCTGTAAAATGCTTGATTTTGAGAGTGAGCGAAACTAATGAAAACATTGTTGGGGTAAAACCTAAAGGGAAAGGCCTAGCACCAAATTGCATTGGCCATCTGATCTAACTTCTGGAGGCAGTCAAAATGAGTATTTGAATTCTTCCCTACCTTATTCCTGTGCGGAGATACAGGCTGCTCCAACCTGCTGTAAAATGCTTGATTTCGAGAGTGAGCGAAACTAATGAAAACATTGTTGGGGTAAAACCTAAAGGGAAAGACCTAGCACCAAATACAATTTGCCATCTGATCTAACTTCTGGAGGCAGTCAAAATGATCCTTAGAATTCTTCCCTACCTTATTCCTGTGCTGAGATACAGGCTGCTCCAACCTGCTGTAAAATGCTTGATTTAGAGAGTGATCAAAACTAATGAAAACATTGTTGGGGTAAAGCCTAAAGGGAAATGCCTAGCACCAAATTGCATTGGCCATCTGATCTAACTTCTGGAGGCAGTCAAAATGATCCTTAGAATTCTTCCCTACCTTATTCCTGTGCTGAGATACAGGCTGCTCCAACCTGCTGTAAAATGCTTGATTTCGAGAGTGAGCGAAACTAATGAAAACATTGTTGGGGTAAAACCTAAAGGGAAAGACCTAGCACCAAATACAATTTGCCATCTGATCTAACTTCTGGAGGCAGTCAAAATGATCCTTAGAATTCTTCCCTACCTTATTCCTGTGCTGAGATACAGGCTGCTCCAACCTGCTGTAAAATGCTTGATTTCGAGAGTGAGCGAAACTAATGAAAACATTGCTGGGGTAAAACCTCAAGGGAAAGGCCTAGCACCAAATTGCATTGGCCATCTGATCTAACTTCTGGAGGCAGTCAAAATGAGTATTTGAATTCTTCCCTACCTTATTCCTGTGCTGAGATACAGGCTGCTCCAACCTGCTGTAAAATGCTTGATTTCGAGAGTGAGCGAAACTAATGAAAACATTGTTGGGGTAAAACCTAAAGGGAAAGGCCTAGCACCAAATTCCATTGGCCATCTGATCTAACTTCTGGAGGCAGTCAAAATGATCCTTAGAATTCTTCCCTACCTTATTCCTGTGCTGAGATACAGGCTGCTCCAACCTGCTGTAAAATGCTTGATTTCGAGAGTGATCGAAACTAATGAAAACATTGTTGGGGTAAAACCTAAAGGGAAAGACCTGGCACCAAATACAATTTGCCATCTGATCTAACTTCTGGAGGCAGTCAAAATGAGTATTTGAATTCTTCCCTACCTTATTCCTGTGCTGAGATACAGGCTGCTCCAACCTGCTGTAAAATGCTTGATTTCGAGAGTGATCAAAACTAATGAAAACATTGTTGTCGAAAAACCTAAAGGGAAAGGCCTAGCACCAAATTGCATTGGCCATCTGATCTAACTTCTGGAGGCAGTCGAAATGATCCTTAGAATTCTTCCCTACCTTATTCCTGTGCTGAGATACAGGCTGCTCCAACCTGCTGTAAAATGCTTGATTTCGAGAGTGATCGAAACTAATGAAAACATTGTTGGGGTAAAACCTAAAGGGAAAGGCCTGGGACCAAATTGCATTGGCCATCTGATCTAACTTCTGGAGGCAGTCAAAATGAGTATTTGAATTCTTCCCTACCTTATTCCTGTGCTGAGATACAGGCTGCTCCAACCTGCTGTAAAATGCTTGATTTCGAGAGTGAGCGAAACTAATGAAAACATTGTTGGGGTAAAACCTAAAGGGAAAGGCCTAGCACCAAATTCCATTGGCCATCTGATCTAACTTCTGGAGGCAGTCAAAATGATCCTTAGAATTCTTCCCTACCTTATTCCTGTGCTGAGATACAGGCTGCTCCAACCTGCTGTAAAATGCTTGATTTCGAGAGTGATCGAAACTAATGAAAACATTGCTGGGGTAAAACCTAAAGGGAAAGGCCTAGCACCAAATTGCATTGGCCATCTGATCTAACTTCTGGAGGCAGTCAAAATGAGTATTTGAATTCTTCCCTACCTTATTCCTGTGCTGAGATACAGGCTGCTCCAACCTGCTGTAAAATGC
Source organism: Melanerpes formicivorus (assembly GCF_026170545.1). Taxonomy (NCBI): domain Eukaryota; kingdom Metazoa; phylum Chordata; class Aves; order Piciformes; family Picidae; genus Melanerpes; species Melanerpes formicivorus. The sequence continues at coordinate 134,343 of NW_027142566.1, read as the reverse complement.
TTGATTTCGAGAGTGATCAAAACTAATGAAAACATTTTTGTCGAAAAACCTAAAGGGAAAGGCCTAGCACCAAATTGCATTGGCCATCTGATCTAACTTCTGGAGGCAGTCGAAATGATCCTTAGAATTCTTCCCTACCTTATTCCTGTGCTGAGATACAGGCTGCTCCAACCTGCTGTAAAATGCTTGATTTCGAGAGTGATCGAAACTAATGAAAACATTGTTGGGGTAAAACCTAAAGGGAAAGGCCTAGCACCAAATTGCATTGGCCATCTGATCTAACTTCTGGAGGCAGTCAAAATGAGTATTTGAATTCTTCCCTACCTTATTCCTGTGCTGAGATACAGGCTGCTCCAACCTGCTGTAAAATGCTTGATTTCGAGAGTGAGCGAAACTAATGAAAACATTGTTGGGGTAAAACCTAAAGGGAAAGACCTAGCACCAAATCCAATTTGCCATCTGATCTAACTTCTGGAGGCAGTCAAAATGATCCTTAGAATTCTTCCCTACCTTATTCCTGTGCTGAGATACAGGCTGCTCCAACCTGCTGTAAAATGCTTGATTTCGAGAGTTATCAAAACTAATGAAAACATTGTTGGGGTAAAACATAAAGGGAAAGACCTAGCACCAAATTCCATTGGCCATCTGATCTAACTTCTGGAGGCAGTCAAAATGATCCTTAGAATTCTTCCCTACCTTATTCCTGTGCTGAGATACAGGCTGCTCCAACCTGCTGTAAAATGCTTGATTTCGAGAGTGATCGAAACTAATGAAAACATTGTTGGGGTAAAACCTCAAGGGAAAGACCTGGCACCAAATACAATTTGCCATCTTATCTAACTTCTGGAGGCAGTCAAAATGATCCTTAGAATTCTTCCCTACCTTATTCCTGTGCTGAGATACAGGCTGCTCCAACCTGCTGTAAAATGCTTGATTTCGAGAGTGATCAAAACTAATGAAAACATTGTTGGCGAAAAACCTAAAGAGAAAGGCCTAGCACCAAATTGCATTGGCCATCTGATCTAACTTCTGGAGGCAGTCAAAATGATCCTTAGAATTCTTCCCTACCTTATTCCTGTGCTGAGATACAGGCTGCTCCAACCTGCTGTAAAATGCTTGATTTCGAGAGTGAGCGAAACTAATGAAAACATTGTTGGGGTAAAACCTAAAGGGAAAGACCTAGCACCAAATTGCATTGGCCATCTGATCTAACTTCTGGAGGCAGTCAAAATGATCCTTAGAATTCTTCCCTACCTTATTCCTGTGCTGAGATACAGGCTGCTCCAACCTGCTGTAAAATGCTTGATTTCGAGAGTGAGCGAAACTAATGAAAACATTGTTTGGGTAAAACCTAAAGGGAAAGACCTAGCACCAAATACAATTTGCCATCTGATCTAACTTCTGGAGGCAGTCAAAATGATCCTTAGAATTCTTCCCTACCTTATTCCTGTGCTGAGATACAGGCTGCTCCAACCTGCTGTAAAATGCTTGATTTTGAGAGTGATCAAAACTAATGAAAACATTGCTGGGGTAAAACCTAAAGGGAAAGGCCTAGCACCAAATTGCATTGGCCATCTGATCTAACTTCTGGAGGCAGTCAAAATGATCCTTAGAATTCTTCCCTACCTTATTCCTGTGCAGAGATACAGGCTGCTCCAACCTGCTGTAAAATGCTTGATTTCGAGAGTGAGCGAAACTAATGAAAACATTGTTGGGGTAAAACCTAAAGGGAAAGACCTGGCACCAAATACAATTTGCCATCTGATCTAACTTCTGGAGGCAGTCAAAATGAGTATTTGAATTCTTCCCTACCTTATTCCTGTGCTGAGATACAGGCTGCTCCAACCTGCTGTAAAATGCTTGATTTCGAGAGTGAGCGAAACTAATGAAAACATTGTTGGGGTAAAACCTAAAGGGAAAGACCTAGCACCAAATACAATTTGCCATCTGATCTAACTTCTGGAGGCAGTCAAAATGATCCTTAGAATTCTTCCCTACCTTATTCCTGTGCTGAGATGCAGGCTGCTCCAACCTGCTGTAAAATGCTTGATTTCGAGAGTGAGCGAAACTAATGAAAACATTGTTGGGGTAAAACCTAAAGGGAAAGACCTAGCACCAAATTCCATTGGCCATCTGATCTAACTTCTGGAGGCAGTCAAAATGATCCTTAGAATTCTTCCCTACCTTATTCCTGTGCTGAGATACAGGCTGCTCCAACCTGCTGTAAAATGCTTGATTTCGAGAGTGAGCGAAACTAATGAAAACATTGTTGGGGTAAAACCTCAAGGGAAAGACCTGGCACCAAATACAATTTGCCATCTGATCTAACTTCTGGAGGCAGTCAAAATGATCCTTAGAATTCTTCCCTACCTTATTCCTGTGCTGAGATACAGGCTGCTCCAACCTGCTGTAAAATGCTTGATTTCGAGAGTGAGCGAAACTAATGAAAACATTGTTGGGGTAAAACCTAAAGGGAAAGACCTGGCACCAAATACAATTTGCCATCTGATCTAACATCTGGAGGCAGTCAAAATGAGTATTTGAATTCTTCCCTACCTTATTCCTGTGCTGAGATACAGGCTGCTCCAACCTGCTGTAAAATGCTTGATTTCGAGAGTGATCGAAACTAATGAAAACATTGCTGGGGTAAAACCTAAAGGGAAAGGCCTAGCACCAAATTGCATTGGCCATCTGATCTAACTTCTGGAGGCAGTCAAAATCAGTATTTGAATTCTTCCCTACCTTATTCCTGTGCTGAGATACAGTCTGCTCCAACCTGCTGTAAAATGCTTGATTTCGAGAGTGAGCGAAACTAATGAAAACATTGTTGGGGTAAAACCCAAAGGGAAAGACCTAGCACCAAACACAATTTGCCATCTGATCTAACTTCTGGAGGCAGTCAAAATGAGTATTTGAATTCTTCCCTACCTTATTCCTGTGCTGAGATACAGGCTGCTCCAACCTGCTGTAAAATGCTTGATTTCGAGAGTGAGCGAAACTAATGAAAACATTGTTGGGGTAAAACATAAAGGGAAAGACCTAGCACCAAATTCCATTGGCCATCTGATCTAACTTCTGGAGGCAGTCAAAATGATCCTTAGAATTCTTCCCTACCTTATTCCTGTGCTGAGATACAGGCTGCTCCAACCTGCTGTAAAATGCTTGATTTCGAGAGTGATCGAAACTAATGAAAACATTGTTGGGGTAAAACCTAAAGGGAAAGGCCTAGCACCAAATTGCATTGGACATCTGATCTAACTTCGGGAGGCAGTCAAAATGATCCTTAGAATTCTTCCCTACCTTATTCCTGTGCTGAGATACAGGCTGCTCCAACCTGCTGTAAAATGCTTGATTTCGAGAGTGAGCGAAACTAATGAAAACATTGTTGGGGTAAAACCTAAAGGGAAAGACCTGGCACCAAATACAATTTGCCATCTGATCTAACTTCTGGAGGCAGTCAAAATGAGTATTTGAATTCTTCCCTACCTTATTCCTGTGCTGAGATACAGGCTGCTCCAACCTGCTGTAAAATGCTTGATTTCGAGAGTGAGCGAAACTAATGAAAACATTGTTGGGGTAAAACCTAAAGGGAAAGACCTAGCACCAAATACAATTTGCCATCTGATCTAACTTCTGGAGGCAGTCAAAATGATCCTTAGAATTCTTCCCTACCTTATTCCTGTGCTGAGATGCAGGCTGCTCCAACCTGCTGTAAAATGCTTGATTTCGAGAGTGAGCGAAACTAATGAAAACATTGTTGGGGTAAAACCTAAAGGGAAAGACCTTGCACCAAATACAATTTGCCATCTGATCTAACTTCTGGAGGCAGTCAAAATGAGTATTTGAATTCTTCCCTACCTTATTCCTGTGCTGAGATACAGGCTGCTCCAACCTGCTGTAAAATGCTTGATTTCGAGAGTGAGCGAAACTAATGAAAACATTGTTGGGGTAAAACCTAAAGGGAAAGACCTGGCACCAAATACAATTTGCCATCTGATCTAACTTCTGGAGGCAGTCAAAATGAGTATTTGAATTCTTCCCTACCTTATTCCTGTGCTGAGATAGAGGCTGCTCCAACCTGCTGTAAAATGCTTGATTTCGAGAGTGATCGAAACTGATGAAAACATTGCTGGGGTAAAACCTAAAGGGAAAGGCCTAGCACCAAATTGCATTGGCCATCTGATCTAACTTCTGGAGGCAGTCAAAATCAGTATTTGAATTCTTCCCTACCTTATTCCTGTGCTGAGATACAGTCTGCTCCAACCTGCTGTAAAATGCTTGATTTCGAGAGTGATCGAAACTAATGAAAACATTGTTGGGGTAAAACCCAAAGGGAAAGACCTAGCACCAAACACAATTTGCCATCTGATCTAACTTCTGGAGGCAGTCAAAATGAGTATTTGAATTCTTCCCTACCTTATTCCTGTGCTGAGATACAGGCTGCTCCAACCTGCTGTAAAATGCTTGATTTCGAGAGTGAGCGAAACTAATGAAAACATTGTTGGGGTAAAACCTAAAGGGAAAGGCCTAGCACCAAATTGCATTGGCCATCTGATCTAACTTCTGGAGGCAGTCAAAATGATCCTTAGAATTCTTCCCTACCTTATTCCTGTGCTGAGATACAGGCTGCTCCAACCTGCTGTAAAATGCTTGATTTCGAGAGTGAGCGAAACTAATGAAAACATTGTTGGGGTAAAACCTAAAGGGAAAGGCCTAGCACCAAATTGCATTGGCCATCTGATCTAACTTCTGGAGGCAGTCAAAATGATCCTTAGAATTCTTCCCTACCTTATTCCTGTGCTGAGATACAGGCTGCTCCAACCTGCTGTAAAATGCTTGATTTCGAGAGTGAGCGAAACTAATGAAAACATTGCTGGGTTAAAACCTAAAGGGAAAGGCCTAGCACCAAATTTCATTGGCCATCTGATCTAACTTCTGGAGGCAGTCAAAATGAGTATTTGAATTCTTCCCTACCTTATTCCTGTGCTGAGATACAGGCTGCTCCAACCTGCTGTAAAATGCTTGATTTCGAGAGTGAGCGAAACTAATGAAAACATTGTTGGGGTAAAACCTAAAGGGAAAGACCTAGCACCAAATTGCATTGGCCATCTGATCTAACTTCTGGAGGCAGTCAAAATGATCCTTAGAATTCTTCCCTACCTTATTCCTGTGCTGAGATACAGGCTGCTCCAACCTGCTGTAAAATGCTTGATTTCGAGAGTGAGCGAAACTAATGAAAACATTGTTTGGGTAAAACCTAAAGGGAAAGACCTAGCACCAAATACAATTTGCCATCTGATCTAACTTCTGGAGGCAGTCAAAATGATCCTTAGAATTCTTCCCTACCTTATTCCTGTGCTGAGATACAGGCTGCTCCAACCTGCTGTAAAATGCTTGATTTTGAGAGTGATCAAAACTAATGAAAACATTGCTGGGGTAAAACCTAAAGGGAAAGGCCTAGCACCAAATTGCATTGGCCATCTGATCTAACTTCTGGAGGCAGTCAAAATGATCCTTAGAATTCTTCCCTACCTTATTCCTGTGCAGAGATACAGGCTGCTCCAACCTGCTGTAAAATGCTTGATTTCGAGAGTGAGCGAAACTAATGAAAACATTGTTGGGGTAAAACCTAAAGGGAAAGACCTGGCACCAAATACAATTTGCCATCTGATCTAACTTCTGGAGGCAGTCAAAATGAGTATTTGAATTCTTCCCTACCTTATTCCTGTGCTGAGATACAGGCTGCTCCAACCTGCTGTAAAATGCTTGATTTCGAGAGTGAGCGAAACTAATGAAAACATTGTTGGGGTAAAACCTAAAGGGAAAGACCTAGCACCAAATACAATTTGCCATCTGATCTAACTTCTGGAGGCAGTCAAAATGATCCTTAGAATTCTTCCCTACCTTATTCCTGTGCTGAGATGCAGGCTGCTCCAACCTGCTGTAAAATGCTTGATTTCGAGAGTGAGCGAAACTAATGAAAACATTGTTGGGGTAAAACATAAAGGGAAAGACCTAGCACCAAATTCCATTGGCCATCTGATCTAACTTCTGGAGGCAGTCAAAATGATCCTTAGAATTCTTCCCTACCTTATTCCTGTGCTGAGATGCAGGCTGCTCCAACCTGCTGTAAAATGCTTGATTTCGAGAGTGAGCGAAACTAATGAAAACATTGTTGGGGTAAAACCTCAAGGGAAAGACCTGGCACCAAATACAATTTGCCATCTGATCTAACTTCTGGAGGCAGTCAAAATGATCCTTAGAATTCTTCCCTACCTTATTCCTGTGCTGAGATACAGGCTGCTCCAACCTGCTGTAAAATGCTTGATTTCGAGAGTGAGCGAAACTAATGAAAACATTGTTGGGGTAAAACCTAAAGGGAAAGACCTGGCACCAAATACAATTTGCCATCTGATCTAACATCTGGAGGCAGTCAAAATGAGTATTTGAATTCTTCCCTACCTTATTCCTGTGCTGAGATACAGGCTGCTCCAACCTGCTGTAAAATGCTTGATTTCGAGAGTGATCGAAACTAATGAAAACATTGCTGCGGTAAAACCTAAAGGGAAAGGCCTAGCACCAAATTGCATTGGCCATCTGATCTAACTTCTGGAGGCAGTCAAAATCAGTATTTGAATTCTTCCCTACCTGATTCCTGTGCTGAGATACAGTCTGCTCCAACCTGCTGTAAAATGCTTGATTTCGAGAGTGAGCGAAACTAATGAAAACATTGTTGGGGTAAAACCCAAAGGGAAAGACCTAGCACCAAACACAATTTGCCATCTGATCTAACTTCTGGAGGCAGTCAAAATGATCCTTAGAATTCTTCCCTACCTTATTCCTGTGCTGAGATACAGGCTGCTCCAACCTGCTGTAAAATGCTTGATTTCGAGAGTGAGCGAAACTAATGAAAACATTGTTGGGGTAAAACCTAAAGGGAAAGGTCTAGCACCAAATTGCATTGGCCATCTGATCTAACTTCTGGAGGCAGTCAAAATGAGTATTTGAATTCTTCCCTACCTTATTCCTGTGCTGAGATACAGGCTGCTCCAACCTGCTGTAAAATGCTTGATTTCGAGAGTGAGCGAAACTAATGAAAACATTGTTGGGGTAAAACATAAAGGGAAAGACCTAGCACCAAATTCCATTGGCCATCTGATCTAACTTCTGGAGGCAGTCAAAATGATCCTTAGAATTCTTCCCTACCTTATTCCTGTGCTGAGATACAGGCTGCTCCAACCTGCTGTAAAATGCTTGATTTCGAGAGTGAGCGAAACTAATGAAAACATTGTTGGGGTAAAACCTAAAGGGAAAGGCCTAGCACCAAATTGCATTGGACATCTGATCTAACTTCTGGAGGCAGTCAAAATGATCCTTAGAATTCTTCCCTACCTTATTCCTGTGCTGAGATACAGGCTGCTCCAACCTGCTGTAAAATGCTTGATTTCGAGAGTGAGCGAAACTAATGAAAACATTGTTGGGGTAAAACCTAAAGGGAAAGACCTGGCACCAAATACAATTTGCCATCTGATCTAACTTCTGGAGGCAGTCAAAATGAGTATTTGAATTCTTCCCTACCTTATTCCTGTGCTGAGATACAGGCTGCTCCAACCTGCTGTAAAATGCTTGATTTCGAGAGTGAGCGAAACTAATGAAAACATTGTTGGGGTAAAACCTAAAGGGAAAGACCTAGCACCAAATACAATTTGCCATCTGATCTAACTTCTGGAGGCAGTCAAAATGATCCTTAGAATTCTTCCCTACCTTATTCCTGTGCTGAGATGCAGGCTGCTCCAACCTGCTGTAAAATGCTTGATTTCGAGAGTGAGCGAAACTAATGAAAACATTGTTGGGGTAAAACCTAAAGGGAAAGACCTAGCACCAAATACAATTTGCCATCTGATCTAACTTCTGGAGGCAGTCAAAATGAGTATTTGAATTATTCCCTACCTTATTCCTGTGCTGAGATACAGGCTGCTCCAACCTGCTGTAAAATGCTTGATTTCGAGAGTGAGCGAAACTAATGAAAACATTGTTGGGGTAAAACCTAAAGGGAAAGACCTGGCACCAAATACAATTTGCCATCTGATCTAACTTCTGGAGGCAGTCAAAATGAGTATTTGAATTCTTCCCTACCTTATTCCTGTGCTGAGATAGAGGCTGCTCCAACCTGCTGTAAAATGCTTGATTTCGAGAGTGATCGAAACTAATGAAAACATTGCTGGGGTAAAACCTAAAGGGAAAGGCCTAGCACCAAATTGCATTGGCCATCTGATCTAACTTCTGGAGGCAGTCAAAATCAGTATTTGAATTCTTCCCTACCTTATTCCTGTGCTGAGATACAGGCTGCTCCAACCTGCTGTAAAATGCTTGATTTCGAGAGTGATCGAAACTAATGAAAACATTGTTGGGGTAAAACCCAAAGGGAAAGACCTAGCACCAAACACAATTTGCCATCTGATCTAACTTCTGGAGGCAGTCAAAATGAGTATTTGAATTCTTCCCTACCTTATTCCTGTGCTGAGATACAGGCTGCTCCAACCTGCTGTAAAATGCTTGATTTCGAGAGTGAGCGAAACTAATGAAAACATTGTTGGGGTAAAACCTAAAGGGAAAGGCCTAGCACCAAATTGCATTGGCCATCTGATCTAACTTCTGGAGGCAGTCAAAATGAGTATTTGAATTCTTCCCTACCTTATTCCTGTGCTGAGATACAGGCTGCTCCAACCTGCTGTAAAATGCTTGATTTCGAGAGTGAGCGAAACTAATGAAAACATTGTTGGGGTAAAACCTAAAGGGAAAGGCCTAGCACCAAATTGCATTGGCCATCTGATCTAACTTCTGGAGGCAGTCAAAATGATCCTTAGAATTCTTCCCTACCTTATTCCTGTGCTGAGATACAGGCTGCTCCAACCTGCTGTAAAATGCTTGATTTCGAGAGTGAGCGAAACTAATGAAAACATTGTTGGGGTAAAACCTAAAGGGAAAGGCCTAGCACCAAATTGCATTGGCCATCTGATCTAACTTCTGGAGGCAGTCAAAATGATCCTTAGAATTCTTCCCTACCTTATTCCTGTGCTGAGATACAGGCTGCTCCAACCTGCTGTAAAATGCTTGATTTCGAGAGTGAGCGAAACTAATGAAAACATTGCTAGGTTAAAACCTAAAGGGAAAGGCCTAGCACCAAATTGCATTGGCCATCTGATCTAACTTCTGGAGGCAGTCAAAATGAGTATTTGAATTCTTCCCTACCTTATTCCTGTGCTGAGATACAGGCTGCTCCAACCTGCTGTAAAATGCTTGATTTCGAGAGTGAGCGAAACTAATGAAAACATTGTTGGGGTAAAACCTAAAGGGAAAGGCCTAGCACCAAATTGCATTGGCCATCTCACCTAACTTCTGGAGGCAATCAAAATGATCCTTAGAATTCTTCCCTACCTTATTCCTGTGCTGAGATACAGGCTGCTCCAACCTGCTGTAAAATGCTTGATTTTGAGAGTGAGCGAAACTAATGAAAACATTGTTGGGGTAAAACCTAAAGGGAAAGGCCTAGCACCAAATTGCATTGGCCATCTGATCTAACTTCTGGAGGCAGTCAAAATGATCCTTAGAATTCTTCCCTACCTTATTCCTGTGCTGAGATACAGGCTGCTCCAACCTGCTGTAAAATGCTTGATTTCGAGAGTGAGCAAAACTAATGAAAACATTGTTGGGGTAAAACCTAAAGGGAAATGCCTAGCACCAAATTGCATTGGCCATCTGATCTAACTTCTGGAGGCAGTCAAAATGAGTATTTGAATTCTTCCCTACCTTATTCCTGTGCTGAGATACAGGCTGCTCCAACCTGCTGTAAAATGCTTGATTTCGAGAGTGAGCGAAACTAATGAAAACATTGTTGGGGTAAAACCTAAAGGGAAAGGCCTAGCACCAAATTGCATTGGCCATCTGATCTAACTTCTGGAGGCAGTCAAAATGATCCTTAGAATTCTTCCCTACCTTATTCCTGTGCTGAGATACAGGCTGCTCCAACCTGCTGTAAAATGCTTGATTTCGAGAGTGAGCAAAACTAATGAAAACATTGTTGGGGTAAAACCTAAAGGGAAATGCCTAGCAACAAATTGCATTGGCCATCTGATCTAACTTCTGGAGGCAGTCAAAATGAGTATTTGAATTCTTCCCTACCTTATTCCTGTGCTGAGATACAGGCTGCTCCAACCTGCTGTAAAATGCTTGATTTCGAGAGTGAGCGAAACTAATGAAAACATTGTTGGGGTAAAACCTAAAGAGAAAGACCTAGCACCAAATCCAATTTGCCATCTGATCTAACTTCTGGAGGCAGTCAAAATGATCCTTAGAATTCTTCCCTACTTTATTCCTGTGCTGAGATACAGGCTGCTCCAACCTGCTGTAAAATGCTTGATTTCGAGAGTGAGCGAAACTAATGAAAACATTGCTGGGGTAAAACCTAAAGGGAAAGGCCTAGCACCAAATTGCATTGGCCATCTGATCTAACTTCTGGAGGCAGTCAAAATGATCCTTGGAATTCTTCCCTACCTTATTCCTGTGCTGAGATACAGGCTGCTCCAACCTGCTGTAAAATGCTTGATTTCGAGAGTGATCGAAACTAATGAAAACATTGTTGGGGTAAAACCTAAAGGGAAAGGCCTAGCACCAAATTGCATTGGCCATCTGATCTAACTTCTGGAGGCAGTCAAAATGAGTATTTGAATTCTTCCCTACCTTATTCCTGTGCTGAGATACAGGCTGCTCCAACCTGCTGTAAAATGTTTGATTTCGAGAGTGAGCGAAACTAATGAAAACATTGTTGGGGTAAAACATAAAGGGAAAGACCTAGCACCAAATTGCATTGGCCATCTGATCTAACTTCTGGAGGCAGTCAAAATGATCCTTAGAATTCTTCCCTACCTTATTCCTGTGCTGAGATACAGGCTGCTCCAACCTGCTGTAAAATGCTTGATTTTGAGAGTGAGCGAAACTAATGAAAACATTGTTGGGGTAAAACCTAAAGGGAAAGGCCTAGCACCAAATTGCATTGGCCATCTGATCTAACTTCTGGAGGCAGTCAAAATGAGTATTTGAATTCTTCCCTACCTTATTCCTGTGCGGAGATACAGGCTGCCCCAACCTGCTGTAAATGCTTGATTTCGAGAGTGAGCGAAAACTAATGAAAACATTGTTGGGGTAAAAACTTAAAGGGAAAGACCTAGCACCAAATCCAATTTGCCATCTGATCTAACTTCTGGAGGCAGTCAAAATGATCCTTAGAATTCTTCCCTACCTTATTCCTGTGCTGAGATACAGGCTGCTCCAACCTGCTGTAAAATGCTTGATTTCGAGAGTGAAGCGAAACTAATGAAAACATTGTTGGGAGTAAAACCTAAAGGGAAAGGCCTAGCCACCAAATTGCATTGGCCATCTGATCTAACTTCTGGAGGCAGTCAAAATGATCCTTAGAATTCTTCCCTACCTTATTCCTGTGCTGAGATACAGGCTGCTCCAACCTGCTGTAAAATGCTTGATTTCGAGAGTGAGCGAAACTAATGAAAACATTGTTGGGGTAAAACCTAAGGGAAAGGCCTAGCAACAAATTGCATTGGCCATCTGATCTAACTTCTGGAGGCAGTCCAAAATGAGTATTTGAATTCTTCCCTACCTTATTCCTGTGCTGAGATACAGGCTGCTCCAACCTGCTGTAAAATGTTTGATTTCGAGAGTGAGCGAAACTAATGAAAACATTGTTGGGGGTAAAACATAAAGGGAAAGACCTAGCACCAAATTCCATTGGCCATCTGATCTAACTTCTGGAGGCAGTCAAAATGATCCTTAGAATTCTTCCCTACCTTATTCCTGTGCTGAGATACAGGCTGCTCCAACCTGCTGTAAAATGCTTGATTTCGAGAGTGATCGAAACTAATGAAAACATTGTTGGGGTAAAACCTATAGGGAAAGGCCTAGCACCAAATTGCATTGGCCATCTGATCTAACTTCTGGAGGCAGTCAAAATGAGTATTTGAATTCTTCCCTACCTTATTCCTGTGCTGAGATACAGGCTGCTCCAAAACCTGCTGTAAAATGCTTGATTTCGAGAGTGAGCGAAAACTAATGAAAACATTGTTGGGGTAAAAAAAGGGAAAGACCTAGCACCAAATTGCATTGGCCATCTGATCTAACTTCTGGAGGCAGTCAAAATGATCCTTAGAATTCTTCCCTACCTTATTCCTGTGCTGAGATACAGGCTGCTCCAACCTGCTGTAAATGCTTGATTTTGAGAGTGAGCGAAACTAATGAAAACATTGTTGGGGTAAAACCTAAAGGGAAAGGCCTAGCACCAAATTGCATTGGCCATCTGATCTAACTTCTGGAGGCAGTCAAAATTAGTATTTGAATTCTTCCCTACCTTATTCCTGTGCGGAGATACAGGCTGCTCCAACCTGCTGTAAAATGCTTGATTTCGAGAGTGAGCGAAACTAATGAAAACATTGTTGGGGTAAAACTTAAAGGGAAAGACCTAGCACCAAATCCAAATTTGCCATCTGATCTAACTTCTGGAGGCAGTCAAAATGATCCTTAGAATTCTTCCCTACCTTATTCCTGTGCTGAGATACAGGCTGCTCCAACCTGCTGTAAAATGCTTGATTTCGAGAGTGAGCGAAACTAATGAAAACCATTGTTGGGGTAAAACCCAAAGGGAAAGGCCTAGCACCAAATTGCATTGGCCATCTGCTCTAACTTCTGGAGGCAGTCAAAATGATCTTAGAATTCTTCCCTACCTTATTCCTGTGCTGAGATACAGGCTGCTCCAACCTGCTGTAAAATGCTTGATTTCGAGAGTGAGCGAAACTCATGAAAACATTGCTGAGGTAAAACCTAATGGGAAAGGCCTAGCACCAAATTGCATTGGCCATCTGATCTAACTTCTGGAGGCAGTGAAAATGAGTATTTGAATTCTTCCCTACCTTATTCCTGTGCTGAGATACAGGCTGCTCCAACCTGCTGTAAAATGCTTGATTTCGAGAGTGATAAAAACTAATGAAAACATTGTTGGCGAAAAGCCTAAAGGGAAAGGCCTAGCACCAAATTGCATTGGCCATCTGATCTAACTTCTGGAGGCAGTCAAAATGATCCTTATAATTCTTCCCTACCTTATTCCTGTGCTGAGATACAGGCTGCTCCAACCTGCTGTAAAATGCTTGATTTCGAGAGTGATCGAAACTAATGAAAACATTGTTGGGGTAAAACCTAAAGGGAAAGGCCTAGCACCAAATTGCATTGGCCATCTGATCTAACTTCTGGAGGCAGTCAAAATGAGTATTTGAATTCTTCCCTACCTTATTCCTGTGCTGAGATACAGGCTGCTCCAACCTGCCGTAAAATGCTTGATTTTGAGAGTGATCAAAACTAATGAAAACATTGTTGGGGTAAAACCTAAAGGGAAAGGCCTAGCACCAAATTGCATTGGCCATCTGATCTAACTTCTGGAGGCAGTCAAAATGATCCTTAGAATTCTTCCCTACCTTATTCCTGTGCTGAGATACAGGCTGCTCCAACCTGCTGTAAAATGCTTGATTTCGAGAGTGAGCGAAACTAATGAAAACATTGTTCGGGTAAAACCTAAAGGGAAAGACCTGCCACCAAATACAATTTGCCATCTGATCTAACTTCTGGAGGCAGTCAAAATGATCCTTAGAATTCTTCCCTACCTTATTCCTGTGCTGAGATACAGGCTGCTCCAACCTGCTGTAAAATGCTTGATTTCGAGAGTGAGCGAAACTAATGAAAACATTGTTGGGGTAAAACCTAAAGGGAAAGACCTAGCACCAAATCCAATTTGCCATCTGATCTAACTTCTGGAGGCAGTCAAAATGATCCTTAGAATTCTTCCCTACCTTATTCCTGTGCTGAGATACAGGCTGCTCCAACCTGCTGTAAAATGCTTGATTTCGAGAGTGAGCGAAACTAATGAAAACATTGCTGGGGTAAAACCTAAAGGGAAAGGCCTAGCACCAAATTGCATTGGCCATCTGATCTAACTTCTGGAGGCAGTCAAAATGAGTATTTGAATTCTTCCCTACCTTATTCCTGTGCTGAGATACAGGCTGCTCCAACCTGCTGTAAAATGCTTGATTTCGAGAGTGATCAAAACTAATGAAAACATTGTTGTCGAAAAACCTAAAGGGAAAGGCCTAGCACCAAATTGCATTGGCCATCTGATCTAACTTCTGGAGGCAGTCGAAATGATCCTTAGAATTCTTCCCTACCTTATTCCTGTGCTGAGATACAGGCTGCTCCAACCTGCTGTAAAATGCTTGATTTCGAGAGTGAGCGAAACTAATGAAAACATTGTTGGGGTAAAACCTAAAGGGAAAGACCTAGCACCAAATTGCATTGGCCATCTGATCTAACTTCTGGAGGCAGTCAAAATGATCCTTAGAATTCTTCCCTACCTTATTCCTGTGCTGAGATACAGGCTGCTCCAACCTGCTGTAAAATGCTTGATTTTGAGAGTGAGCGAAACTAATGAAAACATTGTTGGGGTAAAACCTAAAGGGAAAGGCCTAGCACCAAATTGCATTGGCCATCTGATCTAACTTCTGGAGGCAGTCAAAATGAGTATTTGAATTCTTCCCTACCTTATTCCTGTGCTGAGATACAGGCTGCTCCAACCTGCCGTAAAATGCTTGATTTTGAGAGTGATCAAAACTAATGAAAACATTGTTGGGGTAAAACCTAAAGGGAAAAGGCCTAGCACCAAATTGCATTGGCCATCTGATCTAACTTCTGGAGGCAGTCAAAATGATCCTTAGAATTCTTCCCTACCTTATTCCTCTGCTGAGATACAGGCTGCTCCAACCTGCTGTAAAATGCTTGATTTCGAGAGTGAGCGAAACTAATGAAAAACATTGTTCAGGTAAAACCTAAAGGGAAAGACCTGGCACCAAATACAATTTGCCATCTGATCTAACTTCTGGAGGCAGTCAAAATGATCCTTAGAATTCTTCCCTACCTTATTCCTGTGCTGAGATACAGGCTGCTCCAACCTGCTGTAAAATGCTTGATTTCGAGAGTGAGCGAAACTAATGAAAACATTGTTGGGGTAAAACCTAAAGGGAAAGACCTAGCACCAAATACAATTTGCCATCTGATCTAACTTCTGGAGGCAGTCAAAATGATCCTTAGAATTCTTCCCTACCTTATTCCTGTGCTGAGATACAGGCTGCTCCAACCTGCTGTAAAATGCTTGATTTCGAGAGTGATCAAAACTAATGAAAACATTGCTGGGGGTAAAACCTAAAGGGAAAGGCCTAGCACCAAATTGCATTGGCCATCTGATCTAAACTTCTGGAGGCAGTCAAAATGATCCTTAGAATTCTTCCCTACCTTATTCCTGTGCTGAGATACAGGCTGCTCCAACCTGCTGTAAAATGCTTGATTTCGAGAGTGATCAAAACTAATGAAAACATTGTTGTCGAAAAACCTAAAGGGAAAGGCCTAGCACCAAATTGCATTGGCCATCTGATCTAACTTCTGGAGGCAGTCGAAATGATCCTTAGAATTCTTCCCTACCTTATTCCTCTGCTGAGATACAGGCTGCTCCAACCTGCTGTAAAATGCTTGATTTCGAGAGTGAGCGAAACTAATGAAAACATTGTTGGGGTAAAACCTAAAGGGAAAGACCTAGCACCAAATCCAATTTGCCATCTGATCTAACTTCTGGAGGCAGTCAAAATGATCCTTAGAATTCTTCCCTACCTTATTCCTGTGCTGAGATACAGGCTGCTCATCCTGCTGTAAAATGCTTGATTTCGAGAGTGATCAAAACTAATGAAAACATTGTTGGGGTAAAACCTAAAGGGAAAGGCCTAGCACCAAATTCCATTGGCCATCTGATCTAACTTCTGGAGGCAGTCAAAATGAGTATTTGAATTCTTCCCTACCTTATTCCTGTGCTGAGATACAGGCTGCTCCAACCTGCTGTAAAATGCTTGATTTCGAGAGTGATCAAAACTAATGAAAACATTGTTGGCAAAAAACCTAAAGAGAAAGGCCTAGCACCAAATTGCATTGGCCATCTGATCTAACTTCTGGAGGCAGTCAAAATGAGTATTTGAATTCTTCCCCTACCTTATTCCTGTGCTGAGATACAGACTGCTCCAACCTGCTGTAAAATGCTTGATTTCGAGAGTGAGCGAAACTAATGAAAACATTGTTGGGGTAAAACCTAAAGGGAAAGACCTTGCACCAAATACAATTTGCCATCTGATCTAACTTCTGGAGGCAGTCAAAATGATCCTGAGAATTCTTCCCTACCTTATTCCTGTGCTGAGATACAGGCTGCTCCAACCTGCTGTAAAATGCTTGATTTCGAGAGTGAGCGAAACTAATGAAAACATTGTTGGGGTAAAACCTAAAGGGAAAGACCTAGCACCAAATCCAATTTGCCATCTGATCTAACTTCTGGAGGCAGTCAAAATGATCCTTAGAATTCTTCCCTACCTTATTCCTGTGCTGAGATACAGGCTGCTCCAACCTGCTGTAAAATGCTTGATTTCGAGAGTGATCGAAACTAATGAAAACATTGTTGGGGTAAAACCTAAAGGGAAAGACCTAGCACCAAATTGCATTGGCCATCTGATCTAACTTCTGGAGGCAGTCAAAATGATCCTTAGAATTCTTCCCTACCTTATTCCTCTGCTGAGATACAGGCTGCTCCAACCTGCTGTAAAATGCTTGATTTCGAGAGTGAGCGAAACTAATGAAAACATTGTTGGGGTAAAACCTAAAGGGAAAGACCTGGCACCAAATACAATTTGCCATCTGATCTAACTTCTGGAGGCAGTCAAAATGATCCTTAGAATTCTTCCCTACCTTATTCCTGTGCTGAGATACAGGCTGCTCCAACCTGCTGTAAAATGCTTGATTTCGAGAGTGAGCGAAACTAATGAAAACATTGTTGGGGTAAAACCTAAAGGGAAAGACCTAGCACCAAATCCAATTTGCCATCTGATCTAACTTCTGGAGGCAGTCAAAATGATCCTTAGAATTCTTCCCTACCTTATTCCTGTGCTGAGATGCAGGCTGCTCCAACCTGCTGTAAAATGCTTGATTTCGAGAGTGAGCGAAACTAATGAAAACATTGTTGGGGTAAAACCTAAAGGGAAAGACCTAGCACCAAATTCCATTGGCCATCTGATCTAACTTCTGGAGGCAGTCAAAATGGTCCTTAGAATTCTTCCCTACCTTATTCCTGTGCTGAGATACAGGCTGCTCCAACCTGCTGTAAAATGCTTGATTTCGAGAGTGAGCGAAACTAATGAAAACATTGCTGGGGTAAAACCTAAAGGGAAAGACCTAGCACCAAATCCAATTTGCCATCTGATCTAACTTCTGGAGGCAGTCAAAATGATCCTTAGAATTCTTCCCTACCTTATTCCTGTGCTGAGATACAGGCTGCTCCAACCTGCTGTAAAATGCTTGATTTCGAGAGTGAGCGAAACTAATGAAAACATTGTTGGGGTAAAACCTAAAGGGAAAGACCTAGCACCAAATACAATTTGCCATCTGATCTAACTTCTGGAGGCAGTCAAAATGATCCTTAGAATTCTTCCCTACCTTATTCCTGTGCTGAGATACAGGCTGCTCCAACCTGCTGTAAAATGCTTGATTTCGAGAGTGAGCGAAACTAATGAAAACATTGTTGGGGTAAAACCTAAAGGGAAAGACCCAGCACCAAATACAATTTGCCACCTTATCTAACTTCTGGAGGCAGTCAAAATGAGTATTTGAATTCTTCCCTACCTTATTCCTGTGCTGAGATACAGGCTGCTCCAACCTGCTGTAAAATGCTTGATTTCGAGAGTGATCGAAACTAATGAAAACATTGCTGGGGTAAAAGCTAAAGGGAAAGGCCTAGCACCAAATTGCATTGGCCATCTGATCTAACTTCTGGAGGCAGTCAAAATGAGTATTTGAATTCTTCCCTACCTTATTCCTGTGCTGAGATACAGTCTGCTCCAACCTGCTGTAAAATGCTTGATTTTGAGAGTGAGCGAAACTAATGAAAACATTGTTGGGGTAAAACCTAAAGTGAAAGGCCTAGCACCAAATCCAATTTGCCATCTGATCTAACTTCTGGAGGCAGTCAAAATGATCCTTAGAATTCTTCCCTACCTTATTCCTGTGCTGAGATACAGGCTGCTCCAACCTGCTGTAAAATGCTTGATTTCGAGAGTGATCGAAACTAATGAAAACATTGCTGGGGTAAAACCTAAAGGGAAATGCCTAGCACCAAATTGCATTGGCCATCTGATCTAACTTCTGGAGGCAGTCAAAATGAGTATTTGAATTCTTCCCTACCTTATTCCTGTGCTGAGATACAGGCTGCTCCAACCTGCTGTAAAATGCTTGATTTCGAGAGTGAGCGAAACTAATGAAAACATTGTTGGGGTAAAACCTAAAGGGAAAGACCTAGCACCAAATACAATTTGCCATCTGATCTAACTTCTGGAGGCAGTCAAAATGATCCTTAGAATTCTTCCCTACCTTATTCCTGTGCTGAGATACAGGCTGCTCCAACCTGCTGTAAAATGCTTGATTTCGAGAGTGAGCGAAACTAATGAAAACATTGCTGGGGTAAAACCTAAAGGGAAAGGCCTAGCACCAAATTGCATTGGCCATCTGATCTAACTTCTGGAGGCAGTCAAAATGATCCTTAGAATTCTTCCCTACCTTATTCCTGTGCTGAGATACAGGCTGCTCCAACCTGCTGTAAAATGCTTGATTTCGAGAGTGAGCAAAACTAATGAAAACATTGTTGGGGTAAAACCTAAAGGGAAAGGCCTAGCACCAAATTGCATTGGCCATCTGATCTAACTTCTGGAGGCAGTCAAAATGATCCTTAGAATTCTTCCCTACCTTATTCCTGTGCTGAGATACAGGCTGCTCCAACCTGCTGTAAAATGCTTGATTTCGAGAGTGATCGAAACTAATGAAAACATTGTTGGGGTAAAACCTAAAGGGAAAGACCTAGCACCAAATCCAATTTGCCATCTGATCTAACTTCTGGAGGCAGTCAAAATGATCCTTAGAATTCTTCCCTACCTTATTCCTGTGCTGAGATACAGGCTGCTCCAACCTGCTGTAAAAAGCTTGATTTCGAGAGTGAGCGAAACTAATGAAAACATTGCTGGGGTAAAACCTAAAGGGAAAGGCCTAGCACCAAATTTCATTGGCCATCTGATCTAACTTCTGGAGGCAGTCAAAATGATCCTTAGAATTCTTCCCTACCTTATTCCTGTGCTGAGATACAGGCTGCTCCAACCTGCTGTAAAATGCTTGATTTCGAGAGTGAGCGAAACTAATGAAAACATTGCTGGGGTAAAACCTAAAGGGAAAGGCCTAGCACCAAATTGCATTGGCCATCTGACCTAAATTCTGGAGGCAATCAAAATGATCCTTAGAATTCTTCCCTACCTTATTCCTGTGCTGAGATACAGGCTGCTCCAACCTGCTGTAAAATGCTTGATTTTGAGAGTGATCGAAACTAATGAAAACATTGTTGGGGTAAAACCTAAAGAGAAAGACCTAGCACCAAATCCAATTTGCCATCTGATCTAACTTCTGGAGGCAGTCAAAATGATCCTTAGAATTCTTCCCTACCTTATTCCTGTGCTGAGATACAGGCTGCTCCAACCTGCTGTAAAATGCTTGATTTCGAGAGTGATCGAAACTAATGAAAACATTGCTGGGGTAAAACCTAAAGGGAAAGGCCTAGCACCAAATTGCATTGGCCATTTGATCTAACTTCTGGAGGCAGTCAAAATGATCCTTAGAATTCTTCCCTACCTTATTCCTGTGCTGAGATACAGGCTGCTCCAACCTGCTGTAAAATGCTTGATTTCGAGAGTGAGCGAAACTAATGAAAACATTGTTGGGGTAAAACCCAAAGGGAAAGGCCTAGCACCAAATTGCATTGGCCATCTGATCTAACTTCTGGAGGCAGTCAAAATGATCCTTAGAATTCTTCCCTACCTTATTCCTGTGCTGAGATACAGGCTGCTCCAACCTGCTGTAAAATGCTTGATTTCGAGAGTGAGCGAAACTAATGAAAACATTGTTGGGGTAAAACCTAAAGGGAAAGACCTAGCACCAAATCCAATTTGCCATCTGATCTAACTTCTGGAGGCAGTCAAAATGATCCTTAGAATTCATCCCTACCTTATTCCTGTGCTGAGATACAGGCTGCTCCAACCTGCTGTAAAATGCTTGATTTCGAGAGTGATCGAAACTAATGAAAACATTGCTGGGGTAAAACCTAAAGGGAAATGCCTAGCACCAAATTGCATTGGCCATCTCATCTAACTTCTGGAGGCAGTCAAAATGAGTATTTGAATTCTTCCCTACCTTATTCCTGTGCTGAGATACAGGCTGCTCCAACCTGCTGTAAAATGCTTGATTTCGAGGGTGATCGAAACTAATGAAAACATTGTTGGGGTAAAATTTAAAGGGAAAGGCCTAGCACCAAATTGCATTGGCCATCTGATCTAACTTCTGGAGGCAGTCAAAATGATCCTTAGAATTCTTCCCTACCTTATTCCTGTGCTGAGATACAGGCTGCTCCAACCTGCTGTAAAATGCTTGATTTCGAGAGTGATCGAAACTAATGAAAACATTGTTGGGGTAAAACCTAAAGAGAAAGACCTAGCACCAAATCCAATTTGCCATCTGATCTAACTTCTGGAGGCAGTCAAAATGATCCTTAGAATTCTTCCCTACCTTATTCCTGTGCTGAGATACAGGCTGCTCCAACCTGCTGTAAAATGCTTGATTTCGAGAGTGATCGAAACTAATGAAAACATTGCTGGGGTAAAACCTAAAGGGAAAGGCCTAGCACCAAATTGCATTGGCCATTTGATCTAACTTCTGGAGGCAGTCAAAATGATCCTTAGAATTCTTCCCTACCTTATTCCTGTGCTGAGATACAGGCTGCTCCAACCTGCTGTAAAATGCTTGATTTCGAGAGTGAGCGAAACTAATGAAAACATTGTTGGGGTAAAACCTAAAGGGAAAGGCCTAGCACCAAATTGCATTGGCCATCTGATCTAACTTCTGGAGGCAGTCAAAATGATCCTTAGAATTCTTCCCTACCTTATTCCTGTGCTGAGATACAGGCTGCTCCAACCTGCTGTAAAATGCTTGATTTCGAGAGTGATCGAAACCAATGAAAACATTGTTGGGGTAAAACCTAAAGGGAAAGGCCTAGCACCAAATTCCATTGGCCATCTGATCTAACTTCTGGAGGCAGTCAAAATGATCCTTAGAATTCTTCCCTACCTTATTCCTGTGCTGAGATACAGGCTGCTCCAACCTGCTATAAAATGCTTGATTTCGAGAGTGAGCGAAACTAATGAAAACATTGTTGGGGTAAAACCTAAAGGGAAAGACATAGCACCAAATACAATTTGCCATCTGATCTAACTTCTGGAGGCAGTCAAAATGAGTATTTGAATTCTTCCCTACCTTATTCCTGTGCTGAGATACAGGCTGCTCCAACCTGCTGTAAAATGCTTGATTTCGAGAGTGAGCGAAACTAATGAAAACATTGTTGGGGTAAAACCCAAAGGGAAAGGCCTAGCACCAAATTGCATTGGCCATCTGATCTAACTTCTGGAGGCAGTCAAAATGATCCTTAGAATTCTTCCCTACCTTATTCCTGTGCTGAGATACAGGCTGCTCCAACCTGCTGTAAAATGCTTGATTTCGAGAGTGAGCGAAACTAATGAAAACATTGTTGGGGTAAAACCTAAAGGGAAAGGCCTAGCACCAAATTCCATTGGCCATCTGATCTAACTTCTGGAGGCAGTCAAAATGAGTATTTCAATTCTTCCCTACCTTATTCCTGTGCTGAGATACAGGCTGCTCCAACCTGCTGTAAAATGCTTGATTTCGAGAGTGAGAGAAACTAATGAAAACATTGTTGGGGTAAAACCTAAATGGAAAGGCCTAGCACCAAATTGCATTGGCCATCTGATCTAACTTCTGGAGGCAGTCAAAATGAGTATTTGAATTCTTCCCTACCTTATTCCTGTGCTGAGATACAGGCTGCTCCAACCTGCTGTAAAATGCTTGATTTCGAGAGTGAGCGAAACTAATGAAAACATTGTTGGGGTAAAACCTAAAGGGAAAGGCCTAGCACCAAATTGCATTGGCCATCTGATCTAACTTCTGGAGGCAGTCAAAATGATCCTTAGAATTCTTCCCTACCTTATTCCTGTGCTGAGATACAGGCTGCTCCAACCTGCTGTAAAATGCTTGATTTCGAGAGTGATCGAAACCAATGAAAACATTGTTGGGGTAAAACCTAAAGGGAAAGGCCTAGCACCAAATTCCATTGGCCATCTGATCTAACTTCTGGAGGCAGTCAAAATGATCCTTAGAATTCTTCCCTACCTTATTCCTGTGCTGAGATACAGGCTGCTCCAACCTGCTATAAAATGCTTGATTTCGAGAGTGAGCGAAACTAATGAAAACATTGTTGGGGTAAAACCTAAAGGGAAAGACATAGCACCAAATACAATTTGCCATCTGATCTAACTTCTGGAGGCAGTCAAAATGAGTATTTGAATTCTTCCCTACCTTATTCCTGTGCTGAGATACAGGCTGCTCCAACCTGCTGTAAAATGCTTGATTTCGAGAGTGAGCGAAACTAATGAAAACATTGTTGGGGTAAAACCCAAAGGGAAAGGCCTAGCACCAAATTGCATTGGCCATCTGATCTAACTTCTGGAGGCAGTCAAAATGATCCTTAGAATTCTTCCCTACCTTATTCCTGTGCTGAGATACAGGCTGCTCCAACCTGCTGTAAAATGCTTGATTTCGAGAGTGAGCGAAACTAATGAAAACATTGTTGGGGTAAAACCTAAAGGGAAAGGCCTAGCACCAAATTCCATTGGCCATCTGATCTAACTTCTGGAGGCAGTCAAAATGAGTATTTCAATTCTTCCCTACCTTATTCCTGTGCTGAGATACAGGCTGCTCCAACCTGCTGTAAAATGCTTGATTTCGAGAGTGAGAGAAACTAATGAAAACATTGTTGGGGTAAAACCTAAATGGAAAGGCCTAGCACCAAATTGCATTGGCCATCTGATCTAACTTCTGGAGGCAGTCAAAATGAGTATTTGAATTCTTCCCTACCTTATTCCTGTGCTGAGATACAGGCTGCTCCAACCTGCTGTAAAATGCTTGATTTCGAGAGTGAGCGAAACTAATGAAAACATTGCTGGGGTAAAACCTAAAGGGAAAGGCCTAGCACCAAATTGCATTGGCCATCTGATCTAACTTCTGGAGGCAGTCAAAATGAGTATTTGAATTCTTCCCTACCTTATTCCTGTGCTGAGATACAGGCTGCTCCAACCTGCTGTAAAATGCTTCATTTCGAGAGTGAGCGAATCTAATGAAAACATTGTTGGGGTAAAACCTAAAGGGAAAGGCCTAGCACCAAATTCCATTGGCCATCTGATCTAACTTCTGGAGGCAGTCAAAATGAGTATTTGAATTCTTCCCTACCTTATTCCTGTGCTGAGATACAGGCTGCTCCAACCTGCTGTAAAATGCTTGATTTCGAGAGTGAGCGAAACTAATGAAAACATTGTTGGGGTAAAACCTAAAGGGAAAGACCTAGCACCAAATCCAATTTGCCATCTGATCTAACTTCGGGAGGCAGTCAAAATGATCCTTAGAATTCTTCCCTACCTTATTCCTGTGCTGAGATACAGGCTGCTCCAACCTGCTGTAAAATGCTTGATTTCGAGAGTGATCAAAACTAATGAAAACATTGTTGGGGTAAAACCTAAAGGGAAAGACCTAGCACCAAATACAATTTGCCATCTGATCTAACTTCTGGAGGCAGTCAAAATGATCCTTAGAATTCTTCCCTACCTTATTCCTGTGCTGAGATACAGGCTGCTCCAACCTGCTGTAAAATGCTTGATTTCGAGAGTGAGCGAAACTAATGAAAACATTGTTGGGGTAAAACCTAAAGGGAAAGACCTAGCACCAAATACAATTTGCCATCTGATCTAACTTCTGGAGGCAGTCAAAATGATCCTTAGAATTCTTCCCTACCTTATTCCTGTGCTGAGATACAGGCTGCTCCAACCTGCTGTAAAATGCTTGAAATCGAGAGTGAGCGAAACTAATGAAAACATTGTTGGGGTAAAACCTAAAGGGAAAGACCTAGCACCAAATACAATTTGCCATCTGATCTAACTTCTGGAGGCAGTCACAATGAGTATTTGAATTCTTCCCTACCTTATTCCTGTGCTGAGATACAGGCTGCTCCAACCTGCTGTAAAATGCTTGATTTCGAGAGTGAGCGAAACTAATGAAAACATTGTTGGGGTAAAACCTAAAGGGAAAGACCTAGCACCAAATTTCATTGGCCATCTGATCTAACTTCTGGAGGAAGTCAAAATGAGTATTTGAATTCTTCCCTACCTTATTCCTGTGCTGAGATACAGGCTGCTCCAACCTGCTGTAAAATGCTTGATTTCGAGGATGAGCGAAACTAATGAAAACATTGTTGGGGTAAAACCTAAAGGGAAAGACCTAGCACCAAATACAATTTGCCATCTGATCTAACTTCTGGAGGCAGTCAAAATGATCCTTAGAATTCTTCCCTACCTTATTCCTGTGCTGAGATACAGGCTGCTCCAACCTGCTGTAAAATGCTTGATTTCGAGAGTGAGCGAAACTAATGAAAACATTGTTGGGGTAAAACCTAAAGGGAAAGACCTAGCACCAAATCCAATTTGCCATCTGATCTAACTTCTGGAGGCAGTCAAAATGATCCTTAGAATTCTTCCCTACCTTATTCCTGTGCTGAGATACAGGCTGCTCCAACCTGCCGTAAAATTTTTGATTTCGAGAGTGAGCGAAACTAATGAAAACATTGTTGGGGTAAAACCTAAAGGGAAAGACCTAGCACCAAATTCCATTGGCCATCTGATCTAACTTCTGGAGGCAGTCAAAATGAGTATTTGAATTCTTCCCTACTTTATTCCTGTGCTGAGATACAGGCTGCTCCAACCTGCTGTAAAATGCTTGATTTCGAGAGTGAGCGAAACTAATGAAAACATTGTTGGGGTAAAACCTAAAGGGAAAGGCCTAGCACCAAATTGCATTGGCCATCTGACCTAACTTCTGGAGGCAATCAAAATGATCCTTAGAATTCTTCCCTACCTTATTCCTGTGCTGAGATACAGGCTGCTCCAACCTGGTGTAAAATGCTTGATTTTGAGAGTGAGCGAAACTGATGAAAACATTGTTGGGGTAAAACCTAAAGGGAAAGGCCTAGCACCAAATTGCATTGGCCATCTGATCTAACTTCTGGAGGCAGTCAAAATGAGTATTTGAATTCTTCCCTACCTTATTCCTGTGCTGAGATACAGGCTGCTCCAACCTGCTGTAAAATGCTTGATTTCGAGAGTGATCGAAACTAATGAAAACATTGTTGGGGTAAAACCTAAAGGGAAAGACCTAGCACCAAATACAATTTGCCATCTGATCAAACTTCTGGAGGCAGTCAAAATGATCCTTAGAATTCTTCCCTACCTTATTCCTGTGCTGAGATACAGGCTGCTCCAACCTGCTGTAAAATGCTTGATTTCGAGAGTGATCGAAACTAATGAAAACATTGCTGGGGTAAAACCTAAAGGGAAAGGCCTAGCACCAAATTGCATTGGCCATTTGATCTAACTTCTGGAGGCAGTCAAAATGATCCTTAGAATTCTTCCCTACCTTATTCCTGTGCTGAGATACAGGCTGCTCCAACCTGCTGTAAAATGCTTGATTTCGAGAGTGATCGAAACCAATGAAAACATTGTTGGGGTAAAACCTAAAGGGAAAGGCCTTGCACCAAATTCCATTGGCCATCTGATCTAACTTCTGGAGGCAGTCAAAATGATCCTTAGAATTCTTCCCTACCTTATTCCTGTGCTGAGATACAGGCTGCTCCAACCTGCTGTAAAATGCTTGATTTCGAGAGTGAGCGAAACTAATGAAAACATTGTTGGGGTAAATCCTAAAGGGAAAGACCTAGCACCAAATACAATTTGCCATCTGATCTAACTTCTGGAGGCAGTCAAAATGAGTATTTGAATTCTTCCCTACCTTATTCCTCTGCTGAGATACAGGCTGCTCCAACCTGCTGTAAAATGCTTGATTTCGAGAGTGAGCGAAACTAATGAAAACATTGTTGGGGTAAAACCTAAAGGGAAAGACCTAGCACCAAATTGCATTGGCCATCTGATCTAACTTCTGGAGGCAGTCAAAATGAGTATTTGAATTCTTCCCTACCTTATTCCTGTGCTGAGATACAGGCTGCTCCAACCTGCTGTAAAATGCTTGATTTCGAGAGTGAGCGAAACTAATGAAAACATTGTTGGGGTAAAACCCAAAGGGAAAGGCCTAGCACCAAATTGCATTGGCCATCTGATCTAACTTCTGGAGGCAGTCAAAATGATCCTTAGAATTCTTCCCTACCTTATTCCTGTGCTGAGATACAGGCTGCTCCAACCTGCTGTAAAATGCTTGATTTCGTGAGTGAGCGAAACTAATGAAAACATTGTTGGGGTAAAACCTAAAGGGAAAGACCTAGCACCAAATTGCATTGGCCATCTGATCTAACTTCTGGAGGCAGTCAAAATGAGTATTTCAATTCTTCCCTACCTTATTCCTGTGCTGAGATACAGGCTGCTCCAACCTGCTGTAAAATGCTTGATTTCGAGAGTGAGCGAAACTAATGAAAACATTGTTGGGGTAAAACCTAAAGGGAAAGGCCTAGCACCAAATTGCATTGGCCATCTGATCTAACTTCTGGAGGCAGTCAAAATGAGTATTTCAATTCTTCCCTACCTTATTCCTGTGCTGAGATACAGGCTGCTCCAACCTGCTGTAAAATGCTTGATTTCGAGAGTGATCGAAACTAATGAAAACATTGCTGGGGTAAAACCTAAAGGGAAAGGCCTAGCACCAAATTGCATTGGCCATCTGATCTAACTTCTGGAGGCAGTCAAAATGAGTATTTGAATTCTTCCCTACCTTATTCCTGTGCTGAGATACAGGCTGCTCCAACCTGCTGTAAAATGCTTCATTTCGAGAGTGAGCGAATCTAATGAAAACATTGTTGGGGTAAAACCTAAAGGGAAAGGCCTAGCACAAAATTCCATTGGCCATCTGATCTAACTTCTGGAGGCAGTCAAAATGAGTATTTGAATTCTTCCCTACCTTATTCCTGTGCTGAGATACAGGCTGCTCCAACCTGCTGTAAAATGCTTGATTTCGAGAGTGAGCGAAACTAATGAAAACATTGTTGGGGTAAAACCTAAAGGGAAAGACCTAGCACCAAATCCAATTTGCCATCTGATCTAACTTCGGGAGGCAGTCAAAATGATCCTTAGAATTCTTCCCTACCTTATTCCTGTGCTGAGATACAGGCTGCTCCAACCTGCTGTAAAATGCTTGATTTCGAGAGTGAGCGAAACTAATGAAAACATTGTTGGGGTAAAACCTAAAGGGAAAGGCCTAGCACCAAATTGCATTGGCCATCTGATCTAACTTCTGGAGGCAGTCAAAATGATCCTTAGAATTCTTCCCTACCTTATTCCTGTGCTGAGATACAGGCTGCTCCAACCTGCTGTAAAATGCTTGATTTCGAGAGTGATCGAAACCAATGAAAACATTGTTGGGGTAAAACCTAAAGGGAAAGGCCTTGCACCAAATTCCATTGGCCATCTGATCTAACTTCTGGAGGCAGTCAAAATGATCCTTAGAATTCTTCCCTACCTTATTCCTGTGCTGAGATACAGGCTGCTCCAACCTGCTATAAAATGCTTGATTTCGAGAGTGAGCGAAACTAATGAAAACATTGTTGGGGTAAAACCTAAAGGGAAAGACATAGCACCAAATACAATTTGCCATCTGATCTAACTTCTGGAGGCAGTCAAAATGAGTATTTGAATTCTTCCCTACCTTATTCCTCTGCTGAGATACAGGCTGCTCCAACCTGCTGTAAAATGCTTGATTTCGAGAGTGAGCGAAACTAATGAAAACATTGTTGGGGTAAAACCCAAAGGGAAAGGCCTAGCACCAAATTGCATTGGCCATCTGATCTAACTTCTGGAGGCAGTCAAAATGATCCTTAGAATTCTTCCCTACCTTATTCCTGTGCTGAGATACAGGCTGCTCCAACCTGCTGTAAAATGCTTGATTTCGAGAGTGAGCGAAACTAATGAAAACATTGTTGGGGTAAAACCTAAAGGGAAAGGCCTAGCACCAAATTCCATTGGCCATCTGATCTAACTTCTGGAGGCAGTCAAAATGAGTATTTCAATTCTTCCCTACCTTATTCCTGTGCTGAGATACAGGCTGCTCCAACCTGCTGTAAAATGCTTGATTTCGAGAGTGAGAGAAACTAATGAAAACATTGTTGGGGTAAAACCTAAATGGAAAGGCCTAGCACCAAATTGCATTGGCCATCTGATCTAACTTCTGGAGGCAGTCAAAATGAGTATTTGAATTCTTCCCTACCTTATTCCTGTGCTGAGATACAGGCTGCTCCAACCTGCTGTAAAATGCTTGATTTCGAGAGTGATCGAAACTAATGAAAACATTAATGGGGTAAAACCTAAAGGGAAAGGCCTAGCACCAAATTGCATTGGCCATCTGATCTAACTTCTGGAGGCAGTCAAAATGAGTATTTGAATTCTTCCCTACCTTATTCCTGTGCTGAGATACAGGCTGCTCCAACCTGCTGTAAAATGCTTGATTTCGAGAGTGAGCGAATCTAATGAAAACATTGTTGGGGTAAAACCTAAAGGGAAAGGCCTAGCACCAAATTCCATTGGCCATCTGATCTAACTTCTGGAGGCAGTCAAAATGAGTATTTGAATTCTTCCCTACCTTATTCCTGTGCTGAGATACAGGCTGCTCCAACCTGCTGTAAAATGCTTGATTTCGAGAGTGAGCGAAACTAATGAAAACATTGTTGGGGTAAAACCTAAAGGGAAAGACCTAGCACCAAATACAATTTGCGATCTGATCTAACTTCGGGAGGCAGTCAAAATGATCCTTAGAATTCTTCCCTACCTTATTCCTGTGCTGAGATACAGGCTGCTCCAACCTGCTGTAAAATGCTTGATTTCGAGAGTGAGCGAAACTAATGAAAACATTGTTGGGGTAAAACCTAAAGGGAAAGACCTAGCACCAAATTGCATTGGCCATCTGATCTAACTTCTGGAGGCAGTCAAAATGATCCTTAGAATTCTTCCCTACCTTATTCCTGTGCTGAGATACAGGCTGCTCCAACCTGCTGTAAAATGCTTGATTTCGAGAGTGAGCGAAACTAATGAAAACATTGTTGGGGTAAAACCTAAAGGGAAAGACCTAGCACCAAATCCAATTTGCCATCTGATCTAACTTCTGGAGGCAGTCAAAATGATCCTTAGAATTCTTCCCTACCTTATTCCTGTGCTGAGATACAGGCTGCTCCAACCTGCTGTAAAATGCTTGATTTCGAGAGTGAGCGAAACTAATGAAAACATTGTTGGGGTAAAACCTAAAGGGAAAGACCTAGCACCAAATACAATTTGCCATCTGATCTAACTTCTGGAGGCAGTCAAAATGATCCTTAGAATTCTTCCCTACCTTATTCCTGTGCTGAGATACAGGCTGCTCCAACCTGCTGTAAAATGCTTGATTTCGAGAGTGAGCGAAACTAATGAAAACATTGTTGGGGTAAAACGTAAAGGGAAAGGCCTAGCACCAAATTGCATTGGCCATCTGACCTAACTTCTGGAGGCAATCAAAATGATCCTTAGAATTCTTCCCTACCTTATTCCTGTGCTGAGATACAGGCTGCTCCAACCTGCTGTAAAATGCTTGATTTTGAGAGTGAGCGAAACTGATGAAAACATTGTTGGGGTAAAACCTAAAGGGAAAGGCCTAGCACCAAATTGCATTGGCCATCTGATCTAACTTCTGGAGGCAGTCAAAATGAGTATTTGAATTCTTCCCTACCTTATTCCTGTGCTGAGATACAGGCTGCTCCAACCTGCTGTAAAATGCTTGATTTCGAGAGTGATCGAAACTAATGAAAACATTGTTGGGGTAAAACCTAAAGGGAAAGACCTAGCACCAAATACAATTTGCCATCTGATCAAACTTCTGGAGGCAGTCAAAATGATCCTTAGAATTCTTCCCTACCTTATTCCTGTGCTGAGATACAGGCTGCTCCAACCTGCTGTAAAATTTTTGATTTCGAGAGTGAGCGAAACTAATGAAAACATTGTTGGGGTAAAACCTAAAGGGAAAGACCTAGCACCAAATCCAATTTGCCATCTGATCTAACTTCTGGAGGCAGTCAAAATGATCCTTAGAATTCTTCCCTACCTTATTCCTGTGCTGAGATACAGGCTGCTCCAACCTGCTGTAAAATGCTTGATTTCGAGAGTGATCGAAACTAATGAAAACATTGCTGGGGTAAAACCTAAAGGGAAAGGCCTAGCACCAAATTGCATTGGCCATTTGATCTAACTTCTGGAGGCAGTCAAAATGATCCTTAGAATTCTTCCCTACCTTATTCCTGTGCTGAGATACAGGCTGCTCCAACCTGCTGTAAAATGCTTGATTTCGAGAGTGATCGAAACCAATGAAAACATTGTTGGGGTAAAACCTAAAGGGAAAGGCCTTGCACCAAATTCCATTGGCCATCTGATCTAACTTCTGGAGGCAGTCAAAATGATCCTTAGAATTCTTCCCTACCTTATTCCTGTGCTGAGATACAGGCTGCTCCAACCTGCTGTAAAATGCTTGATTTCGTGAGTGAGCGAAACTAATGAAAACATTGTTGGGGTAAAACCTAAAGGGAAAGACCTAGCACGAAATTGCATTGGCCATCTGATCTAACTTCTGGAGGCAGTCAAAATGAGTATTTCAATTCTTCCCTACCTTATTCCTGTGCTGAGATACAGGCTGCTCCAACCTGCTGTAAAATGCTTGATTTCGAGAGTGAGCGAAACTAATGAAAACATTGTTGGGGTAAAACCTAAAGGGAAAGGCCTAGCACCAAATTGCATTGGCCATCTGATCTAACTTCTGGAGGCAGTCAAAATGAGTATTTGAATTCTTCCCTACCTTATTCCTGTGCTGAGATACAGGCTGCTCCAACCTGCTGTAAAATGCTTGATTTCGAGAGTGAGCGAAACTAATGAAAACATTGTTGGGGTAAAACCCAAAGGGAAAGGCCTAGCACCAAATTGCATTGGCCATCTGATCTAACTTCTGGAGGCAGTCAAAATGATCCTTAGAATTCTTCCCTACCTTATTCCTGTGCTGAGATACAGGCTGCTCCAACCTGCTGTAAAATGCTTGATTTCGTGAGTGAGCGAAACTAATGAAAACATTGTTATGGTAAAACCTAAAGGGAAAGACCTAGCACCAAATTGCATTGGCCATCTGATCTAACTTCTGGAGGCAGTCAAAATGAGTATTTCAATTCTTCCCTACCTTATTCCTGTGCTGAGATACAGGCTGCTCCAACCTGCTGTAAAATGCTTGATTTCGAGAGTGAGCGAAACTAATGAAAACATTGTTGGGGTAAAACCTAAAGGGAAAGGCCTAGCACCAAATTGCATTGGCCATCTGATCTAACTTCTGGAGGCAGTCAAAATGAGTATTTCAATTCTTCCCTACCTTATTCCTGTGCTGAGATACAGGCTGCTCCAACCTGCTGTAAAATGCTTGATTTCGAGAGTGATCGAAACTAATGAAAACATTGCTGGGGTAAAACCTAAAGGGAAAGGCCTAGCACCAAATTGCATTGGCCATCTGATCTAACTTCTGGAGGCAGTCAAAATGAGTATTTGAATTCTTCCCTACCTTATTCCTGTGCTGAGATACAGGCTGCTCCAACCTGCTGTAAAATGCTTCATTTCGAGAGTGAGCGAATCTAATGAAAACATTGTTGGGGTAAAACCTAAAGGGAAAGGCCTAGCACCAAATTGCATTGGCCATCTGATCTAACTTCTGGAGGCAGTCAAAATGAGTATTTGAATTCTTCCCTACCTTATTCCTGTGCTGAGATACAGGCTGCTCCAACCTGCTGTAAAATGCTTGATTTCGAGAGTGAGCGAAACTAATGAAAACATTGTTGGGGTAAAACCTAAAGGGAAAGACCTAGCACCAAATCCAATTTGCCATCTGATCTAACTTCGGGAGGCAGTCAAAATGATCCTTAGAATTCTTCCCTACCTTATTCCTGTGCTGAGATACAGGCTGCTCCAACCTGCTGTAAAATGCTTGATTTCGAGAGTGAGCGAAACTAATGAAAACATTGTTGGGGTAAAACCTAAAGGGAAAGACCTAGCACCAAATCCAATTTGCCATCTGATCTAACTTCTGGAGGCAGTCAAAATGAGCCTTAGAATTCTTCCCTACCTTATTCCTGTGCTGAGATACAGGCTGCTCCAACCTGCTGTAAAATGCTTGAAATCGAGAGTGAGCGAAACTAATGAAAACATTGTTGGGGTAAAACCTAAAGGGAAAGACCTAGCACCAAATACAATTTGCCATCTGATCTAACTTCTGGAGGCAGTCACAATGAGTATTTGAATTCTTCCCTACCTTATTCCTGTGCTGAGATACAGGCTGCTCCAACCTGCTGTAAAATGCTTGATTTCGAGAGTGAGCGAAACTAATGAAAACATTGTTGGGGTAAAACCTAAAGAGAAAGACCTAGCACCAAATCCAATTTGCCATCTGATCTAACTTCTGGAGGCAGTCAAAATGATCCTTAGAATTCTTCCCTACCTTATTCCTGTGCTGAGATACAGGCTGCTCCAACCTGCTGTAAAATGCTTGATTTCGAGAGTGATCGAAACTAATGAAAACATTGTTGGGGTAAAACCTAAAGGGAAAGGCCTAGCACCAAATTGCATTGGCCATCTGATCTAACTTCTGGAGGCAGTCAAAATGATCCTTAGAATTCTTCCCTACCTTATTCCTGTGCTGAGATACAGGCTGCTCCAACCTGCTGTAAAATGCTTGATTTCGAGAGTGAGCGAAACTAATGAAAACATTGTTGGGGTAAAACCTAAAGGGAAAGGCCTAGCACCAAATTGCATTGGCCATCTGATCTAACTTCTAGAGGCAGTCAAAATGAGTATTTGAATTCTTCCCTACCTTATTCCTGTGCTGAGATACGGGCTGCTCCAACCTGCTGTAAAATGCTTGATTTCGAGAGTGAGCGAAACTAATGAAAACATTGTTGGGGTAAAACCTAAAGGGAAAGGCCTAGCACCAAATTCCATTGGCCATCTGATCTAACTTCTGGAGGCAGTCAAAATGATCCTTAGAATTCTTCCCTACCTTATTCCTGTGCTGAGATACAGGCTGCTCCAACCTGCTGTAAAATGCTTGATTTCGAGAGTGAGCGAAACTAATGAAAACATTGTTGGGGTAAAACCTAAAGGGAAAGGCCTAGCACCAAATACAATTTGCCATCTGATCTAACTTCTGGAGGCAGTCACAATGAGTATTTGAATTCTTCCCTACCTTATTCCTGTGCTGAGATACAGGCTGCTCCAACCTGCTGTAAAATGCTTGATTTCGAGAGTGAGCGAAACTAATGAAAACATTGTTGGGGTAAAACCTAAAGGGAAAGACCTAGCACCAAATACAATTTGCCATCTGATCTAACTTCTGGAGGCAGTCACAATGAGTATTTGAATTCTTCCCTACCTTATTCCTGTGCTGAGATACAGGCTGCTCCAACCTGCTGTAAAATGCTTGATTTCGAGAGTGAGCGAAACTAATGAAAACATTGTTGGGGTAAAACCTAAAGAGAAAGACCTAGCACCAAATCCAATTTGCCATCTGATCTAACTTCTGGAGGCAGTCAAAATGATCCTTAGAATTCTTCCCTACCTTATTCCTGTGCTGAGATACAGGCTGCTCCAACCTGCTGTAAAATGCTTGATTTCGAGAGTGATCGAAACCAATGAAAACATTGTTGGGGTAAAACCTAAAGGGAAAGGCCTTGCACCAAATTCCATTGGCCATCTGATCTAACTTCTGGAGGCAGTCAAAATGATCCTTAGAATTCTTCCCTACCTTATTCCTGTGCTGAGATACAGGCTGCTCCAACCTGCTGTAAAATGCTTGATTTCGTGAGTGAGCGAAACTAATGAAAACATTGTTGGGGTAAAACCTAAAGGGAAAGACCTAGCACCAAATTGCATTGGCCATCTGATCTAACTTCTGGAGGCAGTCAAAATGAGTATTTCAATTCTTCCCTACCTTATTCCTGTGCTGAGATACAGGCTGCTCCAACCTGCTGTAAAATGCTTGATTTCGAGAGTGAGCGAAACTAATGAAAACATTGTTGGGGTAAAACCTAAAGGGAAAGGCCTAGCACCAAATTGCATTGGCCATCTGATCTAACTTCTGGAGGCAGTCAAAATGAGTATTTGAATTCTTCCCTACCTTATTCCTGTGCTGAGATACAGGCTGCTCCAACCTGCTGTAAAATGCTTGATTTCGAGAGTGAGCGAAACTAATGAAAACATTGTTGGGGTAAAACCCAAAGGGAAAGGCCTAGCACCAAATTGCATTGGCCATCTGATCTAACTTCTGGAGGCAGTCAAAATGATCCTTAGAATTCTTCCCTACCTTATTCCTGTGCTGAGATACAGGCTGCTCCAACCTGCTGTAAAATGCTTGATTTCGTGAGTGAGCGAAACTAATGAAAACATTGTTGGGGTAAAACCTAAAGGGAAAGACCTAGCACCAAATTGCATTGGCCATCTGATCTAACTTCTGGAGGCAGTCAAAATGAGTATTTCAATTCTTCCCTACCTTATTCCTGTGCTGAGATACAGGCTGCTCCAACCTGCTGTAAAATGCTTGATTTCGAGAGTGAGCGAAACTAATGAAAACATTGTTGGGGTAAAACCTAAAGGGAAAGGCCTAGCACCAAATTGCATTGGCCATCTGATCTAACTTCTGGAGGCAGTCAAAATGAGTATTTCAATTCTTCCCTACCTTATTCCTGTGCTGAGATACAGGCTGCTCCAACCTGCTGTAAAATGCTTGATTTCGAGAGTGATCGAAACTAATGAAAACATTGCTGGGGTAAAACCTAAAGGGAAAGGCCTAGCACCAAATTGCATTGGCCATCTGATCTAACTTCTGGAGGCAGTCAAAATGAGTATTTGAATTCTTCCCTACCTTATTCCTGTGCTGAGATACAGGCTGCTCCAACCTGCTGTAAAATGCTTCATTTCGAGAGTGAGCGAATCTAATGAAAACATTGTTGGGGTAAAACCTAAAGGGAAAGGCCTAGCACAAAATTCCATTGGCCATCTGATCTAACTTCTGGAGGCAGTCAAAATGAGTATTTGAATTCTTCCCTACCTTATTCCTGTGCTGAGATACAGGCTGCTCCAACCTGCTGTAAAATGCTTGATTTCGAGAGTGAGCGAAACTAATGAAAACATTGTTGGGGTAAAACCTAAAGGGAAAGACCTAGCACCAAATCCAATTTGCCATCTGATCTAACTTCGGGAGGCAGTCAAAATGATCCTTAGAATTCTTCCCTACCTTATTCCTGTGCTGAGATACAGGCTGCTCCAACCTGCTGTAAAATGCTTGATTTCGAGAGTGAGCGAAACTAATGAAAACATTGTTGGGGTAAAACCTAAAGGGAAAGGCCTAGCACCAAATTGCATTGGCCATCTGATCTAACTTCTGGAGGCAGTCAAAATGAGTATTTCAATTCTTCCCTACCTTATTCCTGTGCTGAGATACAGGCTGCTCCAACCTGCTGTAAAATGCTTGATTTCGAGAGTGATCGAAACTAATGAAAACATTGCTGGGGTAAAACCTAAAGGGAAAGGCCTAGCACCAAATTCCATTGGCCATCTGATCTAACTTCTGGAGGCAGTCAAAATGAGTATTTGAATTCTTCCCTACCTTATTCCTGTGCTGAGATACAGGCTGCTCCAACCTGCTGTAAAATGCTTCATTTCGAGAGTGAGCGAATCTAATGAAAACATTGTTGGGGTAAAACCTAAAGGGAAAGGCCTAGCACAAAATTCCATTGGCCATCTGATCTAACTTCTGGAGGCAGTCAAAATGAGTATTTGAATTCTTCCCTACCTTATTCCTGTGCTGAGATACAGGCTGCTCCAACCTGCTGTAAAATGCTTGATTTCGAGAGTGAGCGAAACTAATGAAAACATTGTTGGGGTAAAACCTAAAGGGAAAGACCTAGCACCAAATCCAATTTGCCATCTGATCTAACTTCGGGAGGCAGTCAAAATGATCCTTAGAATTCTTCCCTACCTTATTCCTGTGCTGAGATACAGGCTGCTCCAACCTGCTGTAAAATGCTTGATTTCGAGAGTGAGCGAAACTAATGAAAACATTGTTGGGGTAAAACCTAAAGGGAAAGACCTAGCACCAAATCCAATTTGCCATCTGATCTAACTTCTGGAGGCAGTCAAAATGAGCCTTAGAATTCTTCCCTACCTTATTCCTGTGCTGAGATACAGGCTGCTCCAACCTGCTGTAAAATGCTTGAAATCGAGAGTGAGCGAAACTAATGAAAACATTGTTGGGGTAAAACCTAAAGGGAAAGACCTAGCACCAAATACAATTTGCCATCTGATCTAACTTCTGGAGGCAGTCACAATGAGTATTTGAATTCTTCCCTACCTTATTCCTGTGCTGAGATACAGGCTGCTCCAACCTGCTGTAAAATGCTTGATTTCGAGAGTGAGCGAAACTAATGAAAACATTGTTGGGGTAAAACCTAAAGAGAAAGACCTAACACCAAATCCAATTTGCCATCTGATCTAACTTCTGGAGGCAGTCAAAATGATCCTTAGAATTCTTCCCTACCTTATTCCTGTGCTGAGATACAGGCTGCTCCAACCTGCTGTAAAATGCTTGATTTCGAGAGTGATCGAAACTAATGAAAACATTGTTGGGGTAAAACCTAAAGGGAAAGGCCTAGCACCAAATTGCATTGGCCATCTGATCTAACTTCTGTAGGCAGTCAAAATGATCCTTAGAATTCTTCCCTACCTTATTCCTGTGCTGAGATACAGGCTGCTCCAACCTGCTGTAAAATGCTTGATTTCGAGAGTGAGCGAAACTAATGAAAACATTGTTGGGGTAAAACCTAAAGGGAAAGGCCTAGCACCAAATTGCATTGGCCATCTGATCTAACTTCTGGAGGCAGTCAAAATGAGTATTTGAATTCTTCCCTACCTTATTCCTGTGCTGAGATACAGGCTGCTCCAACCTGCTGTAAAATGCTTGATTTCGAGAGTGAGCGAAACTAATGAAAACATTGTTGGGGTAAAACCTAAAGGGAAAGGCCTAGCACCAAATTGCATTGGCCATCTGATCTAACTTCTGGAGGCAGTCAAAATGAGTATTTCAATTCTTCCCTACCTTATTCCTGTGCTGAGATACAGGCTGCTCCAACCTGCTGTAAAATGCTTGATTTCGAGAGTGAGCGAAACTAATGAAAACATTGTTGGGGTAAAACCTAAAGGGAAAGACCTAGCACCAAATCCAATTTGCCATCTGATCTAACTTCTGGAGGCAGTCAAAATGATCCTTAGAATTCTTCCCTACCTTATTCCTGTGCTGAGATACAGGCTGCTCCAACCTGCTGTAAAATGCTTGATTTCGAGAGTGAGCGAAACTAATGAAAACATTGTTGGGGTAAAACCTAAAGGGAAAGGCCTAGCACCAAATACAATTTGCCATCTGATCTAACTTCTGGAGGCAGTCACAATGAGTATTTGAATTCTTCCCTACCTTATTCCTGTGCTGAGATACAGGCTGCTCCAACCTGCTGTAAAATGCTTGATTTCGAGAGTGAGCGAAACTAATGAAAACATTGTTGGGGTAAAACCTAAAGGGAAAGACCTAGCACCAAATACAATTTGCCATCTGATCTAACTTCTGGAGGCAGTCACAATGAGTATTTGAATTCTTCCCTACCTTATTCCTGTGCTGAGATACAGGCTGCTCCAACCTGCTGTAAAATGCTTGATTTCGAGAGTGAGCGAAACTAATGAAAACATTGTTGGGGTAAAACCTAAAGAGAAAGACCTAGCACCAAATCCAATTTGCCATCTGATCTAACTTCTGGAGGCAGTCAAAATGATCCTTAGAATTCTTCCCTACCTTATTCCTGTGCTGAGATACAGGCTGCTCCAACCTGCTGTAAAATGCTTGATTTCGAGAGTGATCGAAACCAATGAAAACATTGTTGGGGTAAAACCTAAAGGGAAAGGCCTTGCACCAAATTCCATTGGCCATCTGATCTAACTTCTGGAGGCAGTCAAAATGATCCTTAGAATTCTTCCCTACCTTATTCCTGTGCTGAGATACAGGCTGCTCCAACCTGCTGTAAAATGCTTGATTTCGTGAGTGAGCGAAACTAATGAAAACATTGTTGGGGTAAAACCTAAAGGGAAAGACCTAGCACCAAATTGCATTGGCCATCTGATCTAACTTCTGGAGGCAGTCAAAATGAGTATTTCAATTCTTCCCTACCTTATTCCTGTGCTGAGATACAGGCTGCTCCAACCTGCTGTAAAATGCTTGATTTCGAGAGTGAGCGAAACTAATGAAAACATTGTTGGGGTAAAACCTAAAGGGAAAGGCCTAGCACCAAATTGCATTGGCCATCTGATCTAACTTCTGGAGGCAGTCAAAATGAGTATTTGAATTCTTCCCTACCTTATTCCTGTGCTGAGATACAGGCTGCTCCAACCTGCTGTAAAATGCTTGATTTCGAGAGTGAGCGAAACTAATGAAAACATTGTTGGGGTAAAACCCAAAGGGAAAGGCCTAGCACCAAATTGCATTGGCCATCTGATCTAACTTCTGGAGGCAGTCAAAATGATCCTTAGAATTCTTCCCTACCTTATTCCTGTGCTGAGATACAGGCTGC
Organism: Melanerpes formicivorus; assembly: GCF_026170545.1. Classification (NCBI taxonomy): domain Eukaryota; kingdom Metazoa; phylum Chordata; class Aves; order Piciformes; family Picidae; genus Melanerpes; species Melanerpes formicivorus. Next base: position 95,294 of record NW_027142566.1, on the reverse strand, counting down.
TCCAACCTGCTGTAAAATGCTTGATTTCGTGAGTGAGCGAAACTAATGAAAACATTGTTGGGGTAAAACCTAAAGGGAAAGACCTAGCACCAAATTGCATTGGCCATCTGATCTAACTTCTGGAGGCAGTCAAAATGAGTATTTCAATTCTTCCCTACCTTATTCCTGTGCTGAGATACAGGCTGCTCCAACCTGCTGTAAAATGCTTGATTTCGAGAGTGAGCGAAACTAATGAAAACATTGTTGGGGTAAAACCTAAAGGGAAAGGCCTAGCACCAAATTGCATTGGCCATCTGATCTAACTTCTGGAGGCAGTCAAAATGAGTATTTCAATTCTTCCCTACCTTATTCCTGTGCTGAGATACAGGCTGCTCCAACCTGCTGTAAAATGCTTGATTTCGAGAGTGATCGAAACTAATGAAAACATTGCTGGGGTAAAACCTAAAGGGAAAGGCCTAGCACCAAATTGCATTGGCCATCTGATCTAACTTCTGGAGGCAGTCAAAATGAGTATTTGAATTCTTCCCTACCTTATTCCTGTGCTGAGATACAGGCTGCTCCAACCTGCTGTAAAATGCTTCATTTCGAGAGTGAGCGAATCTAATGAAAACATTGTTGGGGTAAAACCTAAAGGGAAAGGCCTAGCACAAAATTCCATTGGCCATCTGATCTAACTTCTGGAGGCAGTCAAAATGAGTATTTGAATTCTTCCCTACCTTATTCCTGTGCTGAGATACAGGCTGCTCCAACCTGCTGTAAAATGCTTGATTTCGAGAGTGAGCGAAACTAATGAAAACATTGTTGGGGTAAAACCTAAAGGGAAAGACCTAGCACCAAATCCAATTTGCCATCTGATCTAACTTCGGGAGGCAGTCAAAATGATCCTTAGAATTCTTCCCTACCTTATTCCTGTGCTGAGATACAGGCTGCTCCAACCTGCTGTAAAATGCTTGATTTCGAGAGTGAGCGAAACTAATGAAAACATTGTTGGGGTAAAACCTAAAGGGAAAGACCTAGCACCAAATCCAATTTGCCATCTGATCTAACTTCTGGAGGCAGTCAAAATGAGCCTTAGAATTCTTCCCTACCTTATTCCTGTGCTGAGATACAGGCTGCTCCAACCTGCTGTAAAATGCTTGAAATCGAGAGTGAGCGAAACTAATGAAAACATTGTTGGGGTAAAACCTAAAGGGAAAGACCTAGCACCAAATACAATTTGCCATCTGATCTAACTTCTGGAGGCAGTCACAATGAGTATTTGAATTCTTCCCTACCTTATTCCTGTGCTGAGATACAGGCTGCTCCAACCTGCTGTAAAATGCTTGATTTCGAGAGTGAGCGAAACTAATGAAAACATTGTTGGGGTAAAACCTAAAGAGAAAGACCTAGCACCAAATCCAATTTGCCATCTGATCTAACTTCTGGAGGCAGTCAAAATGATCCTTAGAATTCTTCCCTACCTTATTCCTGTGCTGAGATACAGGCTGCTCCAACCTGCTGTAAAATGCTTGATTTCGAGAGTGATCGAAACTAATGAAAACATTGTTGGGGTAAAACCTAAAGGGAAAGGCCTAGCACCAAATTGCATTGGCCATCTGATCTAACTTCTGGAGGCAGTCAAAATGATCCTTAGAATTCTTCCCTACCTTATTCCTGTGCTGAGATACAGGCTGCTCCAACCTGCTGTAAAATGCTTGATTTCGAGAGTGAGCGAAACTAATGAAAACATTGTTGGGGTAAAACCTAAAGGGAAAGGCCTAGCACCAAATTGCATTGGCCATCTGATCTAACTTCTGGAGGCAGTCAAAATGAGTATTTGAATTCTTCCCTACCTTATTCCTGTGCTGAGATACAGGCTGCTCCAACCTGCTGTAAAATGCTTGATTTCGAGAGTGAGCGAAACTAATGAAAACATTGTTGGGGTAAAACCTAAAGGGAAAGGCCTAGCACCAAATTGCATTGGCCATCTGATCTAACTTCTGGAGGCAGTCAAAATGATCCTTAGAATTCTTCCCTACCTTATTCCTGTGCTGAGATACAGGCTGCTCCAACCTGCTGTAAAATGCTTGATTTCGAGAGTGAGCGAAACTAATGAAAACATTGTTGGGGTAAAACCTAAAGGGAAAGGCCTAGCACCAAATTGCATTGGCCATCTGATCTAACTTCTGGAGGCAGTCAAAATGAGTATTTGAATTCTTCCCTACCTTATTCCTGTGCTGAGATACAGGCTGCTCCAACCTGCTGTAAAATGCTTGAAATCGAGAGTGAGCGAAACTAATGAAAACATTGTTGGGGTAAAACCTAAAGGGAAAGACCTAGCACCAAATACAATTTGCCATCTGATCTAACTTCTGGAGGCAGTCACAATGAGTATTTGAATTCTTCCCTACCTTATTCCTGTGCTGAGATACAGGCTGCTCCAACCTGCTGTAAAATGCTTGATTTCGAGAGTGAGCGAAACTAATGAAAACATTGTTGGGGTAAAACCTAAAGAGAAAGACCTAGCACCAAATCCAATTTGCCATCTGATCTAACTTCTGGAGGCAGTCAAAATGATCCTTAGAATTCTTCCCTACCTTATTCCTGTGCTGAGATACAGGCTGCTCCAACCTGCTGTAAAATGCTTGATTTCGAGAGTGGTCGAAACTAATGAAAACATTGCTGGGGTAAAACCTAAAGGGAAAGGCCTAGCACCAAATTGCATTGGCCATTTGATCTAACTTCTGGAGGCAGTCAAAATGATCCTTAGAATTCTTCCCTACCTTATTCCTGTGCTGAGATACAGGCTGCTCCAACCTGCTGTAAAATGCTTGATTTCGAGAGTGATCGAAACTAATGAAAACATTGTTGGGGTAAAACCTAAAGGGAAAGGCCTAGCACCAAATTGCATTGGCCATCTGATCTAACTTCTGGAGGCAGTCAAAATGATCCTTAGAATTCTTCCCTACCTTATTCCTGTGCTGAGATACAGGCTGCTCCAACCTGCTGTAAAATGCTTGATTTCGAGAGTGATCGAAACCAATGAAAACATTGTTGGGGTAAAACCTAAAGGGAAAGGCCTAGCACCAAATTGCATTGGCCATCTGATCTAACTTCTGGAGGCAGTCAAAATGATCCTTAGAATTCTTCCCTACTTTATTCCTGTGCTGAGATACAGGCTGCTCCAACCTGCTGTAAAATGCTTGATTTCGAGAGTGAGCGAAACTAATGAAAACATTGTTGGGGTAAAACCTAAAGGGAAAGGCCTAGCAACAAATTGCATTGGCCATCTGATCTAACTTCTGGAGGCAGTCAAAATGAGTATTTGAATTCTTCCCTACCTTATTCCTGTGCGGAGATACAGGCTGCTCCAACCTGCTGTAAAATGCTTGATTTCGAGAGTGAGCGAAACTAATGAAAACATTGTTGGGGTAAAACCCAAAGGGAAAGGCCTAGCACCAAATTGCATTGGCCATCTGATCTAACTTCTGGAGGCAGTCAAAATGATCCTTAGAATTCTTCCCTACCTTATTCCTGTGCTGAGATACAGGCTGCTCCAACCTGCTGTAAAATGCTTGATTTCGAGAGTGAGCGAAACTAATGAAAACATTGTTGGGGTAAAACCTAAAGGGAAAGGCCTAGCACCAAATTGCATTGGCCATCTGATCTAACTTCTGGAGGCAGTCAAAATGAGTATTTCAATTCTTCCCTACCTTATTCCTGTGCTGAGATACAGGCTGCTCCAACCTGCTGTAAAATGCTTGATTTCGAGAGTGAGCGAAACTAATGAAAACATTGTTGGGGTAAAACCTAAAGGGAAAGGCCTAGCACCAAATTGCATTGGCCATCTGATCTAACTTCTGGAGGCAGTCAAAATGATCCTTAGAATTCTTCCCTACCTTATTCCTGTGCTGAGATACAGGCTGCTCCAACCTGCTGTAAAATGCTTGATTTCGAGAGTGAGCGAAACTAATGAAAACATTGTTGGGGTAAAACCTAAAGGGAAAGGCCTAGCACCAAATTGCATTGGCCATCTGATCTAACTTCTGGAGGCAGTCAAAATGAGTATTTGAATTCTTCCCTACCTTATTCCTGTGCTGAGATACAGGCTGCTCCAACCCGCTGTAAAATGCTTGATTTCGAGAGTAAGTGAAACTAATGAAAACATTGTTGCGGTAAAACCTAAAGGGAAAGGCCTAGCACCAACTTCCATTGGCCATCTAATCTAACTTCTGTAGGCAGTCAAAATGATCCTTAGAATTCTTCCCTACCTTATTCCTGTGCTGAGATACAGGCTGCTCCAACCTGCTGTAAAATGCTTGATTTCGAGAGTGAGCGAAACTAATGAAAACATTGTTGGGGTAAAACCTAAAGGGAAAGACCTAGCATCAAATCCAATTTGCCATCTGATCTAACTTCTGGAGGCAGTCAAAATGATCCTTAGAATTCTTCCCTACCTTATTCCTGTGCTGAGATACAGGCTGCTCCAACCTGCTGTAAAATGCTTGATTTCGAGAGTGAGCGAAACTAATGAAAACATTGTTGGGGTAAAACCTAAAGGGAAAGATCTAGCACCAAATCCAATTTGCCATCTGATCTAACTTCTGGAGGCAGTCAAAATGATCCTTAGAATTCTTCCCTACCTTATTCCTGTGCTGAGATACAGGCTGCTCCAACCTGCTGTAAAATGCTTGAAATCGAGAGAGAGCGAAACTAATGAAAACATTGTTGGGGTAAAACCTAAAGGGAAAGACCTAGCAGCAAATTGCATTGGCCATTTGATCTAACTTCTGGAGGCAGTCACAATGAGTATTTGAATTCTTCCCTACCTTATTCCTCTGCTGAGATACAGGCTGCTCCAACCTGCTGTAAAATGCTTGATTTCGAGAGTGAGCGAAACTAATGAAAACATTGTTGGGGTAAAACCTAAAGGGAAAGGCCTAGCACCAAATTCCATTGGCCATCTGATCTAACTTCTGGAGGCAGTCAAAATGATCCTTAGAATTCTTCCCTACCGTATTCCTGTGCTGAGATACAGGCTGCTCCAACCTGCTGTAAAATGCTTGATTTCAAGAGTGAGCGAAACTAATGAAAACATTGTTGGGGTAAAACCTAAAGGGAAAGACCTAGCACCAAATCCAATTTGCCATCTGATCTAACTTCTGGAGGCAGTCAAAATGACTATTTGAATTCTTCCCTACCTTATTCCTCTGCTGAGATACAGGCTGCTCCAACCTGCTGTAAAATGCTTGATTTCGAGAGTGAGCGAAACTAATGAAAACATTGTTGGGGTAAAACCTAAAGGGAAAGGCCTAGCACCAAATTGCATTGGCCATCTGATCTAACTTCTGGAGGCAGTCAAAATGATCCTTAGAATTCTTCCCTACCTTATTCCTGTGCTGAGATACAGGCTGCTCCAACCTGCTGTAAAATGCTTGATTTCGAGAGTGAGCGAAACTAATGAAAACATTGTTGGGGTAAAACCTAAAGGGAAAGGCCTAGCACCAAATTGCATTGGCCATCTGATCTAACTTCTGGAGGCAGTCAAAATGATCCTTATAATTCTTCCCTACCTTATTCCTGTGCTGAGATACAGGCTGCTCCAACCTGCTGTAAAATGCTTGATTTCGAGAGTGAGCGAAACTAATGAAAACATTGTTGGGGTAAAACCTAAAGGGAAAGGCCTAGCACCAAATTCCATTGGCCATCTGATCTAACTTCTGGAGGCAGTCAAAATGATCCTTAGAATTCTTCCCTACCTTATTCCTGTGCTGAGATACAGGCTGCTCCAATCTGCTGTAAAATGCTTGATTTCGAGAGTGAGCGAAACTAATGAAAACATTGCTGGGGTAAAACCTAAAGGGAAAGGCCTAGCACCAAATTCCATTGGCCATCTGATCTAACTTCTGGAGGCAGTCAAAATGAGTATTTGAATTCTTCCCTACCTTATTCCTGTGCTGAGACACAGGCTGCTCCAACCTGCTGTAAAATGCTTGATTTCGAGAGTGAGCGAAACTAATGAAAACATTGTTGGGGTAAAACCTAAAGGGAAAGACCTAGCACCAAATCCAATTTGCCATCTGATCTAACTTCTGGAGGCAGTCAAAATGATCCTTAGAATTCTTCCCTACCTTATTCCTGTGCTGAGATACAGGCTGCTCCAACCTGCTGTAAAATGCTTGATTTCGAGAGTGAGCGAAACTAATGAAAACATTGTTGGGGTAAAACCTAAAGGGAAAGACCTAGCACCAAATTGCATTGGCCATCTGATCTAACTTCTGGAGGCAGTCAAAATGAGTATTTGAATTCTTCCATACCTTATTCCTGTGCTGAGATACAGGCTGCTCCAACCTGCTGTAAAATGCTTGATTTCGAGAGTGAGCGAAACTAATGAAAACATTGTTGGGGTAAAACCTAAAGGGAAAGGCCTAGCACCAAATTGCATTGGCCATCTGATCTAACTTCTGGAGGCAGTCAAAATGATCCTTAGAATTCTTCCCTACCTTATTCCTCTGCTGAGATACAGGCTGCTCCAACCTGCTGTAAAATGCTTGATTTCGAGAGTGATCGAAACTAATGAAAACATTGCTGGGGTAAAACCTAAAGGGAAAGGCCTAGCACCAAATTGCATTGGCCATCTGATCTAACTTCTGGAGGCAGTCAAAATGAGTATTTGAATTCTTCCCTACCTTATTCCTGTGCTGAGATACAGGCTGCTCCAACCTGCTGTAAAATGCTTGATTTCGAGAGTGAGCGAAACTAATGAAAACATTGTTGGGGTAAAACCTAAAGGGAAAGGCCTAGCACCAAATTCCATTGGCCATCTGATCTAACTTCTGGAGGCAGTCAAAATGAGTATTTGAATTCTTCCCTACCTTATTCCTGTGCTGAGATACAGGCTGCTCCAACCTGCTGTAAAATGCTTGATTTCGAGAGTGAGCGAAACTAATGAAAACATTGTTGGGGTAAAACCTAAAGGGAAAGGCCTAGCACCAAATTCCATTGGCCATCTGATCTAACTTCTGGAGGCAGTCAAAATGATCCTTAGAATTCTTCCCTACCTTATTCCTGTGCTGAGATACAGGCTGCTCCAACCTGCTGTAAAATGCTTGATTTCGAGAGTGAGCGAAACTAATGAAAACATTGTTGGGGTAAAACCTAAAGGGAAAGGCCTAGCACCAAATTCCATTGGCCATCTGATCTAACTTCTGGAGGCAGTCAAAATGAGTATTTGAATTCTTCCCTACCTTATTCCTGTGCTGAGATACAGGCTGCTCCAACCTGCTGTAAAATGCTTGATTTCGAGAGTGAGCGAAAGTAATGAAAACATTGTTGGGGTAAAACCTAAAGGGAAAGGCCTAGCACCAAATTCCATTGGCCATCTGATCTAACTTCTGGAGGCAGTCAAAATGATCCTTAGAATTCTTCCCTACCTTATTCCTGTGCTGAGATACAGGCTGCTCCAACCTGCTGTAAAATGCTTGATTTCGAGAGTGAGCGAAACTAATGAAAACATTGTTGGGGTAAAGCCTAAAGGGAAAGACCTAGCACCAAATTCCATTGGCCATCTGATCTAACTTCTGGAGGCAGTCAAAATGAGTATTTGAATTCTTCCCTACCTTATTCCTGTGCTGAGATACAGGCTGCTCCAACCTGCTGTAAAATGCTTGATTTCGAGAGTGAGCGAAACTAATGAAAACATTGTTGGGGTAAAACCTAAAGGGAAAGGCCTAGCACCAAATTCCATTGGCCATCTGATCTAACTTCTGGAGGCAGTCAAAATGAGTATTTGAATTCTTCCCTACCTTATTCCTGTGCTGAGATACAGGCTGCTCCAACCTGCTGTAAAATGCTTGATTTCGAGAGTGAGCGAAACTAATGAAAACATTGTTGGGGTAAAACCTAAAGGGAAAGGCCTAGCACCAAATACAATTTGCCATCTGATCTAACTTCTGGAGGCAGTCAAAATGATCCTTAGAATTCTTCCCTACCTTATTCCTGTGCTGAGATACAGGCTGCTCCAACCTGCTGTAAAATGCTTGATTTCGAGAGTGAGCGAAACTAATGAAAACATTGTTGGGGTAAAACCTAAAGGGAAAGGCCTAGCACCAAATTCCATTGGCCATCTGATCTAACTTCTGGAGGCAGTCAAAATGATCCTTAGAATTCTTCCCTACCTTATTCCTGTGCTGAGATACAGGCTGCTCCAACCTGCTGTAAAATGCTTGATTTCGAGAGTGAGCGAAACTAATGAAAACATTGTTGGGGTAAAACCTAAAGGGAAAGACCTAGCACCAAATTCCATTGGCCATCTGATCTAACTTTTGGAGGCAGTCAAAATGAGTATTTGAATTCTTCCCTACCTTATTCCTGTGCTGAGATACAGGCTGCTCCAACCTGCTGTAAAATGCTTGATTTCGAGAGTGAGCGAAAGTAATGAAAACTTTGTTGGGGTAAAACCTAAAGGGAAAGGCCTAGCACCAAATTCCATTGGCCATCTGATCTAACTTCTGGAGGCAGTCAAAATGATCCTTAGAATTCTTCCCTACTTTATTCCTGTGCTGAGATACAGGCTGCTCCAACCTGCTGTAAAATGCTTGATTTCGAGAGTGAGCGAAACTAATGAAAACATTGTTGGGGTAAAACCTAAAGGGAAAGACCTAGCACCAAATTGCATTGGCCATCTGATCTAACTTCTGGAGGCAGTCAAAATGAGTATTTGAATTCTTCCCTACCTTATTCCTGTGCTGAGATACAGGCTGCTCCAACCTGCTGTAAAATGCTTGATTTCGAGAGTGAGCAAAACTAATGAAAACATTGTTGGGGTAAAACCTAAAGGGAAAGGCCTAGCACCAAATTGCATTGGCCATCTGATCTAACTTCTGGAGGCAGTCAAAATGAGTATTTGAATTCTTCCCTACCTTATTCCTGTGCTGAGATACAGGCTGCTCCAACCTGCTGTAAAATGCTTGATTTCGAGAGTGAGCGAAACTAATGAAAACATTGTTGGGGTAAAACCTAAAGGGAAAGACCTAGCACCAAATTGCATTGGCCATCTGATCTAACTTCTGGAGGCAGTCAAAATGAGTATTTGAATTCTTCCCTACCTTATTCCTGTGCTGAGATACAGGCTGCTCCAACCTGCTGTAAAATGCTTGATTTCGAGAGTGAGCAAAACTAATGAAAACATTGTTGGGGTAAAACCTAAAGGGAAAGGCCTAGCACCAAATTGCATTGGCCATCTGATCTAACTTCTGGAGGCAGTCAAAATGAGTATTTGAATTCTTCCCTACCTTATTCCTGTGCTGAGATACAGGCTGCTCCAACCTGCTGTAAAATGCTTGATTTCGAGAGTGAGCGAAACTAATGAAAACATTGTTGGGGTAAAACCTAAAGGGAAAGACCTAGCACCAAATACAATTTGCCATCTGATCTAACTTCTGGAGGCAGTCAAAATGATCCTTAGAATTCTTCCCTACCTTATTCCTGTGCTGAGATACAGGCTGCTCCAACCTGCTGTAAAATGCTTGATTTCGAGAGTGAGCGAAACTAATGAAAACATTGTTGGGGTAAAACCTAAAGGGAAAGACCTAGCACCAAATTCCATTGGACATCTGATCTAACTTCTGGAGGCAGTCAAAATGATCCTTAGAATTCTTCCCTACCTTATTCCTGTGCTGAGATACAGGCTGCTCCAACCTGCTGTAAAATGCTTGATTTCGAGAGTGAGCGAAACTAATGAAAACATTGTTCGGGTAAAACCTAAAGGGAAAGGCCTAGCACCAAATTGCATTGGCCATCTGATCTAACTTCTGGAGGCAGTCAAAATGAGTATTTGAATTCTTCCCTACCTTATTCCTGTGCTGAGATACAGGCTGCTCCAACCTGCTGTAAAATGCTTGATTTCGAGAGTGATCGAAACTAATGAAAACATTGTTGGGGTAAAACATAAAGGGAAAGGCCTAGCACCAAATTGCATTGGCCATCTGATCTAACTTCTGGAGGCAGTCAAAATGAGTATTTGAATTCTTCCCTACCTTATTCCTGTGCTGAGATACAGGCTGCTCCAACCTGCTGTAAAATGCTTGATTTCAAGAGTGAGCGAAACTAATGAAAACATTGTTGGGGTAAAACCTAAAGGGAAAGGCCTAGCACCAAATTGCATCGGCCATCTGATCTAACTTCTGGAGGCAGTCAAAATGAGTATTTGAATTCTTCCCTACCTTATTCCTGTGCTGAGATACAGGCTGCTCCAACCTGCTGTAAAATGCTTGATTTCGAGAGTGAGCGAAACTAATGAAAACATTGTTGGGGTAAAACCTAAAGGGAAAGACCTAGCACCAAATCCAATTTGCCATCTGATCTAACTTCTGGAGGCAGTCAAAATGATCCTTAGAATTCTTCCCTACCTTATTCCTGTGCTGAGATACAGGCTGCTCCAACCTGCTGTAAAATGCTTGATTTCGAGAGTGAGCGAAACTAATGAAAACATTGTTGGGGTAAAACCTAAAGGGAAAGGCCTAGCACCAAATTCCATTTGCCATCTGATCTATCTTCTGGAGGCAGTCAAAATGAGTATTTGAATTCTTCCCTACCTTATTCCTGTGCTGAGATACAGGCTGCTCCAACCTGCTGTAAAATGCTTGATTTCGAGAGTGATCGAATCTAATGAAAACATTGTTGGGGTAAAACCTAAAGGGAAAGACCTGGCACCAAATCCAATTTGCCATCTGATCTAACTTCTGGAGGCAGTCAAAATGAGTATTTGAATTCTTCCCTACCTTATTCCTGTGCTGAGATACAGGCTGCTCCAACCTGCTGTAAAATGCTTGATTTCGAGAGTGAGCAAAACTAATGAAAACATTGTTGGGGTAAAACCTAAAGGGAAAGACCTGGCACCAAATACAATTTGCCATCTTATCAAACTTCTGGAGGCAGTCAAAATGAGTATTTGAATTCTTCCCTACCTTATTCCTGTGCTGAGATACAGGCTGCTCCAACCTGCTGTAAAATGCTTGATTTCGAGAGTGAGCGAAACTAATGAAAACATTGTTGGGGTAAAACCTAAAGGGAAAGGCCTAGCACCAAATTCCATTGGCCATCTGATCTAACTTCTGGAGGCAGTCAAAATGAGTATTTGAATTCTTCCCTACCTTATTCCTGTGCTGAGATACAGGCTGCTCCAACCTGCTGTAAAATGCTTGATTTCGAGAGTGAGCGAAACTAATGAAAACATTGTTGGGGTAAAACGTAAAGGGAAAGACCTAGCACCAAATCCAATTTGCCATCTGATCTAACTTCTGGAGGCAGTCAAAATGATCCTTAGAATTCTTCCCTACCTTATTCCTGTGCTGAGATACAGGCTGCTCCAACCTGCTGTAAAATGCTTGATTTCGAGAGTGAGCGAAACTAATGAAAACATTGTTGGGGTAAAACTTAAAGGGAAAGACCTAGCACCAAATACAATTTGCCATCTGATCTAACTTCTGGAGGCAGTCAAAATGGTCCTTAGAATTCTTCCCTACCTTATTCCTGTGCTGAGATACAGGCTGCTCCAACCTGCTGTAAAATGCTTGATTTCGAGAGTGAGCGAAACTAATGAAAACATTGTTGGGGTAAAACCTAAAGGCAAAGGCCTAGCACCAAATTGCATTGGCCATCTGATCTAACTTCTGGAGGCAGTCAAAATGAGTATTTGAATTCTTCCCTACCTTATTCCTGTGCTGAGATACAGGCTGCTCCAACCTGCTGTAAAATGCTTGATTTCGAGAGTGAGCGAAACTAATGAAAACATTGTTGGGGTAAAACCTAAAGGGAAAGACCTAGCACCAAATCCAATTTGCCATCTGATCTAACTTCTGGAGGCAGTCAAAATGATCCTTAGAATTCTTCCCTACCTTATTCCTGTGCTGAGATACAGGCTGCTCCAACCTGCTGTAAAATGCTTGATTTCGAGAGTGAGCGAAACTAATGAAAACATTGTTGGGGTAAAACCTAAAGGGAAAGACCTAGCACCAAATCCAATTTGCCATCTGATCTAACTTCTGGAGGCAGTCAAAATGAGTATTTGAATTCTTCCCTACCTTATTCCTGTGCTGAGATACAGGCTGCTCCAACCTGCTGTAAAATGCTTGATTTCGAGAGTGAGCGAAACTAATGAAAACATTGTTGGGGTAAAACCTAAAGGGAAAGACCTAGCACCAAATCCAATTTGCCATCTGATCTAACTTCTGGAGGCAGCCAAAATGATCCTTAGAATTCTTCCCTACCTTATTCCTGTGCTGAGATACAGGCTGCTCCAACCTGCTGTAAAATGCTTGATTTCGAGAGTGAGCGAAACTAATGAAAACATTGTTGGGGTAAAACCTAAAGGGAAAGACCTAGCACCAAATCCAATTTGCCATCTGATCTAACTTCTGGAGGCAGTCAAAATGATCCTTAGAATTCTTCCCTACCTTATTCCTGTGCTGAGATACAGGCTGCTCCAACCTGCTGTAAAATGCTTGATTTCGAGAGTGAGCGAAACTAATGAAAACATTGTTGGGGTAAAACCTAAAGGGAAAGACCTAGCACCAAATCCAATTTGCCATCTGATCTAACTTCTGGAGGCAGTCAAAATGATCCTTAGAATTCTTCCCTACCTTATTCCTGTGCTGAGATACAGGCTGCTCCAACCTGCTGTAAAATGCTTGATTTCGAGAGTGAGCGAAACTAATGAAAACATTGTTGGGGTAAAACCTAAAGGGAAAGACCTAGCACCAAATCCAATTTGCCATCTGATCGAACTTCTGGAGGCAGTCAAAATGATCCTTAGAATTCTTCCCTACCTTATTCCTGTGCTGAGATACAGGCTGCTCCAACCTGCTGTAAAATGCTTGATTTCGAGAGTGAGCGAAACTAATGAAAACATTGTTGGGGTAAAACCTAAAGGGAAAGACCTAGCACCAAATCCAATTTGCCATCTGATCTAACTTCTGGAGGCAGTCAAAATGATCCTTAGAATTCTTCCCTACCTTATTCCTGTGCTGAGATACAGGCTGCTCCAACCTGCTGTAAAATGCTTGATTTCGAGAGTGAGCGAAACTAATGAAAACATTGTTGGGGTAAAACCTAAAGGGAAAGACCTAGCACCAAATCCAATTTGCCATCTGATCTAACTTCTGGAGGCAGTCAAAATGATCCTTAGAATTCTTCCCTACCTTATTCCTGTGCTGAGATACAGGCTGCTCCAACCTGCTGTAAAATGCTTGATTTCGAGAGTGAGCGAAACTAATGAAAACATTGTTGGGGTAAAACCTAAAGGGAAAGACCTAGCACCAAATCCAATTTGCCATCTGATCTAACTTCTGGAGGCAGTCAAAATGATCCTTAGAATTCTTCCCTACCTTATTCCTGTGCTGAGATACAGGCTGCTCCAACCTGCTGTAAAATGCTTGATTTCGAGAGTGAGCGAAACTAATGAAAACATTGTTGGGGTAAAACCTAAAGGGAAAGACCTAGCACCAAATCCAATTTGCCATCTGATCTAACTTCTGGAGGCAGTCAAAATGATCCTTAGAATTCTTCCCTACCTTATTCCTGTGCTGAGATACAGGCTGCTCCAACCTGCTGTAAAATGCTTGATTTCGAGAGTGAGCGAAACTAATGAAAACATTGTTGGGGTAAAACCTAAAGGGAAAGACCTAGCACCAAATCCAATTTGCCATCTGATCTAACTTCTGGAGGCAGTCAAAATGATCCTTAGAATTCTTCCCTACCTTATTCCTGTGCTGAGATACAGGCTGCTCCAACCTGCTGTAAAATGCTTGATTTTGAGAGTGAGCGAAACTAATGAAAACATTGTTGGGGTAAAACCTAAAGGGAAAGACCTAGCACCAAATCCAATTTGCCATCTGATCTAACTTCTGGAGGCAGTCAAAATGATCCTTAGAATTCTTCCCTACCTTATTCCTGTGCTGAGATACAGGCTGCTCCAACCTGCTGTAAAATGCTTGATTTCGAGAGTGAGCGAAACTAATGAAAACATTGTTGGGGTAAAACCTAAAGGGAAAGACCTAGCACCAAATCCAATTTGCCATCTGATCTAACTTCTGGAGGCAGTCAAAATGATCCTTAGAATTCTTCCCTACCTTATTCCTGTGCTGAGATACAGGCTGCTCCAACCTGCTGTAAAATGCTTGATTTCGAGAGTGAGCGAAACTAATGAAAACATTGTTGGGGTAAAACCTAAAGGGAAAGACCTAGCACCAAATCCAATTTGCCATCTGATCTAACTTCTGGAGGCAGTCAAAATGAGTATTTGAATTCTTCCCTACCTTATTCCTGTGCTGAGATACAGGCTGCTCCAACCTGCTGTAAAATGCTTGATTTCGAGAGTGAGCGAATCTAATGAAAACATTGTTGGGGTAAAACCTAAAGGGAAAGACCTAGCACCAAATCCAATTTGCCATCTGATCTAACTTCTGGAGGCAGTCAAAATGATCCTTAGAATTCTTCCCTACCTTATTCCTGTGCTGAGATACAGGCTGCTCCAACCTGCTGTAAAATGCTTGATTTCGAGAGTGAGCGAAACTAATGAAAACATTGTTGGGGTAAAACCTAAAGGGAAAGACCTAGCACCAAATCCAATTTGCCATCTGATCTAACTTCTGGAGGCAGTCAAAATGATCCTTAGAATTCTTCCCTACCTTATTCCTGTGCTGAGATACAGGCTGCTCCAACCTGCTGTAAAATGCTTGATTTCGAGAGTGAGCGAAACTAATGAAAACATTGTTGGGGTAAAACCTAAAGGGAAAGACCTAGCACCAAATCCAATTTGCCATCTGATCTAACTTCTGGAGGCAGTCAAAATGATCCTTAGAATTCTTCCCTACCTTATTCCTGTGCTGAGATACAGGCTGCTCCAACCTGCTGTAAAATGCTTGATTTCGAGAGTGAGCGAAACTAATGAAAACATTGTTGGGGTAAAACCTAAAGGGAAAGACCTAGCACCAAATCCAATTTGCCATCTGATCTAACTTCTGGAGGCAGTCAAAATGATCCTTAGAATTCTTCCCTACCTTATTCCTGTGCTGAGATACAGGCTGCTCCAACCTGCTGTAAAATGCTTGATTTCGAGAGTGAGCGAAACTAATGAAAACATTGTTGGGGTAAAACCTAAAGGGAAAGACCTAGCACCAAATCCAATTTGCCATCTGATCTAACTTCTGGAGGCAGTCAAAATGATCCTTAGAATTCTTCCCTACCTTATTCCTGTGCTGAGATACAGGCTGCTCCAACCTGCTGTAAAATGCTTGATTTCGAGAGTGAGCGAAACTAATGAAAACATTGTTGGGGTAAAACCTAAAGGGAAAGACCTAGCACCAAATCCAATTTGCCATCTGATCTAACTTCTGGAGGCAGTCAAAATGAGTATTTGAATTCTTCCCTACCTTATTCCTGTGCTGAGATACAGGCTGCTCCAACCTGCTGTAAAATGCTTGATTTCGAGAGTGAGCGAATCTAATGAAAACATTGTTGGGGTAAAACCTAAAGGGAAAGACCTAGCACCAAATCCAATTTGCCATCTGATCTAACTTCTGGAGGCAGTCAAAATGATCCTTAGAATTCTTCCCTACCTTATTCCTGTGCTGAGATACAGGCTGCTCCAACCTGCTGTAAAATGCTTGATTTTGAGAGTGAGCGAAACTAATGAAAACATTGTTGGGGTAAAACCTAAAGGGAAAGACCTAGCACCAAATCCAATTTGCCATCTGATCTAACTTCTGGAGGCAGTCAAAATGATCCTTAGAATTCTTCCCTACCTTATTCCTGTGCTGAGATACAGGCTGCTCCAACCTGCTGTAAAATGCTTGATTTCGAGAGTGAGCGAAACTAATGAAAACATTGTTGGGGTAAAACCTAAAGGGAAAGACCTAGCACCAAATCCAATTTGCCATCTGATCTAACTTCTGGAGGCAGTCAAAATGAGTATTTGAATTCTTCCCTACCTTATTCCTGTGCTGAGATACAGGCTGCTCCAACCTGCTGTAAAATGCTTGATTTCGAGAGTGAGCGAAACTAATGAAAACATTGTTGGGGT
Organism: Melanerpes formicivorus; assembly: GCF_026170545.1. NCBI lineage: Eukaryota > Metazoa > Chordata > Aves > Piciformes > Picidae > Melanerpes > Melanerpes formicivorus. Next base: position 79,234 of record NW_027142566.1, on the reverse strand, counting down.
AAAACCTAAAGGGAAAGACCTAGCACCAAATCCAACTTGCCATCTGATCTAACTTCTGGAGGCAGTCAAAATGAGTATTTGAATTCTTCCCTACCTTATTCCTGTGCTGAGATACAGGCTGCTCCAACCTGCTGTAAAATGCTTGATTTCGAGAGTGAGCGAAACTAATGAAAACATTGTTGGGGTAAAACCTAAAGGGAAAGACCTAGCACCAAATCCAATTTGCCATCTGATCTAACTTCTGGAGGCAGCCAAAATGATCCTTAGAATTCTTCCCTACCTTATTCCTGTGCTGAGATACAGGCTGCTCCAACCTGCTGTAAAATGCTTGATTTCGAGAGTGAGCGAAACTAATGAAAACATTGTTGGGGTAAAACCTAAAGGGAAAGACCTAGCACCAAATCCAATTTGCCATCTGATCTAACTTCTGGAGGCAGTCAAAATGATCCTTAGAATTCTTCCCTACCTTATTCCTGTGCTGAGATACAGGCTGCTCCAACCTGCTGTAAAATGCTTGATTTCGAGAGTGAGCGAAACTAATGAAAACATTGTTGGGGTAAAACCTAAAGGGAAAGACCTAGCACCAAATCCAATTTGCCATCTGATCTAACTTCTGGAGGCAGTCAAAATGATCCTTAGAATTCTTCCCTACCTTATTCCTGTGCTGAGATACAGGCTGCTCCAACCTGCTGTAAAATGCTTGATTTCGAGAGTGAGCGAAACTAATGAAAACATTGTTGGGGGTAAAACCTAAAGGGAAAGACCTAGCACCAAATCCAATTTGCCATCTGATCTAACTTCCGGAGGCAGTCAAAATGATCCTTAGAATTCTTCCCTACCTTATTCCTGTGCTGAGATACAGGCTGCTCCAACCTGCTGTAAAATGCTTGATTTCGAGAGTGAGCGAAACTAATGAAAACATTGTTGGGGTAAAACCTAAAGGGAAAGACCTAGCACCAAATCCAATTTGCCATCTGATCTAACTTCTGGAGGCAGTCAAAATGATCCTTAGAATTCTTCCCTACCTTATTCCTGTGCTGAGATACAGGCTGCTCCAACCTGCTGTAAAAGGCTTGATTTCGAGAGTGAGCGAAACTAATGAAAACATTGTTGGGGTAAAACCTAAAGGGAAAGACCTAGCACCAAATCCAATTTGCCATCTGATCTAACTTCTGGAGGCAGTCAAAATGATCCTTAGAATTCTTCCCTACCTTATTCCTGTGCTGAGATACAGGCTGCTCCAACCTGCTGTAAAATGCTTGATTTCGAGAGTGAGCGAAACTAATGAAAACATTGTTGGGGTAAAACCTAAAGGGAAAGACCTAGCACCAAATCCAATTTGCCATCTGATCTAACTTCTGGAGGCAGTCAAAATGATCCTTAGAATTCTTCCCTACCTTATTCCTGTGCTGAGATACAGGCTGCTCCAACCTGCTGTAAAATGCTTGATTTCGAGAGTGAGCGAAACTAATGAAAACATTGTTGGGGTAAAACCTAAAGGGAAAGACCTAGCACCAAATCCAATTTGCCATCTGATCTAACTTCTGGAGGCAGTCAAAATGAGTATTTGAATTCTTCCCTACCTTATTCCTGTGCTGAGATACAGGCTGCTCCAACCTGCTGTAAAATGCTTGATTTCGAGAGTGAGCGAAACTAATGAAAACATTGTTGGGGTAAAACCTAAAGGGAAAGACCTAGCACCAAATCCAACTTGCCATCTGATCTAACTTCTGGAGGCAGTCAAAATGAGTATTTGAATTCTTCCCTACCTTATTCCTGTGCTGAGATACAGGCTGCTCCAACCTGCTGTAAAATGCTTGATTTCGAGAGTGAGCGAAACTAATGAAAACATTGTTGGGGTAAAACCTAAAGGGAAAGACCTAGCACCAAATCCAATTTGCCATCTGATCTAACTTCTGGAGGCAGCCAAAATGATCCTTAGAATTCTTCCCTACCTTATTCCTGTGCTGAGATACAGGCTGCTCCAACCTGCTGTAAAATGCTTGATTTCGAGAGTGAGCGAAACTAATGAAAACATTGTTGGGGTAAAACCTAAAGGGAAAGACCTAGCACCAAATCCAATTTGCCATCTGATCTAACTTCTGGAGGCAGTCAAAATGATCCTTAGAATTCTTCCCTACCTTATTCCTGTGCTGAGATACAGGCTGCTCCAACCTGCTGTAAAATGCTTGATTTCGAGAGTGAGCGAAACTAATGAAAACATTGTTGGGGTAAAACCTAAAGGGAAAGACCTAGCACCAAATCCAATTTGCCATCTGATCTAACTTCTGGAGGCAGTCAAAATGATCCTTAGAATTCTTCCCTACCTTATTCCTGTGCTGAGATACAGGCTGCTCCAACCTGCTGTAAAATGCTTGATTTCGAGAGTGAGCGAAACTAATGAAAACATTGTTGGGGTAAAACCTAAAGGGAAAGACCTAGCACCAAATCCAATTTGCCATCTGATCTAACTTCTGGAGGCAGTCAAAATGAGCCTTAGAATTCTTCCCTACCTTATTCCTGTGCTGAGATACAGGCTGCTCCAACCTGCTGTAAAAGGCTTGATTTCGAGAGTGAGCGAAACTAATGAAAACATTGTTGGGGTAAAACCTAAAGGGAAAGACCTAGCACCAAATCCAATTTGCCATCTGATCTAACTTCTGGAGGCAGTCAAAATGATCCTTAGAATTCTTCCCTACCTTATTCCTGTGCTGAGATACAGGCTGCTCCAACCTGCTGTAAAATGCTTGATTTCGAGAGTGAGCGAAACTAATGAAAACATTGTTGGGGTAAAACCTAAAGGGAAAGACCTAGCACCAAATCCAATTTGCCATCTGATCTAACTTCTGGAGGCAGTCAAAATGATCCTTAGAATTCTTCCCTACCTTATTCCTGTGCTGAGATACAGGCTGCTCCAACCTGCTGTAAAATGCTTGATTTCGAGAGTGAGCGAAACTAATGAAAACATTGTTGGGGTAAAACCTAAAGGGAAAGACCTAGCACCAAATCCAATTTGCCATCTGATCTAACTTCTGGAGGCAGTCAAAATGATCCTTAGAATTCTTCCCTACCTTATTCCTGTGCTGAGATACAGGCTGCTCCAACCTGCTGTAAAATGCTTGATTTCGAGAGTGAGCGAAACTAATGAAAACATTGTTGGGGTAAAACCTAAAGGGAAAGACCTAGCACCAAATCCAATTTGCCATCTGATCTAACTTCTGGAGGCAGTCAAAATGAGTATTTGAATTCTTCCCTACCTTATTCCTGTGCTGAGATACAGGCTGCTCCAACCTGCTGTAAAAGGCTTGATTTCGAGAGTGAGCGAAACTAATGAAAACATTGTTGGGGTAAAACCTAAAGGGAAAGACCTAGCACCAAATCCAATTTGCCATCTGATCTAACTTCTGGAGGCAGTCAAAATGATCCTTAGAATTCTTCCCTACCTTATTCCTGTGCTGAGATACAGGCTGCTCCAACCTGCTGTAAAATGCTTGATTTCGAGAGTGAGCGAAACTAATGAAAACATTGTTGGGGTAAAACCTAAAGGGAAAGACCTAGCACCAAATCCAATTTGCCATCTGATCTAACTTCTGGAGGCAGTCAAAATGATCCTTAGAATTCTTCCCTACCTTATTCCTGTGCTGAGATACAGGCTGCTCCAACCTGCTGTAAAATGCTTGATTTTGAGAGTGAGCGAAACTAATGAAAACATTGTTGGGGTAAAACCTAAAGGGAAAGACCTAGCACCAAATCCAATTTGCCATCTGATCTAACTTCTGGAGGCAGTCAAAATGATCCTTAGAATTCTTCCCTACCTTATTCCTGTGCTGAGATACAGGCTGCTCCAACCTGCTGTAAAATGCTTGATTTCGAGAGTGAGCGAAACTAATGAAAACATTGTTGGGGTAAAACCTAAAGGGAAAGACCTAGCACCAAATCCAATTTGCCATCTGATCTAACTTCTGGAGGCAGTCAAAATGAGTATTTGAATTCTTCCCTACCTTATTCCTGTGCTGAGATACAGGCTGCTCCAACCTGCTGTAAAATGCTTGATTTCGAGAGTGAGCGAAACTAATGAAAACATTGTTGGGGTAAAACCTAAAGGGAAAGACCTAGCACCAAATCCAATTTGCCATCTGATCTAACTTCTGGAGGCAGTCAAAATGAGTATTTGAATTCTTCCCTACCTTATTCCTGTGCTGAGATACAGGCTGCTCCAACCTGCTGTAAAATGCTTGATTTCGAGAGTGAGCGAAACTAATGAAAACATTGTTGGGGTAAAACCTAAAGGGAAAGACCTAGCACCAAATCCAATTTGCCATCTGATCTAACTTCTGGAGGCAGTCAAAATGATCCTTAGAATTCTTCCCTACCTTATTCCTGTGCTGAGATACAGGCTGCTCCAACCTGCTGTAAAATGCTTGATTTTGAGAGTGAGCGAAACTAATGAAAACATTGTTGGGGTAAAACCTAAAGGGAAAGACCTAGCACCAAATCCAATTTGCCATCTGATCTAACTTCTGGAGGCAGTCAAAATGATCCTTAGAATTCTTCCCTACCTTATTCCTGTGCTGAGATACAGGCTGCTCCAACCTGCTGTAAAATGCTTGATTTCGAGAGTGAGCGAAACTAATGAAAACATTGTTGGGGTAAAACCTAAAGGGAAAGACCTAGCACCAAATCCAATTTGCCATCTGATCTAACTTCTGGAGGCAGTCAAAATGAGTATTTGAATTCTTCCCTACCTTATTCCTGTGCTGAGATACAGGCTGCTCCAACCTGCTGTAAAATGCTTGATTTCGAGAGTGAGCGAAACTAATGAAAACATTGTTGGGGTAAAACCTAAAGGGAAAGACCTAGCACCAAATCCAATTTGCCATCTGATCTAACTTCTGGAGGCAGTCAAAATGAGTATTTGTATTCTTCCCTACCTTATTCCTGTGCTGAGATACAGGCTGCTCCAACCTGCTGTAAAATGCTTGATTTCGAGAGTGAGCGAAACTAATGAAAACATTGTTGGGGTAAAACCTAAAGGGAAAGACCTAGCACCAAATCCAATTTGCCATCTGATCTAACTTCTGGAGGCAGTCAAAATGAGTATTTGAATTCTTCCCTACCTTATTCCTGTGCTGAGATACAGGCTGCTCCAACCTGCTGTAAAATGCTTGATTTCGAGAGTGAGCGAAACTAATGAAAACATTGTTGGGGTAAAACCTAAAGGGAAAGACCTAGCACCAAATCCAATTTGCCATCTGATCTAACTTCTGGAGGCAGTCAAAATGATCCTTAGAATTCTTCCCTACCTTATTCCTGTGCTGAGATACAGGCTGCTCCAACCTGCTGTAAAATGCTTGATTTCGAGAGTGAGCGAAACTAATGAAAACATTGTTGGGGTAAAACCTAAAGGGAAAGACCTAGCACCAAATCCAATTTGCCATCTGATCTAACTTCTGGAGGCAGTCAAAATGATCCTTAGAATTCTTCCCTACCTTATTCCTGTGCTGAGATACAGGCTGCTCCAACCTGCTGTAAAATGCTTGATTTCGAGAGTGAGCGAAACTAATGAAAACATTGTTGGGGTAAAACCTAAAGGGAAAGACCTAGCACCAAATCCAATTTGCCATCTGATCTAACTTCTGGAGGCAGTCAAAATGAGTATTTGAATTCTTCCCTACCTTATTCCTGTGCTGAGATACAGGCTGCTCCAACCTGCTGTAAAATGCTTGATTTCGAGAGTGAGCGAAACTAATGAAAACATTGTTGGGGTAAAACCTAAAGGGAAAGACCTAGCACCAAATCCAACTTGCCATCTGATCTAACTTCTGGAGGCAGTCAAAATGAGTATTTGAATTCTTCCCTACCTTATTCCTGTGCTGAGATACAGGCTGCTCCAACCTGCTGTAAAATGCTTGATTTCGAGAGTGAGCGAAACTAATGAAAACATTGTTGGGGTAAAACCTAAAGGGAAAGACCTAGCACCAAATCCAATTTGCCATCTGATCTAACTTCTGGAGGCAGCCAAAATGATCCTTAGAATTCTTCCCTACCTTATTCCTGTGCTGAGATACAGGCTGCTCCAACCTGCTGTAAAATGCTTGATTTCGAGAGTGAGCGAAACTAATGAAAACATTGTTGGGGTAAAAACCTAAAGGGAAAGACCTAGCACCAAATCCAATTTGCCATCTGATCTAACTTCTGGAGGCAGTCAAAATGATCCTTAGAATTCTTCCCTACCTTATTCCTGTGCTGAGATACAGGCTGCTCCAACCTGCTGTAAAATGCTTGATTTCGAGAGTGAGCGAAACTAATGAAAACATTGTTGGGGTAAAACCTAAAGGGAAAGACCTAGCACCAAATCCAATTTGCCATCTGATCTAACTTCTGGAGGCAGTCAAAATGATCCTTAGAATTCTTCCCTACCTTATTCCTGTGCTGAGATACAGGCTGCTCCAACCTGCTGTAAAATGCTTGATTTCGAGAGTGAGCGAAACTAATGAAAACATTGTTGGGGTAAAACCTAAAGGGAAAGACCTAGCACCAAATCCAATTTGCCATCTGATCTAACTTCTGGAGGCAGTCAAAATGAGCCTTAGAATTCTTCCCTACCTTATTCCTGTGCTGAGATACAGGCTGCTCCAACCTGCTGTAAAATGCTTGATTTCGAGAGTGAGCGAAACTAATGAAAACATTGTTGGGGTAAAACCTAAAGGGAAAGACCTAGCACCAAATCCAATTTGCCATCTGATCTAACTTCTGGAGGCAGTCAAAATGATCCTTAGAATTCTTCCCTACCTTATTCCTGTGCTGAGATACAGGCTGCTCCAACCTGCTGTAAAATGCTTGATTTCGAGAGTGAGCGAAACTAATGAAAACATTGTTGGGGTAAAACCTAAAGGGAAAGACCTAGCACCAAATCCAATTTGCCATCTGATCTAACTTCTGGAGGCAGTCAAAATGATCCTTAGAATTCTTCCCTACCTTATTCCTGTGCTGAGATACAGGCTGCTCCAACCTGCTGTAAAATGCTTGATTTTGAGAGTGAGCGAAACTAATGAAAACATTGTTGGGGTAAAACCTAAAGGGAAAGACCTAGCACCAAATCCAATTTGCCATCTGATCTAACTTCTGGAGGCAGTCAAAATGATCCTTAGAATTCTTCCCTACCTTATTCCTGTGCTGAGATACAGGCTGCTCCAACCTGCTGTAAAATGCTTGATTTCGAGAGTGAGCGAAACTAATGAAAACATTGTTGGGGTAAAACCTAAAGGGAAAGACCTAGCACCAAATCCAATTTGCCATCTGATCTAACTTCTGGAGGCAGTCAAAATGAGTATTTGAATTCTTCCCTACCTTATTCCTGTGCTGAGATACAGGCTGCTCCAACCTGCTGTAAAAGGCTTGATTTCGAGAGTGAGCGAAACTAATGAAAACATTGTTGGGGTAAAACCTAAAGGGAAAGACCTAGCACCAAATCCAATTTGCCATCTGATCTAACTTCTGGAGGCAGTCAAAATGATCCTTAGAATTCTTCCCTACCTTATTCCTGTGCTGAGATACAGGCTGCTCCAACCTGCTGTAAAATGCTTGATTTCGAGAGTGAGCGAAACTAATGAAAACATTGTTGGGGTAAAACCTAAAGGGAAAGACCTAGCACCAAATCCAATTTGCCATCTGATCTAACTTCTGGAGGCAGTCAAAATGATCCTTAGAATTCTTCCCTACCTTATTCCTGTGCTGAGATACAGGCTGCTCCAACCTGCTGTAAAATGCTTGATTTTGAGAGTGAGCGAAACTAATGAAAACATTGTTGGGGTAAAACCTAAAGGGAAAGACCTAGCACCAAATCCAATTTGCCATCTGATCTAACTTCTGGAGGCAGTCAAAATGATCCTTAGAATTCTTCCCTACCTTATTCCTGTGCTGAGATACAGGCTGCTCCAACCTGCTGTAAAATGCTTGATTTCGAGAGTGAGCGAAACTAATGAAAACATTGTTGGGGTAAAACCTAAAGGGAAAGACCTAGCACCAAATCCAATTTGCCATCTGATCTAACTTCTGGAGGCAGTCAAAATGAGTATTTGAATTCTTCCCTACCTTATTCCTGTGCTGAGATACAGGCTGCTCCAACCTGCTGTAAAATGCTTGATTTCGAGAGTGAGCGAAACTAATGAAAACATTGTTGGGGTAAAACCTAAAGGGAAAGACCTAGCACCAAATCCAATTTGCCATCTGATCTAACTTCTGGAGGCAGTCAAAATGAGTATTTGAATTCTTCCCTACCTTATTCCTGTGCTGAGATACAGGCTGCTCCAACCTGCTGTAAAATGCTTGATTTCGAGAGTGAGCGAAACTAATGAAAACATTGTTGGGGTAAAACCTAAAGGGAAAGACCTAGCACCAAATCCAATTTGCCATCTGATCTAACTTCTGGAGGCAGTCAAAATGATCCTTAGAATTCTTCCCTACCTTATTCCTGTGCTGAGATACAGGCTGCTCCAACCTGCTGTAAAATGCTTGATTTCGAGAGTGAGCGAAACTAATGAAAACATTGTTGGGGTAAAACCTAAAGGGAAAGACCTAGCACCAAATCCAATTTGCCATCTGATCTAACTTCTGGAGGCAGTCAAAATGATCCTTAGAATTCTTCCCTACCTTATTCCTGTGCTGAGATACAGGCTGCTCCAACCTGCTGTAAAATGCTTGATTTCGAGAGTGAGCGAAACTAATGAAAACATTGTTGGGGTAAAACCTAAAGGGAAAGACCTAGCACCAAATCCAATTTGCCATCTGATCTAACTTCTGGAGGCAGTCAAAATGATCCTTAGAATTCTTCCCTACCTTATTCCTGTGCTGAGATACAGGCTGCTCCAACCTGCTGTAATATGCTTGATTTCGAGAGTGAGCGAAACTAATGAAAACATTGTTGGGGTAAAACCTAAAGGGAAAGACCTAGCACCAAATCCAATTTGCCATCTGATCTAACTTCTGGAGGCAGTCAAAATGAGTATTTGAATTCTTCCCTACCTTATTCCTGTGCTGAGATACAGGCTGCTCCAACCTGCTGTAAAATGCTTGATTTCGAGAGTGAGCGAAACTAATGAAAACACTGTTGGGGTAAAACCTAAAGGGAAAGACCTAGCACCAAATCCAATTTGCCATCTGATCTAACTTCTGGAGGCAGTCAAAATGAGTATTTGTATTCTTCCCTACCTTATTCCTGTGCTGAGATACAGGCTGCTCCAACCTGCTGTAAAATGCTTGATTTCGAGAGTGAGCGAAACTAATGAAAACATTGTTGGGGTAAAACCTAAAGGGAAAGACCTAGCACCAAATCCAATTTGCCATCTGATCTAACTTCTGGAGGCAGTCAAAATGATCCTTAGAATTCTTCCCTACCTTATTCCTGTGCTGAGATACAGGCTGCTCCAACCTGCTGTAAAATGCTTGATTTCGAGAGTGAGCGAAACTAATGAAAACATTGTTGGGGTAAAACCTAAAGGGAAAGACCTAGCACCAAATCCAATTTGCCATCTGATCTAACTTCTGGAGGCAGTCAAAATGATCCTTAGAATTCTTCCCTACCTTATTCCTGTGCTGAGATACAGGCTGCTCCAACCTGCTGTAAAATGCTTGATTTCGAGAGTGAGCGAAACTAATGAAAACATTGTTGGGGTAAAACCTAAAGGGAAAGACCTAGCACCAAATCCAATTTGCCATCTGATCTAACTTCTGGAGGCAGTCAAAATGATCCTTAGAATTCTTCCCTACCTTATTCCTGTGCTGAGATACAGGCTGCTCCAACCTGCTGTAAAATGCTTGATTTCGAGAGTGAGCGAAACTAATGAAAACATTGTTGGGGTAAAACCTAAAGGGAAAGACCTAGCACCAAATCCAATTTGCCATCTGATCTAACTTCTGGAGGCAGTCAAAATGATCCTTAGAATTCTTCCCTACCTTATTCCTGTGCTGAGATACAGGCTGCTCCAACCTGCTGTAAAATGCTTGATTTCGAGAGTGAGCGAAACTAATGAAAACATTGTTGGGGTAAAACCTAAAGGGAAAGACCTAGCACCAAATCCAATTTGCCATCTGATCTAACTTCTGGAGGCAGTCAAAATGATCCTTAGAATTCTTCCCTACCTTATTCCTGTGCTGAGATACAGGCTGCTCCAACCTGCTGTAAAATGCTTGATTTCGAGAGTGAGCGAAACTAATGAAAACATTGTTGGGGTAAAACCTAAAGGGAAAGACCTAGCACCAAATCCAATTTGCCATCTGATCGAACTTCTGGAGGCAGTCAAAATGATCCTTAGAATTCTTCCCTACCTTATTCCTGTGCTGAGATACAGGCTGCTCCAACCTGCTGTAAAAGGCTTGATTTCGAGAGTGAGCGAAACTAATGAAAACATTGTTGGGGTAAAACCTAAAGGGAAAGACCTAGCACCAAATCCAATTTGCCATCTGATCTAACTTCTGGAGGCAGTCAAAATGATCCTTAGAATTCTTCCCTACCTTATTCCTGTGCTGAGATACAGGCTGCTCCAACCTGCTGTAAAATGCTTGATTTCGAGAGTGAGCGAAACTAATGAAAACATTGTTGGGGTAAAACCTAAAGGGAAAGACCTAGCACCAAATCCAATTTGCCATCTGATCTAACTTCTGGAGGCAGTCAAAATGAGTATTTGAATTCTTCCCTACCTTATTCCTGTGCTGAGATACAGGCTGCTCCAACCTGCTGTAAAATGCTTGATTTCGAGAGTGAGTGAAACTAATGAAAACATTGTTGGGGTAAAACCTAAAGGGAAAGACCTAGCACCAAATCCAATTTGCCATCTGATCTAACTTCTGGAGGCAGTCAAAATGATCCTTAGAATTCTTCCCTACCTTATTCCTGTGCTGAGATACAGGCTGCTCCAACCTGCTGTAAAATGCTTGATTTCGAGAGTGAGCGAAACTAATGAAAACATTGTTGGGGTAAAACCTAAAGGGAAAGACCTAGCACCAAATCCAATTTGCCATCTGATCTAACTTCTGGAGGCAGTCAAAATGATCCTTAGAATTCTTCCCTACCTTATTCCTGTGCTGAGATACAGGCTGCTCCAACCTGCTGTAAAATGCTTGATTTTGAGAGTGAGCGAAACTAATGAAAACATTGTTGGGGTAAAACCTAAAGGGAAAGACCTAGCACCAAATCCAATTTGCCATCTGATCTAACTTCTGGAGGCAGTCAAAATGATCCTTAGAATTCTTCCCTACCTTATTCCTGTGCTGAGATACAGGCTGCTCCAACCTGCTGTAAAATGCTTGATTTCGAGAGTGAGCAAAACTAATGAAAACATTGTTGGGGTAAAACCTAAAGGGAAAGACCTAGCACCAAATCCAATTTGCCATCTGATCTAACTTCTGGAGGCAGTCAAAATGATCCTTAGAATTCTTCCCTACCTTATTCCTGTGCTGAGATACAGGCTGCTCCAACCTGCTGTAAAATGCTTGATTTCGAGAGTGAGCGAAACTAATGAAAACATTGTTGGGGTAAAACCTAAAGGGAAAGACCTAGCACCAAATCCAATTTGCCATCTGATCTAACTTCTGGAGGCAGTCAAAATGATCCTTAGAATTCTTCCCTACCTTATTCCTGTGCTGAGATACAGGCTGCTCCAACCTGCTGTAAAATGCTTGATTTCGAGAGTGAGCGAAACTAATGAAAACATTGTTGGGGTAAAACCTAAAGGGAAAGACCTAGCACCAAATCCAATTTGCCATCTGATCTAAGTTCTGGAGGCAGTCAAAATGATCCTTAGAATTCTTCCCTACCTTATTCCTGTGCTGAGATACAGGCTGCTCCAACCTGCTGTAAAATGCTTGATTTCGAGAGTGAGCGAAACTAATGAAAACATTGTTGGGGTAAAACCTAAAGGGAAAGACCTAGCACCAAATCCAATTTGCCATCTGATCTAACTTCTGGAGGCAGTCAAAATGATCCTTAGAATTCTTCCCTACCTTATTCCTGTGCTGAGATACAGGCTGCTCCAACCTGCTGTAAAATGCTTGATTTCGAGAGTGAGCGAAACTAATGAAAACATTGTTGGGGTAAAACCTAAAGGGAAAGACCTAGCACCAAATCCAATTTGCCATCTGATCTAACTTCTGGAGGCAGTCAAAATGATCCTTAGAATTCTTCCCTACCTTATTCCTGTGCTGAGATACAGGCTGCTCCAACCTGCTGTAAAATGCTTGATTTCGAGAGTGAGCGAAACTAATGAAAACATTGGTGGGGTAAAACCTAAAGGGAAAGACCTAGCAACCAAATCCAATTTGCCATCTGATCTAACTTCTGGAGGCAGTCAAAATGATCCTTAGAATTCTTCCCCTACCTTATTCCTGTGCTGAGATACAGGCTGCTCCAACCTGCTGTAAAATGCTTGATTTCGAGAGTGAGCGAAAACCTAATGAAAACATTGTTGGGGTAAAAACCTAAAGGGAAAGACCTAGCACCAAATCCAATTTGCCATCTGATCTAACTTCTGGAGGCAGTCAAAATGAGTATTTGAATTCTTCCCTACCTTATTCCTGTGCTGAGATACAGGCTGCTCCAACCTGCTGTAAAATGCTTGATTTCGAGAGTGAGCGAAACTAATGAAAACATTGTTGGGGTAAAAACCTAAAGGGAAAGACCTAGCACCAAATCCAATTTGCCATCTGATCTAACTTCTGGAGGCAGTCAAAATGATCCTTAGAATTCTTCCCTACCTTATTCCTGTGCTGAGATACAGGCTGCTCCAACCTGCTGTAAAATGCTTGATTTCGAGAGTGAGCGAAACTAATGAAAACATTGTTGGGGTAAAACCTAAAGGGAAAGACCTAGCACCAAATCCAATTTTGCCATCTGATCTAACTTCTGGAGGCAGTCAAAATGATCCTTAGAATTCTTCCCTACCTTATTCCTGTGCTGAGATACAGGCTGCTCCAACCTGCTGTAAAATGCTTGATTTTGAGAGTGAGCGAAACTAATGAAAACATTGTTGGGGTAAAAACCTAAAGGGAAAGACCCTAGCACCAAATCCAATTTGCCATCTGATCTAACTTCTGGAGGCAGTCAAAAATGATCCTTAGAATTCTTCCCTACCTTATTCCTGTGCTGAGATACAGGCTGCTCCAACCTGCTGTAAAATGCTTGATTTCGAGAGTGAGCGAAACTAATGAAAACATTGTTGGGGGTAAAACCTAAAGGGAAAGGACCTAGCACCAAATCCAATTTGCCATCTGATCTAACTTCTGGAGGCAGTCAAAATGAGTATTTGAATTCTTCCCTACCTTATTCCTGTGCTGAGATACAGGCTGCTCCAACCTGCTGTAAAATGCTTGATTTCGAGAGTGAGCGAAACTAATGAAAACATTGTTGGGGTAAAAACCTAAAGGGAAAGACCTAGCACCAAATCCAATTTGCCATCTGATCTAACTTCTGGAGGCAGTCAAAATGATCCTTAGAATTCTTCCCTACCTTATTCCTGTGCTGAGATACAGGCTGCTCCAACCTGCTGTAAAAATGCTTGATTTCGAGAGTGAGCAAAACTAATGAAAACATTGTTGGGGTAAAAACCTAAAGGGAAAGACCTAGCACCAAATCCAATTTGCCATCTGATCTAACTTCTGGAGGCAGTCAAAATGATCCTTAGAATTCTTCCCTACCTTATTCCTGTGCTGAGATACAGGCTGCTCCAACCTGCTGTAAAATGCTTGATTTCGAGAGTGAGCGAAACTAATGAAAAACATTGTTGGGGTAAAAACCTAAAGGGAAAGGACCTAGCACCAAATCCAATTTGCCATCTGATCTAACTTCTGGAGGCAGTCAAAATGATCCTTAGAATTCTTCCCTACCTTATTCCTGTGCTGAGATACAGGCTGCTCCAACCTGCTGTAAAATGCTTGATTTCGAGAGTGAGCGAAAACTAATGAAAACATTGTTGGGGTAAAACCTAAAGGGAAAGACCTAGCACCAAATCCAATTTGCCATCTGATCTAACTTCTGGAGGCAGTCAAAATGATCCTTAGAATTCTTCCCTACCTTATTCCTGTGCTGAGATACAGGCTGCTCCAACCTGCTGTAAAATGCTTGATTTTCGAGAGTGAGCGAAACTAATGAAAACATTGTTGGGGTAAAACCTAAAGGGAAAGACCCTAGCACCAAATCCAATTTGCCATCTGATCTAACTTCTGGAGGCAGTCAAAATGATCCTTAGAATTCTTCCCTACCTTATTCCTGTGCTGAGATACAGGCTGCTCCAAACCTGCTGTAAAATGCTTGATTTCGAGAGTGAGCGAAACTAATGAAAACATTGTTGGGGTAAAACCTAAAGGGAAAGACCTAGCACCAAATCCAATTTGCCATCTGATCTAACTTCTGGAGGCAGTCAAAAATGATCCTTAGAATTCTTCCCTACCTTATTCCTGTGCTGAGATACAGGCTGCTCCAACCTGCTGTAAAATGCTTGATTTCGAGAGTGAGCGAAACTAATGAAAAACATTGTTGGGGTAAAACCTAAAGGGGAAAAGGACCTAGCACCAAATCCAATTTGCCCATCTGATCTAACTTCTGGAGGCAGTCAAAAATGATCCTTAGAATTCTTCCCTACCTTATTCCTGTGCTGAGATACAGGCTGCTCCAAACCTGCTGTAAAATGCTTGATTTTGAGAGTGAGCGAAACTAATGAAAACATTGTTGGGGTAAAACCTAAAGGGAAAGACCTAGCACCAAATCCAATTTGCCATCTGATCTAACTTCTGGAGGCAGTCAAAATGATCCTTAGAATTCTTCCCTACCTTATTCCTGTGCTGAGATACAGGCTGCTCCAACCTGCTGTAAAATGCTTGATTTCGAGAGTGAGCGAAACCTAATGAAAACATTGTTGGGGTAAAAACCTAAAGGGAAAGACCTAGCACCAAATCCAATTTGCCATCTGATCTAACTTCTGGAGGCAGTCAAAATGAGTATTTGAATTCTTCCCTACCTTATTCCTGTGCTGAGATACAGGCTGCTCCAACCTGCTGTAAAAATGCTTGATTTCGAGAGTGAGCGAAAACTAATGAAAACATTGTTGGGGGTAAAAACCTAAAGGGAAAGACCTAGCACCAAATCCAATTTGCCATCTGATCTAACTTCTGGAGGCAGTCAAAATGATCCTTAGAATTCTTCCCTACCTTATTCCTGTGCTGAGATACAGGCTGCTCCAACCTGCTGTAAAATGCTTGATTTCGAGAGTGAGCAAAACTAATGAAAAACATTGTTGGGGTAAAACCTAAAGGGAAAGACCTAGCACCAAATCCAATTTGCCATCTGATCTAACTTCTGGAGGCAGTCAAAATGAATCCTTAGAATTCTTCCCTACCTTATTCCTGTGCTGAGATACAGGCTGCTCCAACCTGCTGTAAAAATGCTTGATTTCGAGAGTGAGCGAAACTAATGAAAACATTGTTGGGGTAAAACCTAAAGGGAAAGACCTAGCACCAAATCCAATTTGCCATCTGATCTAACTTCTGGAGGCAGTCAAAATGATCCTTAGAATTCTTCCCTACCTTATTCCTGTGCTGAGATACAGGCTGCTCCAACCTGCTGTAAAATGCTTGATTTCGAGAGTGAGCGAAACTAATGAAAACATTGTTGGGGTAAAACCTAAAGGGAAAGACCTAGCACCAAATCCAATTTGCCATCTGATCTAACTTCTGGAGGCAGTCAAAATGATCCTTAGAATTCTTCCCTACCTTATTCCTGTGCTGAGATACAGGCTGCTCCAACCTGCTGTAAAATGCTTGATTTCGAGAGTGAGCGAAACTAATGAAAACATTGTTGGGGTAAAACCTAAAGGGAAAGACCTAGCACCAAATCCAATTTGCCATCTGATCTAACTTCTGGAGGCAGTCAAAATGATCCTTAGAATTCTTCCCTACCTTATTCCTGTGCTGAGATACAGGCTGCTCCAACCTGCTGTAAATGCTTGATTTCGAGAGTGAGCAAAACTAATGAAAATATTGTTGGGGTAAAACCTAAAGGGAAAGACCTAGCACCAAATCCAATTTGCCATCTGATCTAACCTTCTGGAGGCAGTCAAAATGATCCTTAGAATTCTTCCCTACCTTATTCCTGTGCTGAGATACAGGCTGCTCCAACCTGCTGTAAAATGCTTGATTTTTGAGAGTGAGCGAAACTAATGAAAACATTGTTGGGGTAAAAACCTAAAGGGAAAGACCTAGCACCAAATCCAATTTGCCATCTGATCTAACTTCTGGAGGGCAGTCAAAATGATCCTTAGAATTCTTCCCTACCTTATTCCTGTGCTGAGATACAGGCTGCTCCAACCTGCTGTAAAATGCTTGATTTCGAGAGTGAGCAAAAACTAATGAAAAACATTGTTGGGGTAAAACCTAAAGGGAAAGACCTAGCACCAAATCCAATTTGCCATCTGATCTAACTTCTGGAGGCAGTCAAAATGATCCTTAGAATTCTTCCCTACCTTATTCCTGTGCTGAGATACAGGCTGCTCCAACCTGCTGTAAAAATGCTTGATTTCGAGAGTGAGCGAAACTAATGAAAAACATTGTTGGGGTAAAACCTAAAGGGAAAGACCTAGCACCAAATCCAATTTGCCATCTGATCTAACTTCTGGAGGCAGTCAAAATGATCCTTAGAATTCTTCCCTACCTTATTCCTGTGCTGAGATACAGGCTGCTCCAACCTGCTGTAAAATGCTTGATTTCGAGAGTGAGCGAAACTAATGAAAACATTGTTGGGGTAAAACCTAAAGGGAAAGACCTAGCACCAAATCCAATTTGCCATCTGATCTAAGTTCTGGAGGCAGTCAAAATGATCCTTAGAATTCTTCCCTACCTTATTCCTGTGCTGAGATACAGGCTGCTCCAACCTGCTGTAAAATGCTTGATTTCGAGAGTGAGCGAAACTAATGAAAACATTGTTGGGGTAAAACCTAAAGGGAAAGACCTAGCACCAAATCCAATTTGCCATCTGATCTAACTTCTGGAGGCAGTCAAAATGATCCTTAGAATTCTTCCCTACCTTATTCCTGTGCTGAGATACAGGCTGCTCCAACCTGCTGTAAAATGCTTGATTTCGAGAGTGAGCGAAACTAATGAAAACATTGTTGGGGTAAAACCTAAAGGGAAAGACCTAGCACCAAATCCAATTTGCCATCTGATCTAACTTCTGGAGGCAGTCAAAATGATCCTTAGAATTCTTCCCTACCTTATTCCTGTGCTGAGATACAGGCTGCTCCAACCTGCTGTAAAATGCTTGATTTCGAGAGTGAGCGAAACTAATGAAAACATTGGTGGGGTAAAACCTAAAGGGAAAGACCTAGCACCAAATCCAATTTGCCATCTGATCTAACTTCTGGAGGCAGTCAAAATGATCCTTAGAATTCTTCCCTACCTTATTCCTGTGCTGAGATACAGGCTGCTCCAACCTGCTGTAAAATGCTTGATTTCGAGAGTGAGCGAAACTAATGAAAACATTGTTGGGGTAAAACCTAAAGGGAAAGACCTAGCACCAAATCCAATTTGCCATCTGATCTAACTTCTGGAGGCAGTCAAAATGATCCTTAGAATTCTTCCCTACCTTATTCCTGTGCTGAGATACAGGCTGCTCCAACCTGCTGTAAAATGCTTGATTTCGAGAGTGAGCGAAACTAATGAAAACATTGTTGGGGTAAAACCTAAAGGGAAAGACCTAGCACCAAATCCAATTTGCCATCTGATCTAACTTCTGGAGGCAGTCAAAATGATCCTTAGAATTCTTCCCTACCTTATTCCTGTGCTGAGATACAGGCTGCTCCAACCTGCTGTAAAATGCTTGATTTCGAGAGTGAGCGAAACTAATGAAAACATTGTTGGGGTAAAACCTAAAGGGAAAGACCTAGCACCAAATCCAATTTGCCATCTGATCTAACTTCTGGAGGCAGTCAAAATGATCCTTAGAATTCTTCCCTACCTTATTCCTGTGCTGAGATACAGGCTGCTCCAACCTGCTGTAAAATGCTTGATTTCGAGAGTGAGCGAAACTAATGAAAACATTGTTGGGGTAAAACCTAAAGGGAAAGACCTAGCACCAAATCCAATTTGCCATCTGATCTAACTTCTGGAGGCAGTCAAAATGATCCTTAGAATTCTTCCCTACCTTATTCCTGTGCTGAGATACAGGCTGCTCCAACCTGCTGTAAAATGCTTGATTTCGAGAGTGAGCGAAACTAATGAAAACATTGTTGGGGTAAAACCTAAAGGGAAAGACCTAGCACCAAATCCAATTTGCCATCTGATCTAACTTCTGGAGGCAGTCAAAATGAGTATTTGAATTCTTCCCTACCTTATTCCTGTGCTGAGATACAGGCTGCTCCAACCTGCTGTAAAATGCTTGATTTCGAGAGTGAGCGAAACTAATGAAAACATTGTTGGGGTAAAACCTAAAGGGAAAGACCTAGCACCAAATCCAATTTGCCATCTGATCTAACTTCTGGAGGCAGTCAAAATGATCCTTAGAATTCTTCCCTACCTTATTCCTGTGCTGAGATACAGGCTGCTCCAACCTGCTGTAAAATGCTTGATTTCGAGAGTGAGCAAAACTAATGAAAACATTGTTGGGGTAAAACCTAAAGGGAAAGACCTAGCACCAAATCCAATTTGCCATCTGATCTAACTTCTGGAGGCAGTCAAAATGATCCTTAGAATTCTTCCCTACCTTATTCCTGTGCTGAGATACAGGCTGCTCCAACCTGCTGTAAAATGCTTGATTTCGAGAGTGAGCGAAACTAATGAAAACATTGTTGGGGTAAAACCTAAAGGGAAAGACCTAGCACCAAATCCAATTTGCCATCTGATCTAACTTCTGGAGGCAGTCAAAATGATCCTTAGAATTCTTCCCTACCTTATTCCTGTGCTGAGATACAGGCTGCTCCAACCTGCTGTAAAATGCTTGATTTCGAGAGTGAGCGAAACTAATGAAAACATTGTTGGGGTAAAACCTAAAGGGAAAGACCTAGCACCAAATCCAATTTGCCATCTGATCTAACTTCTGGAGGCAGTCAAAATGAGCCTTAGAATTCTTCCCTACCTTATTCCTGTGCTGAGATACAGGCTGCTCCAACCTGCTGTAAAATGCTTGATTTCGAGAGTGAGCGAAACTAATGAAAACATTGTTGGGGTAAAACCTAAAGGGAAAGACCTAGCACCAAATCCAATTTGCCATCTGATCTAACTTCTGGAGGCAGTCAAAATGATCCTTAGAATTCTTCCCTACCTTATTCCTGTGCTGAGATACAGGCTGCTCCAACCTGCTGTAAAATGCTTGATTTCGAGAGTGAGCAAAACTAATGAAAATATTGTTGGGGTAAAACCTAAAGGGAAAGACCTAGCACCAAATCCAATTTGCCATCTGATCTAACTTCTGGAGGCAGTCAAAATGATCCTTAGAATTCTTCCCTACCTTATTCCTGTGCTGAGATACAGGCTGCTCCAACCTGCTGTAAAAGGCTTGATTTCGAGAGTGAGCGAAACTAATGAAAACATTGTTGGGGTAAAACCTAAAGGGAAAGACCTAGCACCAAATCCAATTTGCCATCTGATCTAACTTCTGGAGGCAGTCAAAATGATCCTTAGAATTCTTCCCTACCTTATTCCTGTGCTGAGATACAGGCTGCTCCAACCTGCTGTAAAATGCTTGATTTCGAGAGTGAGCGAAACTAATGAAAACATTGTTGGGGTAAAACCTAAAGGGAAAGACCTAGCACCAAATCCAATTTGCCATCTGATCTAACTTCTGGAGGCAGTCAAAATGATCCTTAGAATTCTTCCCTACCTTATTCCTGTGCTGAGATACAGGCTGCTCCAACCTGCTGTAAAATGCTTGATTTCGAGAGTGAGCGAAACTAATGAAAACATTGTTGGGGTAAAACCTAAAGGGAAAGACCTAGCACCAAATCCAATTTGCCATCTGATCTAACTTCTGGAGGCAGTCAAAATGATCCTTAGAATTCTTCCCTACCTTATTCCTGTGCTGAGATACAGGCTGCTCCAACCTGCTGTAAAATGCTTGATTTCGAGAGTGAGCGAAACTAATGAAAACATTGTTGGGGTAAAACCTAAAGGGAAAGAC
Source organism: Melanerpes formicivorus (assembly GCF_026170545.1). NCBI lineage: Eukaryota > Metazoa > Chordata > Aves > Piciformes > Picidae > Melanerpes > Melanerpes formicivorus. The sequence goes on along the minus strand of NW_027142566.1, from coordinate 59,079 downwards.
CTAGCACCAAATCCAATTTGCCATCTGATCTAACTTCTGGAGGCAGTCAAAATGATCCTTAGAATTCTTCCCTACCTTATTCCTGTGCTGAGATACAGGCTGCTCCAACCTGCTGTAAAATGCTTGATTTTGAGAGTGAGCGAAACTAATGAAAACATTGTTGGGGTAAAACCTAAAGGGAAAGACCTAGCACCAAATCCAATTTGCCATCTGATCTAACTTCTGGAGGCAGTCAAAATGATCCTTAGAATTCTTCCCTACCTTATTCCTGTGCTGAGATACAGGCTGCTCCAACCTGCTGTAAAATGCTTGATTTCGAGAGTGAGCAAAACTAATGAAAACATTGTTGGGGTAAAACCTAAAGGGAAAGACCTAGCACCAAATCCAATTTGCCATCTGATCTAACTTCTGGAGGCAGTCAAAATGATCCTTAGAATTCTTCCCTACCTTATTCCTGTGCTGAGATACAGGCTGCTCCAACCTGCTGTAAAATGCTTGATTTCGAGAGTGAGCGAAACTAATGAAAACATTGTTGGGGTAAAACCTAAAGGGAAAGACCTAGCACCAAATCCAATTTGCCATCTGATCTAACTTCTGGAGGCAGTCAAAATGATCCTTAGAATTCTTCCCTACCTTATTCCTGTGCTGAGATACAGGCTGCTCCAACCTGCTGTAAAATGCTTGATTTCGAGAGTGAGCGAAACTAATGAAAACATTGTTGGGGTAAAACCTAAAGGGAAAGACCTAGCACCAAATCCAATTTGCCATCTGATCTAACTTCTGGAGGCAGTCAAAATGATCCTTAGAATTCTTCCCTACCTTATTCCTGTGCTGAGATACAGGCTGCTCCAACCTGCTGTAAAATGCTTGATTTCGAGAGTGAGCGAAACTAATGAAAACATTGTTGGGGTAAAACCTAAAGGGAAAGACCTAGCACCAAATCCAATTTGCCATCTGATCTAACTTCTGGAGGCAGTCAAAATGATCCTTAGAATTCTTCCCTACCTTATTCCTGTGCTGAGATACAGGCTGCTCCAACCTGCTGTAAAATGCTTGATTTCGAGAGTGAGCGAAACTAATGAAAACATTGTTGGGGTAAAACCTAAAGGGAAAGACCTAGCACCAAATCCAATTTGCCATCTGATCTAACTTCTGGAGGCAGTCAAAATGATCCTTAGAATTCTTCCCTACCTTATTCCTGTGCTGAGATACAGGCTGCTCCAACCTGCTGTAAAATGCTTGATTTCGAGAGTGAGCGAAACTAATGAAAACATTGTTGGGGTAAAACCTAAAGGGAAAGACCTAGCACCAAATCCAATTTGCCATCTGATCTAACTTCTGGAGGCAGTCAAAATGATCCTTAGAATTCTTCCCTACCTTATTCCTGTGCTGAGATACAGGCTGCTCCAACCTGCTGTAAAATGCTTGATTTCGAGAGTGAGCGAAACTAATGAAAACATTGTTGGGGTAAAACCTAAAGGGAAAGACCTAGCACCAAATCCAATTTGCCATCTGATCTAACTTCTGGAGGCAGTCAAAATGATCCTTAGAATTCTTCCCTACCTTATTCCTGTGCTGAGATACAGGCTGCTCCAACCTGCTGTAAAATGCTTGATTTCGAGAGTGAGCGAAACTAATGAAAACATTGTTGGGGTAAAACCTAAAGGGAAAGACCTAGCACCAAATCCAATTTGCCATCTGATCTAACTTCTGGAGGCAGTCAAAATGATCCTTAGAATTCTTCCCTACCTTATTCCTGTGCTGAGATACAGGCTGCTCCAACCTGCTGTAAAATGCTTGATTTCGAGAGTGAGCGAAACTAATGAAAACATTGTTGGGGTAAAACCTAAAGGGAAAGACCTAGCACCAAATCCAATTTGCCATCTGATCTAACTTCTGGAGGCAGTCAAAATGATCCTTAGAATTCTTCCCTACCTTATTCCTGTGCTGAGATACAGGCTGCTCCAACCTGCTGTAAAATGCTTGATTTCGAGAGTGAGCGAAACTAATGAAAACATTGTTGGGGTAAAACCTAAAGGGAAAGACCTAGCACCAAATCCAATTTGCCATCTGATCTAACTTCTGGAGGCAGTCAAAATGATCCTTAGAATTCTTCCCTACCTTATTCCTGTGCTGAGATACAGGCTGCTCCAACCTGCTGTAAAATGCTTGATTTCGAGAGTGAGCGAAACTAATGAAAACATTGTTGGGGTAAAACCTAAAGGGAAAGACCTAGCACCAAATCCAATTTGCCATCTGATCTAACTTCTGGAGGCAGTCAAAATGATCCTTAGAATTCTTCCCTACCTTATTCCTGTGCTGAGATACAGGCTGCTCCAACCTGCTGTAAAATGCTTGATTTCGAGAGTGAGCGAAACTAATGAAAACATTGTTGGGGTAAAACCTAAAGGGAAAGACCTAGCACCAAATCCAATTTGCCATCTGATCTAACTTCTGGAGGCAGTCAAAATGATCCTTAGAATTCTTCCCTACCTTATTCCTGTGCTGAGATACAGGCTGCTCCAACCTGCTGTAAAATGCTTGATTTCGAGAGTGAGCGAAACTAATGAAAACATTGTTGGGGTAAAACCTAAAGGGAAAGACCTAGCACCAAATCCAATTTGCCATCTGATCTAACTTCTGGAGGCAGTCAAAATGATCCTTAGAATTCTTCCCTACCTTATTCCTGTGCTGAGATACAGGCTGCTCCAACCTGCTGTAAAATGCTTGATTTCGAGAGTGAGCGAAACTAATGAAAACATTGTTGGGGTAAAACCTCAAGGGAAAGACCTAGCACCAAATCCAATTTGCCATCTGATCTAACTTCTGGAGGCAGTCAAAATGATCCTTAGAATTCTTCCCTACCTTATTCCTGTGCTGAGATACAGGCTGCTCCAACCTGCTGTAAAATGCTTGATTTCGAGAGTGAGCGAAACTAATGAAAACATTGTTGGGGTAAAACCTAAAGGGAAAGACCTAGCACCAAATCCAATTTGCCATCTGATCTAACTTCTGGAGGCAGTCAAAATGATCCTTAGAATTCTTCCCTACCTTATTCCTGTGCTGAGATACAGGCTGCTCCAACCTGCTGTAAAATGCTTGATTTCGAGAGTGAGCGAAACTAATGAAAACATTGTTGGGGTAAAACCTAAAGGGAAAGACCTAGCACCAAATCCAATTTGCCATCTGATCTAATTTCTGGAGGCAGTCAAAATGATCCTTAGAATTCTTCCCTACCTTATTCCTGTGCTGAGATACAGGCTGCTCCAACCTGCTGTAAAATGCTTGATTTCGAGAGTGAGCGAAACTAATGAAAACATTGTTGGGGTAAAACCTAAAGGGAAAGACCTAGCACCAAATCCAATTTGCCATCTGATCTAACTTCTGGAGGCAGTCAAAATGATCCTTAGAATTCTTCCCTACCTTATTCCTGTGCTGAGATACAGGCTGCTCCAACCTGCTGTAAAATGCTTGATTTCGAGAGTGAGCGAAACTAATGAAAACATTGTTGGGGTAAAACCTAAAGGGAAAGACCTAGCACCAAATCCAATTTGCCATCTGATCTAACTTCTGGAGGCAGTCAAAATGATCCTTAGAATTCTTCCCTACCTTATTCCTGTGCTGAGATACAGGCTGCTCCAACCTGCTGTAAAATGCTTGATTTCGAGAGTGAGCGAAACTAATGAAAACATTGTTGGGGTAAAACCTAAAGGGAAAGACCTAGCACCAAATCCAATTTGCCATCTGATCTAACTTCTGGAGGCAGTCAAAATGATCCTTAGAATTCTTCCCTACCTTATTCCTGTGCTGAGATACAGGCTGCTCCAACCTGCTGTAAAATGCTTGATTTCGAGAGTGAGCGAAACTAATGAAAACATTGTTGGGGTAAAACCTAAAGGGAAAGACCTAGCACCAAATCCAATTTGCCATCTGATCTAACTTCTGGAGGCAGTCAAAATGATCCTTAGAATTCTTCCCTACCTTATTCCTGTGCTGAGATACAGGCTGCTCCAACCTGCTGTAAAATGCTTGATTTCGAGAGTGAGCGAAACTAATGAAAACATTGTTGGGGTAAAACCTAAAGGGAAAGACCTAGCACCAAATCCAATTTGCCATCTGATCTAACTTCTGGAGGCAGTCAAAATGATCCTTAGAATTCTTCCCTACCTTATTCCTGTGCTGAGATACAGGCTGCTCCAACCTGCTGTAAAATGCTTGATTTCGAGAGTGAGCGAAACTAATGAAAACATCGTTGGGGTAAAACCTCAAGGGAAAGACCTAGCACCAAATCCAATTTGCCATCTGATCTAACTTCTGGAGGCAGTCAAAATGAGCCTTAGAATTCTTCCCTACCTTATTCCTGTGCTGAGATACAGGCTGCTCCAACCTGCTGTAAAATGCTTGATTTCGAGAGTGAGCGAAACTAATGAAAACATTGTTGGGGTAAAACCTAAAGGGAAAGACCTAGCACCAAATCCAATTTGCCATCTGATCTAACTTCTGGAGGCAGTCAAAATGATCCTTAGAATTCTTCCCTACCTTATTCCTGTGCTGAGATACAGGCTGCTCCAACCTGCTGTAAAATGCTTGATTTCGAGAGTGAGCGAAACTAATGAAAACATTGTTGGGGTAAAACCTAAAGGGAAAGACCTAGCACCAAATCCAATTTGCCATCTGATCTAACTTCTGGAGGCAGTCAAAATGATCCTTAGAATTCTTCCCTACCTTATTCCTGTGCTGAGATACAGGCTGCTCCAACCTGCTGTAAAATGCTTGATTTCGAGAGTGAGCGAAACTAATGAAAACATTGTTGGGGTAAAACCTAAAGGGAAAGACCTAGCACCAAATCCAATTTGCCATCTGATCTAACTTCTGGAGGCAGTCAAAATGATCCTTAGAATTCTTCCCTACCTTATTCCTGTGCTGAGATACAGGCTGCTCCAACCTGCTGTAAAATGCTTGATTTTGAGAGTGAGCGAAACTAATGAAAACATTGTTGGGGTAAAACCTAAAGGGAAAGACCTAGCACCAAATCCAATTTGCCATCTGATCTAACTTCTGGAGGCAGTCAAAATGATCCTTAGAATTCTTCCCTACCTTATTCCTGTGCTGAGATACAGGCTGCTCCAACCTGCTGTAAAATGCTTGATTTCGAGAGTGAGCGAAACTAATGAAAACATTGTTGGGGTAAAACCTAAAGGGAAAGACCTAGCACCAAATTCCATTGGCCATCTGATCTAACTTCTGGAGGCAGTCAAAATGATCCTTAGAATTCTTCCCTACCTTATTCCTGTGCTGAGATACAGGCTGCTCCAACCTGCTGTAAAATGCTTGATTTCGAGAGTGAGCGAAACTAATGAAAACATTGTTGGGGTAAAACCTAAAGGGAAAGACCTAGCACCAAATCCAATTTGCCATCTGATCTAACTTCTGGAGGCAGTCAAAATGATCCTTAGAATTCTTCCCTACCTTATTCCTGTGCTGAGATACAGGCTGCTCCAACCTGCTGTAAAATGCTTGATTTCGAGAGTGAGCGAAACTAATGAAAACATTGTTGGGGTAAAACCTAAAGGGAAAGACCTAGCACCAAATCCAATTTGCCATCTGATCTAACTTCTGGAGGCAGTCAAAATGATCCTTAGAATTCTTCCCTACCTTATTCCTGTGCTGAGATACAGGCTGCTCCAACCTGCTGTAAAATGCTTGATTTCGAGAGTGAGCGAAACTAATGAAAACATTGTTGGGGTAAAACCTAAAGGGAAAGACCTAGCACCAAATCCAATTTGCCATCTGATCTAACTTCTGGAGGCAGTCAAAATGATCCTTAGAATTTTTCCCTACCTTATTCCTGTGCTGAGATACAGGCTGCTCCAACCTGCTGTAAAATGCTTGATTTCGAGAGTGAGCAAAACTAATGAAAACATCGTTGGGGTAAAACCTAAAGGGAAAGACCTAGCACCAAATCCAATTTGCCATCTGATCTAACTTCTGGAGGCAGTCAAAATGATCCTTAGAATTCTTCCCTACCTTATTCCTGTGCTGAGATACAGGCTGCTCCAACCTGCTGTAAAATGCTTGATTTCGAGAGTGAGCGAAACTAATGAAAACATTGTTGGGGTAAAACCTAAAGGGAAAGACCTAGCACCAAATCCAATTTGCCATCTGATCTAACTTCTGGAGGCAGTCAAAATGAGTATTTGAATTCTTCCCTACCTTATTCCTGTGCTGAGATACAGGCTGCTCCAACCTGCTGTAAAATGCTTGATTTCGAGAGTGAGCGAAACTAATGAAAACATTGTTGGGGTAAAACCTAAAGGGAAAGACCTAGCACCAAATCCAATTTGCCATCTGATCTAACTTCTGGAGGCAGTCAAAATGATCCTTAGAATTCTTCCCTACCTTATTCCTGTGCTGAGATACAGGCTGCTCCAACCTGCTGTAAAATGCTTGATTTCGAGAGTGAGCGAAACTAATGAAAACATTGTTGGGGTAAAACCTAAAGGGAAAGACCTAGCACCAAATCCAATTTGCCATCTGATCTAACTTCTGGAGGCAGTCAAAATGAGTATTTGAATTCTTCCCTACCTTATTCCTGTGCTGAGATGCAGGCTGCTCTAACCTGCTGTAAAAATGCTTGATTTCGAGAGTGAGCGAAACTAATGAAAACATTGTTGGGGTAAAACCTAAAGGGAAAGACCTAGCACCAAATCCAATTTGCCATCTGATCTAACTTCTGGAGGCAGTCAAAATGAGTATTTGAATTCTTCCCTACCTTATTCCTGTGCTGAGATACAGGCTGCTCCAACCTGCTGTAAAATGCTTGATTTCGAGAGTGAGCGAAACTAATGAAAACATTGTTGGGGTAAAACCTAAAGGGAAAGACCTAGCACCAAATCCAATTTGCCATCTGATCTAACTTCTGGAGGCAGTCAAAATGATCCTTAGAATTCTTCCCTACCTTATTCCTGTGCTGAGATACAGGCTGCTCCAACCTGCTGTAAAATGCTTGATTTCGAGAGTGAGCGAAACTAATGAAAACATTGTTGGGGTAAAACCTAAAGGGAAAGACCTAGCACCAAATCCAATTTGCCATCTGATCTAACTTCTGGAGGCAGTCAAAATGATCCTTAGAATTCTTCCCTACCTTATTCCTGTGCTGAGATACAGGCTGCTCCAACCTGCTGTAAAATGCTTGATTTCGAGAGTGAGCGAAACTAATGAAAACATTGTTGGGGTAAAACCTAAAGGGAAAGACCTAGCACCAAATCCAATTTGCCATCTGATCTAACTTCTGGAGGCAGTCAAAATGATCCTTAGAATTCTTCCCTACCTTATTCCTGTGCTGAGATACAGGCTGCTCCAACCTGCTGTAAAATGCTTGATTTCGAGAGTGAGCGAAACTAATGAAAACATTGTTGGGGTAAAACCTAAAGGGAAAGACCTAGCACCAAATCCAATTTGCCATCTGATCTAACTTCTGGAGGCAGTCAAAATGAGTATTTGAATTCTTCCCTACCTTATTCCTGTGCTGAGATACAGGCTGCTCCAACCTGCTGTAAAATGCTTGATTTCGAGAGTGAGCGAAACTAATGAAAACATTGTTGGGGTAAAACCTAAAGGGAAAGACCTAGCACCAAATCCAATTTGCCATCTGATCTAACTTCTGGAGGCAGTCAAAATGATCCTTAGAATTCTTCCCTACCTTATTCCTGTGCTGAGATACAGGCTGCTCCAACCTGCTGTAAAATGCTTGATTTCGAGAGGGAGCGAAACTAATGAAAACATTGTTGGGGTAAAACCTAAAGGGAAAGACCTAGCACCAAATCCAATTTGCCATCTGATCTAACTTCTGTAGGCAGTCAAAATGATCCTTAGAATTCTTCCCTACCTTATTCCTGTGCTGAGATACAGGCTGCTCCAACCTGCTGTAAAATGCTTGATTTCGAGAGTGAGCGAAACTAATGAAAACATTGTTGGGGTAAAACCTAAAGGGAAAGACCTAGCACCAAATCCAATTTGCCATCTGATCTAACTTCTGGAGGCAGTCAAAATGATCCTTAGAATTCTTCCCTACCTTATTCCTGTGCTGAGATACAGGCTGCTCCAACCTGCTGTAAAATGCTTGATTTCGAGAGTGAGCGAAACTAATGAAAACATTGTTGGGGTAAAACCTAAAGGGAAAGACCTAGCACCAAATCCAATTTGCCATCTGATCTAACTTCTGGAGGCAGTCAAAATGATCCTTAGAATTCTTCCCTACCTTATTCCTGTGCTGAGATACAGGCTGCTCCAACCTGCTGTAAAATGCTTGATTTCGAGAGTGAGCGAAACTAATGAAAACATTGTTGGGGTAAAACCTAAAGGGAAAGACCTAGCACCAAATCCAATTTGCCATCTGATCTAACTTCTGGAGGCAGTCAAAATGATCCTTAGAATTCTTCCCTACCTTATTCCTGTGCTGAGATACAGGCTGCTCCAACCTGCTGTAAAATGCTTGATTTCGAGAGTGAGCGAAACTAATGAAAACATTGTTGGGGTAAAACCTAAAGGGAAAGACCTAGCACCAAATCCAATTTGCCATCTGATCTAACTTCTGGAGGCAGTCAAAATGAGTATTTGAATTCTTCCCTACCTTATTCCTGTGCTGAGATGCAGGCTGCTCTAACCTGCTGTAAAATGCTTGATTTCGAGAGTGAGCGAAACTAATGAAAACATTGTTGGGGTAAAACCTAAAGGGAAAGACCTAGCACCAAATCCAATTTGCCATCTGATCTAACTTCTGGAGGCAGTCAAAATGAGTATTTGAATTCTTCCCTACCTTATTCCTGTGCTGAGATACAGGCTGCTCCAACCTGCTGTAAAATGCTTGATTTCGAGAGTGAGCGAAACTAATGAAAACATTGTTGGGGTAAAACCTAAAGGGAAAGACCTAGCACCAAATCCAATTTGCCATCTGATCTAACTTCTGGAGGCAGTCAAAATGATCCTTAGAATTCTTCCCTACCTTATTCCTGTGCTGAGATACAGGCTGCTCCAACCTGCTGTAAAATGCTTGATTTCGAGAGTGAGCGAAACTAATGAAAACATCGTTGGGGTAAAACCTAAAGGGAAAGACCTAGCACCAAATCCAATTTGCCATCTGATCTAACTTCTGGAGGCAGTCAAAATGATCCTTAGAATTCTTCCCTACCTTATTCCTGTGCTGAGATACAGGCTGCTCCAACCTGCTGTAAAATGCTTGATTTCGAGAGTGAGCGAAACTAATGAAAACATTGTTGGGGTAAAACCTAAAGGGAAAGACCTAGCACCAAATCCAATTTGCCATCTGATCTAACTTCTGGAGGCAGTCAAAATGATCCTTAGAATTCTTCCCTACCTTATTCCTGTGCTGAGATACAGGCTGCTCCAACCTGCTGTAAAATGCTTGATTTCGAGAGTGAGCGAAACTAATGAAAACATTGTTGGGGTAAAACCTAAAGGGAAAGACCTAGCACCAAATCCAATTTGCCATCTGATCTAACTTCTGGAGGCAGTCAAAATGAGTATTTGAATTCTTCCCTACCTTATTCCTGTGCTGAGATACAGGCTGCTCCAACCTGCTGTAAAATGCTTGATTTCGAGAGTGAGCGAAACTAATGAAAACATTGTTGGGGTAAAACCTAAAGGGAAAGACCTAGCACCAAATCCAATTTGCCATCTGATCTAACTTCTGGAGGCAGTCAAAATGATCCTTAGAATTCTTCCCTACCTTATTCCTGTGCTGAGATACAGGCTGCTCCAACCTGCTGTAAAATGCTTGATTTCGAGAGTGAGCGAAACTAATGAAAACATTGTTGGGGTAAAACCTAAAGGGAAAGACCTAGCACCAAATCCAATTTGCCATCTGATCTAACTTCTGGAGGCAGTCAAAATGATCCTTAGAATTCTTCCCTACCTTATTCCTGTGCTGAGATACAGGCTGCTCCAACCTGCTGTAAAATGCTTGATTTCGAGAGTGAGCGAAACTAATGAAAACATCGTTGGGGTAAAACCTAAAGGGAAAGACCTAGCACCAAATCCAATTTGCCATCTGATCTAACTTCTGGAGGCATTCAAAATGAGTATTTGAATTCTTCCCTACCTTATTCCTGTGCTGAGATACAGGCTGCTCCAACCTGCTGTAAAATGCTTGATTTCGAGAGTGAGCGAAACTAATGAAAACATTGTTGGGGTAAAACCTAAAGGGAAAGACCTAGCACCAAATCCAATTTGCCATCTGATCTAACTTCTGGAGGCAGTCAAAATGATCCTTAGAATTCTTCCCTACCTTATTCCTGTGCTGAGATACAGGCTGCTCCAACCTGCTGTAAAATGCTTGATTTCGAGAGGGAGCGAAACTAATGAAAACATTGTTGGGGTAAAACCTAAAGGGAAAGACCTAGCACCAAATCCAATTTGCCATCTGATCTAACTTCTGTAGGCAGTCAAAATGATCCTTAGAATTCTTCCCTACCTTATTCCTGTGCTGAGATACAGGCTGCTCCAACCTGCTGTAAAATGCTTGATTTCGAGAGTGAGCGAAACTAATGAAAACATCGTTGGGGTAAAACCTAAAGGGAAAGACCTAGCACCAAATCCAATTTGCCATCTGATCTAACTTCTGGAGGCAGTCAAAATGATCCTTAGAATTCTTCCCTACCTTATTCCTGTGCTGAGATACAGGCTGCTCCAACCTGCTGTAAAATGCTTGATTTCGAGAGTGAGCGAAACTAATGAAAACATTGTTGGGGTAAAACCTAAAGGGAAAGACCTAGCACCAAATCCAATTTGCCATCTGATCTAACTTCTGGAGGCAGTCAAAATGATCCTTAGAATTCTTCCCTACCTTATTCCTGTGCTGAGATACAGGCTGCTCCAACCTGCTGTAAAATGCTTGATTTCGAGAGTGAGCGAAACTAATGAAAACATTGTTGGGGTAAAACCTAAAGGGAAAGACCTAGCACCAAATCCAATTTGCCATCTGATCTAACTTCTGGAGGCAGTCAAAATGATCCTTAGAATTCTTCCCTACCTTATTCCTGTGCTGAGATACAGGCTGCTCCAACCTGCTGTAAAATGCTTGATTTCGAGAGTGAGCGAAACTAATGAAAACATTGTTGGGGTAAAACCTAAAGGGAAAGACCTAGCACCAAATCCAATTTGCCATCTGATCTAACTTCTGGAGGCAGTCAAAATGATCCTTAGAATTCTTCCCTACCTTATTCCTGTGCTGAGATACAGGCTGCTCCAACCTGCTGTAAAATGCTTGATTTCGAGAGTGAGCGAAACTAATGAAAACATCGTTGGGGTAAAACCTAAAGGGAAAGACCTAGCACCAAATCCAATTTGCCATCTGATCTAACTTCTGGAGGCAGTCAAAATGATCCTTAGAATTCTTCCCTACCTTATTCCTGTGCTGAGATACAGGCTGCTCCAACCTGCTGTAAAATGCTTGATTTCGAGAGTGAGCGAAACTAATGAAAACATCGTTGGGGTAAAACCTAAAGGGAAAGACCTAGCACCAAATCCAATTTGCCATCTTATCTAACTTCTGGAGGCAGTCAAAATGAGTATTTGAATTCTTCCCTACCTTATTCCTGTGCTGAGATACAGGCTGCTCCAACCTGCTGTAAAATGCTTGATTTCGAGAGTGAGCGAAACTAATGAAATCATCGTTGGGGTAAAACCTAAAGGGAAAGACCTAGCACCAAATCCAATTTGCCATCTGATCTAACTTCTGGAGGCAGTCAAAATGATCCTTAGAATTCTTCCCTACCTTATTCCTGTGCTGAGATACAGGCTGCTCCAACCTGCTGTAAAATGCTTGATTTCGAGAGTGAGCGAAACTAATGAAAACATTGTTGGGGTAAAACCTAAAGGGAAAGACCTAGCACCAAATCCAATTTGCCATCTGATCTAACTTCTGGAGGCAGTCAAAATGAGTATTTGAATTCTTCCCTACCTTATTCCTGTGCTGAGATACAGGCTGCTCCAACCTGCTGTAAAATGCTTGATTTCGAGAGTGAGCGAAACTAATGAAAACATCGTTGGGGTAAAACCTAAAGGGAAAGACCTAGCACCAAATCCAATTTGCCATCTGATCTAACTTCTGGAGGCAGTCAAAATGATCCTTAGAATTCTTCCCTACCTTATTCCTGTGCTGAGATACAGGCTGCTCCAACCTGCTGTAAAATGCTTGATTTCGAGAGTGAGCGAAACTAATGAAAACATCGTTGGGGTAAAACCTAAAGGGAAAGACCTAGCACCAAATCCAATTTGCCATCTGATCTAACTTCTGGAGGCAGTCAAAATGATCCTTAGAATTCTTCCCTACCTTATTCCTGTGCTGAGATACAGGCTGCTCCAACCTGCTGTAAAATGCTTGATTTCGAGAGTGAGCGAAACTAATGAAAACATTGTTGGGGTAAAACCTAAAGGGAAAGACCTAGCACCAAATCCAATTTGCCATCTGATCTAACTTCTGGAGGCAGTCAAAATGATCCTTAGAATTCTTCCCTACCTTATTCCTGTGCTGAGATACAGGCTGCTCCAACCTGCTGTAAAATGCTTGATTTCGAGAGTGAGCGAAACTAATGAAAACATTGTTGGGGTAAAACCTAAAGGGAAAGACCTAGCACCAAATCCAATTTGCCATCTGATCTAACTTCTGGAGGCAGTCAAAATGATCCTTAGAATTCTTCCCTACCTTATTCCTGTGCTGAGATACAGGCTGCTCCAACCTGCTGTAAAATGCTTGATTTCGAGAGTGAGCGAAACTAATGAAAACATTGTTGGGGTAAAACCTAAAGGGAAAGACCTAGCACCAAATCCAATTTGCCATCTGATCTAACTTCTGGAGGCAGTCAAAATGATCCTTAGAATTCTTCCCTACCTTATTCCTGTGCTGAGATACAGGCTGCTCCAACCTGCTGTAAAATGCTTGATTTCGAGAGTGAGCGAAACTAATGAAAACATCGTTGGGGTAAAACCTAAAGGGAAAGACCTAGCACCAAATCCAATTTGCCATCTGATCTAACTTCTGGAGGCAGTCAAAATGAGTATTTGAATTCTTCCCTACCTTATTCCTGTGCTGAGATACAGGCTGCTCCAACCTGCTGTAAAATGCTTGATTTCGAGAGTGAGCGAAACTAATGAAAACATCGTTGGGGTAAAACCTAAAGGGAAAGACCTAGCACCAAATCCAATTTGCCATCTGATCTAACTTCTGGAGGCAGTCAAAATGATCCTTAGAATTCTTCCCTACCTTATTCCTGTGCTGAGATACAGGCTGCTCCAACCTGCTGTAAAATGCTTGATTTCGAGAGTGAGCGAAACTAATGAAAACATCGTTGGGGTAAAACCTAAAGGGAAAGACCTAGCACCAAATCCAATTTGCCATCTGATCTAACTTCTGGAGGCAGTCAAAATGATCCTTAGAATTCTTCCCTACCTTATTCCTGTGCTGAGATACAGGCTGCTCCAACCTGCTGTAAAATGCTTGATTTCGAGAGTGAGCGAAACTAATGAAAACATCGTTGGGGTAAAACCTAAAGGGAAAGACCTAGCACCAAATCCAATTTGCCATCTGATCTAACTTCTGGAGGCAGTCAAAATGATCCTTAGAATTCTTCCCTACCTTATTCCTGTGCTGAGATACAGGCTGCTCCAACCTGCTGTAAAATGCTTGATTTCGAGAGTGAGCAAAACTAATGAAAACATTGTTGGGGTAAAACCTAAAGGGAAAGACCTAGCACCAAATCCAATTTGCCATCTGATCTAACGTCTGGAGGCAGTCAAAATGATCCTTAGAATTCTTCCCTACCTTATTCCTGTGCTGAGATACAGGCTGCTCCAACCTGCTGTAAAATGCTTGATTTCGAGAGTGAGCGAAACTAATGAAAACATCATTGGGGTAAAACCTAAAGGGAAAGACCTAGCACCAAATCCAATTTGCCATCTGATCTAACTTCTGGAGGCAGTCAAAATGATCCTTAGAATTCTTCCCTACCTTATTCCTGTGCTGAGATACAGGCTGCTCCAACCTGCTGTAAAATGCTTGATTTCGAGAGTGAGCGAAACTAATGAAAACATCGTTGGGGTAAAACCTAAAGGGAAAGACCTAGCACCAAATCCAATTTGCCATCTGATCTAACTTCTGGAGGCAGTCAAAATGAGTATTTGAATTCTTCCCTACCTTATTCCTGTGCTGAGATACAGGCTGCTCCAACCTGCTGTAAAATGCTTGATTTCGAGAGTGAGCGAAACTAATGAAAACATTGTTGGGGTAAAACCTAAAGGGAAAGACCTAGCACCAAATCCAATTTGCCATCTGATCTAACTTCTGGAGGCAGTCAAAATGATCCTTAGAATTCTTCCCTACCTTATTCCTGTGCTGAGATACAGGCTGCTCCAACCTGCTGTAAAATGCTTGATTTCGAGAGTGAGCGAAACTAATGAAAACATCGTTGGGGTAAAACCTAAAGGGAAAGACCTAGCACCAAATCCAATTTGCCATCTGATCTAACTTCTGGAGGCAGTCAAAATGATCCTTAGAATTCTTCCCTACCTTATTCCTGTGCTGAGATACAGGCTGCTCCAACCTGCTGTAAAATGCTTGATTTCGAGAGTGAGCGAAACTAATGAAAACATTGTTGGGGTAAAACCTAAAGGGAAAGACCTAGCACCAAATCCAATTTGCCATCTGATCTAACTTCTGGAGGCAGTCAAAATGATCCTTAGAATTCTTCCCTACCTTATTCCTGTGCTGAGATACAGGCTGCTCCAACCTGCTGTAAAATGCTTGATTTCGAGAGTGAGCGAAACTAATGAAAACATCGTTGGGGTAAAACCTAAAGGGAAAGACCTAGCACCAAATCCAATTTGCCATCTGATCTAACTTCTGGAGGCAGTCAAAATGAGTATTTGAATTCTTCCCTACCTTATTCCTGTGCTGAGATACAGGCTGCTCCAACCTGCTGTAAAATGCTTGATTTCGAGAGTGAGCGAAACTAATGAAAACATCGTTGGGGTAAAACCTAAAGGGAAAGACCTAGCACCAAATCCAATTTGCCATCTGATCTAACTTCTGGAGGCAGTCAAAATGATCCTTAGAATTCTTCCCTACCTTATTCCTGTGCTGAGATACAGGCTGCTCCAACCTGCTGTAAAATGCTTGATTTCGAGAGTGAGCGAAACTAATGAAAACATCGTTGGGGTAAAACCTAAAGGGAAAGACCTAGCACCAAATCCAATTTGCCATCTGATCTAACTTCTGGAGGCAGTCAAAATGATCCTTAGAATTCTTCCCTACCTTATTCCTGTGCTGAGATACAGGCTGCTCCAACCTGCTGTAAAATGCTTGATTTCGAGAGTGAGCGAAACTAATGAAAACATCGTTGGGGTAAAACCTAAAGGGAAAGACCTAGCACCAAATCCAATTTGCCATCTGATCTAACTTCTGGAGGCAGTCAAAATGATCCTTAGAATTCTTCCCTACCTTATTCCTGTGCTGAGATACAGGCTGCTCCAACCTGCTGTAAAATGCTTGATTTCGAGAGTGAGCGAAACTAATGAAAACATCGTTGGGGTAAAACCTAAAGGGAAAGACCTAGCACCAAATCCAATTTGCCATCTGATCTAACTTCTGGAGGCAGTCAAAATGAGTATTTGAATTCTTCCCTACCTTATTCCTGTGCTGAGATACAGGCTGCTCCAACCTGCTGTAAAATGCTTGATTTCGAGAGTGAGCGAAACTAATGAAAACATTGTTGGGGTAAAACCTAAAGGGAAAGACCTAGCACCAAATCCAATTTGCCATCTGATCTAACTTCTGGAGGCAGTCAAAATGATCCTTAGAATTCTTCCCTACCTTATTCCTGTGCTGAGATACAGGCTGCTCCAACCTGCTGTAAAATGCTTGATTTCGAGAGTGAGCGAAACTAATGAAAACATTGTTGGGGTAAAACCTAAAGGGAAAGACCTAGCACCAAATCCAATTTGCCATCTGATCTAACTTCTGGAGGCAGTCAAAATGATCCTTAGAATTCTTCCCTACCTTATTCCTGTGCTGAGATACAGGCTGCTCCAACCTGCTGTAAAATGCTTGATTTCGAGAGTGAGCGAAACTAATGAAAACATCGTTGGGGTAAAACCTAAAGGGAAAGACCTAGCACCAAATCCAATTTGCCATCTGATCTAACTTCTGGAGGCAGTCAAAATGATCCTTAGAATTCTTCCCTACCTTATTCCTGTGCTGAGATACAGGCTGCTCCAACCTGCTGTAAAATGCTTGATTTCGAGAGTGAGCGAAACTAATGAAAACATTGTTGGGGTAAAACCTAAAGGGAAAGACCTAGCACGAAATCCAATTTGCCATCTGATCTAACTTCTGGAGGCAGTCAAAATGATCCTTAGAATTCTTCCCTACCTTATTCCTGTGCTGAGATACAGGCTGCTCCAACCTGCTGTAAAATGCTTGATTTCGAGAGTGAGCGAAACTAATGAAAACATTGTTGGGGTAAAACCTAAAGGGAAAGACCTAGCACCAAATCCAATTTGCCATCTGATCTAACTTCTGGAGGCAGTCAAAATGATCCTTAGAATTCTTCCCTACCTTATTCCTGTGCTGAGATACAGGCTGCTCCAACCTGCTGTAAAATGCTTGATTTCGAGAGTGAGCGAAACTAATGAAAACATCGTTGGGGTAAAACCTAAAGGGAAAGACCTAGCACCAAATCCAATTTGCCATCTGATCTAACTTCTGGAGGCAGTCAAAATGAGTATTTGAATTCTTCCCTACCTTATTCCTGTGCTGAGATACAGGCTGCTCCAACCTGCTGTAAAATGCTTGATTTCGAGAGTGAGCGAAACTAATGAAAACATTGTTGGGGTAAAACCTAAAGGGAAAGACCTAGCACCAAATCCAATTTGCCATCTGATCTAACTTCTGGAGGCAGTCAAAATGATCCTTAGAATTCTTCCCTACCTTATTCCTGTGCTGAGATACAGGCTGCTCCAACCTGCTGTAAAATGCTTGATTTCGAGAGTGAGCGAAACTAATGAAAACATCGTTGGGGTAAAACCTAAAGGGAAAGACCTAGCACCAAATCCAATTTGCCATCTGATCTAACTTCTGGAGGCAGTCAAAATGAGTATTTGAATTCTTCCCTACCTTATTCCTGTGCTGAGATACAGGCTGCTCCAACCTGCTGTAAAATGCTTGATTTCGAGAGTGAGCGAAACTAATGAAAACATTGTTGGGGTAAAACCTAAAGGGAAAGACCTAGCACCAAATCCAATTTGCCATCTGATCTAACTTCTGGAGGCAGTCAAAATGATCCTTAGAATTCTTCCCTACCTTATTCCTGTGCTGAGATACAGGCTGCTCCAACCTGCTGTAAAATGCTTGATTTCGAGAGTGAGCGAAACTAATGAAAACATTGTTGGGGTAAAACCTAAAGGGAAAGACCTAGCACCAAATCCAATTTGCCATCTGATCTAACTTCTGGAGGCAGTCAAAATGAGTATTTGAATTCTTCCCTACCTTATTCCTGTGCTGAGATACAGGCTGCTCTAACCTGCTGTAAAATGCTTGATTTCGAGAGTGAGCGAAACTAATGAAAACATTGTTGGGGTAAAACCTAAAGGGAAAGACCTAGCACCAAATCCAATTTGCCATCTGATCTAACTTCTGGAGGCAGTCAAAATGATCCTTAGAATTCTTCCCTACCTTATTCCTGTGCTGAGATACAGGCTGCTCCAACCTGCTGTAAAATGCTTGATTTCGAGAGTGAGCGAAACTAATGAAAACATTGTTGGGGTAAAACCTAAAGGGAAAGACCTAGCACCAAATCCAATTTGCCATCTGATCTAACTTCTGGAGGCAGTCAAAATGATCCTTAGAATTCTTCCCTACCTTATTCCTGTGCTGAGATACAGGCTGCTCCAACCTGCTGTAAAATGCTTGATTTCGAGAGTGAGCGAAACTAATGAAAACATCGTTGGGGTAAAACCTAAAGGGAAAGACCTAGCACCAAATCCAATTTGCCATCTGATCTAACTTCTGGAGGCAGTCAAAATGATCCTTAGAATTCTTCCCTACCTTATTCCTGTGCTGAGATACAGGCTGCTCCAACCTGCTGTAAAATGCTTGATTTCGAGAGTGAGCGAAACTAATGAAAACATTGTTGGGGTAAAACCTAAAGGGAAAGACCTAGCACCAAATCCAATTTGCCATCTGATCTAACTTCTGGAGGCAGTCAAAATGATCCTTAGAATTCTTCCCTACCTTATTCCTGTGCTGAGATACAGGCTGCTCCAACCTGCTGTAAAATGCTTGATTTCGAGAGTGAGCGAAACTAATGAAAACATTGTTGGGGTAAAACCTAAAGGGAAAGACCTAGCACCAAATCCAATTTGCCATCTGATCTAACTTCTGGAGGCAGTCAAAATGATCCTTAGAATTCTTCCCTACCTTATTCCTGTGCTGAGATACAGGCTGCTCCAACCTGCTGTAAAATGCTTGATTTCGAGAGTGAGCGAAACTAATGAAAACATTGTTGGGGTAAAACCTAAAGGGAAAGACCTAGCACCAAATCCAATTTGCCATCTGATCTAACTTCTGGAGGCAGTCAAAATGATCCTTAGAATTCTTCCCTACCTTATTCCTGTGCTGAGATACAGGCTGCTCCAACCTGCTGTAAAATGCTTGATTTCGAGAGTGAGCGAAACTAATGAAAACATCATTGGGGTAAAACCTAAAGGGAAAGACCTAGCACCAAATCCAATTTGCCATCTGATCTAACTTCTGGAGGCAGTCAAAATGATCCTTAGAATTCTTCCCTACCTTATTCCTGTGCTGAGATACAGGCTGCTCCAACCTGCTGTAAAATGCTTGATTTCGAGAGTGAGCGAAACTAATGAAAACATTGTTGGGGTAAAACCTAAAGGGAAAGACCTAGCACCAAATCCAATTTGCCATCTGATCTAACTTCTGGAGGCAGTCAAAATGATCCTTAGAATTCTTCCCTACCTTATTCCTGTGCTGAGATACAGGCTGCTCCAACCTGCTGTAAAATGCTTGATTTCGAGAGTGAGCGAAACTAATGAAAACATTGTTGGGGTAAAACCTAAAGGGAAAGACCTAGCACCAAATCCAATTTGCCATCTGATCTAACTTCTGGAGGCAGTCAAAATGATCCTTAGAATTCTTCCCTACCTTATTCCTGTGCTGAGATACAGGCTGCTCCAACCTGCTGTAAAATGCTTGATTTCGAGAGTGAGCGAAACTAATGAAAACATTGTTGGGGTAAAACCTAAAGGGAAAGACCTAGCACCAAATCCAATTTGCCATCTGATCTAACTTCTGGAGGCAGTCAAAATGATCCTTAGAATTCTTCCCTACCTTATTCCTGTGCTGAGATACAGGCTGCTCCAACCTGCTGTAAAATGCTTGATTTCGAGAGTGAGTGAAACTAATGAAAACATTGTTGGGGTAAAACCTAAAGGGAAAGACCTAGCACCAAATCCAATTTGCCATCTGATCTAACTTCTGGAGGCAGTCAAAATGAGTATTTGAATTCTTCCCTACCTTATTCCTGTGCTGAGATACAGGCTGCTCCAACCTGCTGTAAAATACTTGATTTCGAGAGTGAGCGAAACTAATGAAAACATTGTTGGGGTAAAACCTAAAGGGAAAGACCTAGCACCAAATCCAATTTGCCATCTGATCTAACTTCTGGAGGCAGTCAAAATGATCCTTAGAATTCTTCCCTACCTTATTCCTGTGCTGAGATACAGGCTGCTCCAACCTGCTGTAAAATGCTTGATTTCGAGAGTGAGCGAAACTAATGAAAACATTGTTGGGGTAAAACCTAAAGGGAAAGACCTAGCACCAAATCCAATTTGCCATCTGATCTAACTTCTGGAGGCAGTCAAAATGATCCTTAGAATTCTTCCCTACCTTATTCCTGTGCTGAGATACAGGCTGCTCCAACCTGCTGTAAAATGCTTGATTTCGAGAGTGAGCGAAACTAATGAAAACATTGTTGGGGTAAAACCTAAAGGGAAAGACCTAGCACCAAATCCAATTTGCCATCTGATCTAACTTCTGGAGGCAGTCAAAATGATCCTTAGAATTCTTCCCTACCTTATTCCTGTGCTGAGATACAGGCTGCTCCAACCTGCTGTAAAATGCTTGATTTCGAGAGTGAGCGAAACTAATGAAAACATCGTTGGGGTAAAACCTAAAGGGAAAGACCTAGCACCAAATCCAATTTGCCATCTGATCTAACTTCTGGAGGCAGTCAAAATGATCCTTAGAATTCTTCCCTACCTTATTCCTGTGCTGAGATACAGGCTGCTCCAACCTGCTGTAAAATGCTTGATTTCGAGAGTGAGCGAAACTAATGAAAACATCGTTGGGGTAAAACCTAAAGGGAAAGACCTAGCACCAAATCCAATTTGCCATCTGATCTAACTTCTGGAGGCAGTCAAAATGATCCTTAGAATTCTTCCCTACCTTATTCCTGTGCTGAGATACAGGCTGCTCCAACCTGCTGTAAAATGCTTGATTTCGAGAGTGAGCGAAACTAATGAAAACATTGTTGGGGTAAAACCTAAAGGGAAAGACCTAGCACCAAATCCAATTTGCCATCTGATCTAACTTCTGGAGGCAGTCAAAATGAGTATTTGAATTCTTCCCTACCTTATTCCTGTGCTGAGATACAGGCTGCTCCAACCTGCTGTAAAATGCTTGATTTCGAGAGTGAGCGAAACTAATGAAAACATTGTTGGGGTAAAACCTAAAGGGAAAGACCTAGCACCAAATCCAATTTGCCATCTGATCTAACTTCTGGAGGCAGTCAAAATGATCCTTAGAATTCTTCCCTACCTTATTCCTGTGCTGAGATACAGGCTGCTCCAACCTGCTGTAAAATGCTTGATTTCGAGAGTGAGCGAAACTAATGAAAACATTGTTGGGGTAAAACCTAAAGGGAAAGACCTAGCACCAAATCCAATTTGCCATCTGATCTAACTTCTGGAGGCAGTCAAAATGATCCTTAGAATTCTTCCCTACCTTATTCCTGTGCTGAGATACAGGCTGCTCCAACCTGCTGTAAAATGCTTGATTTCGAGAGTGAGCGAAACTAATGAAAACATTGTTGGGGTAAAACCTAAAGGGAAAGACCTAGCACCAAATCCAATTTGCCATCTGATCTAACTTCTGGAGGCAGTCAAAATGATCCTTAGAATTCTTCCCTACCTTATTCCTGTGCTGAGATACAGGCTGCTCCAACCTGCTGTAAAATGCTTGATTTCGAGAGTGAGCGAAACTAATGAAAACATTGTTGGGGTAAAACCTAAAGGGAAAGACCTAGCACCAAATCCAATTTGCCATCTGATCTAACTTCTGGAGGCAGTCAAAATGATCCTTAGAATTCTTCCCTACCTTATTCCTGTGCTGAGATACAGGCTGCTCCAACCTGCTGTAAAATGCTTGATTTCGAGAGTGAGCGAAACTAATGAAAACATCGTTGGGGTAAAACCTAAAGGGAAAGACCTAGCACCAAATCCAATTTGCCATCTGATCTAACTTCTGGAGGCAGTCAAAATGAGTATTTGAATTCTTCCCTACCTTATTCCTGTGCTGAGATACAGGCTGCTCCAACCTGCTGTAAAATGCTTGATTTCGAGAGTGAGCGAAACTAATGAAAACATTGTTGGGGTAAAACCTAAAGGGAAAGACCTAGCACCAAATCCAATTTGCCATCTGATCTAACTTCTGGAGGCAGTCAAAATGATCCTTAGAATTCTTCCCTACCTTATTCCTGTGCTGAGATACAGGCTGCTCCAACCTGCTGTAAAATGCTTGATTTCGAGAGTGAGCGAAACTAATGAAAACATCGTTGGGGGTAAAACCTAAAGGGAAAGACCTAGCACCAAATCCAATTTGCCATCTGATCTAACTTCTGGAGGCAGTCAAAATGATCCTTAGAATTCTTCCCTACCTTATTCCTGTGCTGAGATACAGGCTGCTCCAACCTGCTGTAAAATGCTTGATTTCGAGAGTGAGCGAAACTAATGAAAACATTGTTGGGGTAAAACCTAAAGGGAAAGACCTAGCACCAAATCCAATTTGCCATCTGATCTAACTTCTGGAGGCAGTCAAAATGAGTATTTGAATTCTTCCCTACCTTATTCCTGTGCTGAGATACAGGCTGCTCCAACCTGCTGTAAAATGCTTGATTTCGAGAGTGAGCGAAACTAATGAAAACATTGTTGGGGTAAAACCTAAAGGGAAAGACCTAGCACCAAATCCAATTTGCCATCTGATCTAACTTCTGGAGGCAGTCAAAATGATCCTTAGAATTCTTCCCTACCTTATTCCTGTGCTGAGATACAGGCTGCTCCAACCTGCTGTAAAATGCTTGATTTCGAGAGTGAGCGAAACTAATGAAAAACATTGTTGGGGTAAAACCTAAAGGGAAAGACCCTAGCACCAAAATCCAATTTGCCATCTGATCTAACTTCTGGAGGCAGTCAAAATGATCCTTAGAATTCTTCCCTACCTTATTCCTGTGCTGAGATACAGGCTGCTCCAACCTGGTGTAAAATGCTTGATTTCGAGAGTGAGCGAAACTAATGAAAACATTGTTGGGGTAAAACCTAAAGGGAAAGACCTAGCACCAAATCCAATTTGCCATCTGATCTAACTTCTGGAGGCAGTCAAAATGATCCTTAGAATTCTTCCCTACCTTATTCCTGTGCTGAGATACAGGCTGCTCCAACCTGCTGTAAAATGCTTGATTTCGAGAGTGAGCGAAACTAATGAAAACATCGTTGGGGTAAAAACCTAAAGGGAAAGACCTAGCACCAAATCCAATTTGCCATCTGATCTAACTTCTGGAGGCAGTCAAAATGATCCTTAGAATTCTTCCCTACCTTATTCCTGTGCTGAGATACAGGCTGCTCCAACCTGCTGTAAAAATGCTTGATTTCGAGAGTGAGCGAAACTAATGAAAAACATTGTTGGGGTAAAACCTAAAGGGAAAAGACCTAGCACCAAATCCAATTTGCCATCTGATCTAACTTCTGGAGGCAGTCAAAATGATCCTAGGAATTCTTCCCTACCTTATTCCTGTGCTGAGATACAGGCTGCTCCAACCTGCTGTAAAATGCTTGATTTCGAGAGTGAGCGAAAACTAATGAAAAACATTGTTGGGGGTAAAACCTAAAGGGAAAGACCTAGCACCAAATCCAATTTGCCCATCTGATCTAACTTCTGGAGGCAGTCAAAATGATCCTTAGAATTCTTCCCTACCTTATTCCTGTGCTGAGATACAGGCTGCTCCAACCTGCTGTAAAATGCTTGATTTCGAGAGTGAGCGAAACTAATGAAAACATTGTTGGGGTAAAACCTAAAGGGAAAGACCTAGCACCAAATCCAATTTGCCATCTGATCTAACTTCTGGAGGCAGTCAAAATGATCCTTAGAATTCTTCCCTACCTTATTCCTGTGCTGAGATACAGGCTGCTCCAACCCTGCTGTAAAATGCTTGATTTCGAGAGTGAGCGAAACTAATGAAAACATTGTTTGGGGTAAAACCTAAAGGGAAAAGACCTAGCACCAAATCCAATTTGCCATCTGATCTAACTTCTGGAGGCAGTCAAAAATGATCCTTAGAATTCTTCCCTACCTTATTCCTGTGCTGAGATACAGGCTGCTCCAACCTGCTGTAAAATGCTTGATTTCGAGAGTGAGCGAAACTAATGAAAACATTGTTGGGGTAAAACCTAAAGGGAAAGACCTAGCACCAAAATCCAATTTGCCATCTGATCTAACTTCTGGAGGCAGTCAAAATGATCCTTAGAATTCTTCCCTACCTTATTCCTGTGCTGAGATACAGGCTGCTCCAACCTGCTGTAAAATGCTTGATTTTCGAGAGTGAGCGAAACTAATGAAAACATCGTTGGGGTAAAACCTAAAGGGAAAGACCTAGCACCAAATCCAATTTGCCATCTGATCTAACTTCTGGAGGCAGTCAAAAATGATCCTTAGAATTCTTCCCTACCTTATTCCTGTGCTGAGATACAGGCTGCTCCAACCTGCTGTAAAATGCTTGATTTCGAGAGTGAGCGAAACTAATGAAAACATTGTTGGGGTAAAACCTAAAGGGAAAGACCTAGCACCAAATCCAATTTGCCATCTGATCTAACTTCTGGAGGCAGTCAAAATGATCCTTAGAATTCTTCCCTACCTTATTCCTGTGCTGAGATACAGGCTGCTCCAACCTGCTGTAAAAATGCTTGATTTCGAGAGTGAGCGAAACTAATGAAAACATTGTTGGGGTAAAACCTAAAGGGAAAGACCTAGCACCAAATCCAATTTGCCATCTGATCTAACTTCTGGAGGCAGTCAAAATGATCCTTAGAATTCTTCCCTACCTTATTCCTGTGCTGAGATACAGGCTGCTCCAACCTGCTGTAAAATGCTTGATTTCGAGAGTGAGCGAAACTAATGAAAACATCGTTGGGGTAAAACCTAAAGGGAAAGACCTAGCACCAAATCCAATTTGCCATCTGATCTAACTTCTGGAGGGCAGTCAAAATGAGTATTTGAATTCTTCCCTACCTTATTCCTGTGCTGAGATACAGGCTGCTCCAACCTGCTGTAAAATGCTTGATTTCGAGAGTGAGCGGGGGTAAAACCTAAAGGGAAAGACCTAGCACCAAATCCAATTTGTCATCTGATCTAACTTCTGGAGGCAGTCAAAATGATCCTTAGAATTCTTCCCTACCTTATTCCTGTGCTGAGATACAGGCTGCTCCAACCTGCTGTAAAATGCTTGATTTCGAGAGTGAGCGAAACTAATGAAAACATTGTTGGGGTAAAACCTAAAGGGAAAGACCTAGCACCAAATCCAATTTGCCATCTGATCTAACTTCTGGAGGCAGTCAAAATGATCCTTAGAATTCTTCCCTACCTTATTCCTGTGCTGAGATACAGGCTGCTCCAACCTGCTGTAAAATGCTTGATTTCGAGAGTGAGCGAAACTAATGAAAACATTGTTGGGGTAAAACCTAAAGGGAAAGACCTAGCACCAAATCCAATTTGCCATCTGATCTAACTTCTGGAGGCAGTCAAAATGAGTATTTGAATTCTTCCCTACCTTATTCCTGTGCTGAGATACAGGCTGCTCTAACCTGCTGTAAAATGCTTGATTTCGAGAGTGAGCGAAACTAATGAAAACATTGTTGGGGTAAAACCTAAAGGGAAAGACCTAGCACCAAATCCAATTTGCCATCTGATCTAACTTCTGGAGGCAGTCAAAATGAGTATTTGAATTCTTTCCTACCTTATTCCTGTGCTGAGATACAGGCTGCTCCAACCTGCTGTAAAATGCTTGATTTCGAGAGTGAGCGAAACTAATGAAAACATTGTTGGGGTAAAACCTAAAGGGAAAGACCTAGCACCAAATCCAATTTGCCATCTGATCTAACTTCTGGAGGCAGTCAAAATGATCCTTAGAATTCTTCCCTACCTTATTCCTGTGCTGAGATACAGGCTGCTCCAACCTGCTGTAAAATGCTTGATTTCGAGAGTGAGCGAAACTAATGAAAACATTGTTGGGGTAAAACCTAAAGGGAAAGACCTAGCACCAAATCCAATTTGCCATCTGATCTAACTTCTGGAGGCAGTCAAAATGATCCTTAGGATTCTTCCCTACCTTATTCCTGTGCTGAGATACAGGCTGCTCCAACCTGCTGTAAAATGCTTGATTTCGAGAGTGAGCGAAACAAATGAAAACATTGTT
This sequence comes from Melanerpes formicivorus, assembly GCF_026170545.1. Taxonomy (NCBI): domain Eukaryota; kingdom Metazoa; phylum Chordata; class Aves; order Piciformes; family Picidae; genus Melanerpes; species Melanerpes formicivorus. The sequence continues at coordinate 33,247 of NW_027142566.1, read as the reverse complement.
GGGGTAAAACCTAAAGGGAAAGACCTAGCACCAAATCCAATTTGCCATCTGATCTAACTTCTGGAGGCAGTCAAAATGAGTATTTGAATTCTTCCCTACCTTATTCCTGTGCTGAGATACAGGCTGCTCCAACCTGCTGTAAAATGCTTGATTTCGAGAGTGAGCGAAACTAATGAAAACATTGTTGGGGTAAAACCTAAAGGGAAAGACCTAGCACCAAATCCAATTTGCCATCTGATCTAACTTCTGGAGGCAGTCAAAATGATCCTTAGAATTCTTCCCTACCTTATTCCTGTGCTGAGATACAGGCTGCTCCAACCTGCTGTAAAATGCTTGATTTCGAGAGTGAGCGAAACTAATGAAAACATTGTTGGGGTAAAACCTAAAGGGAAAGACCTAGCACCAAATCCAATTTGCCATCTGATCTAACTTCTGGAGGCAGTCAAAATGATCCTTAGAATTCTTCCCTACCTTATTCCTGTGCTGAGATACAGGCTGCTCCAACCTGCTGTAAAATGCTTGATTTCGAGAGTGAGCGAAACTAATGAAAACATCGTTGGGGTAAAACCTAAAGGGAAAGACCTAGCACCAAATCCAATTTGCCATCTGATCTAACTTCTGGAGGCAGTCAAAATGATCCTTAGAATTCTTCCCTACCTTATTCCTGTGCTGAGATACAGGCTGCTCCAACCTGCTGTAAAATGCTTGATTTCGAGAGTGAGCGAAACTAATGAAAACATTGTTGGGGTAAAACCTAAAGGGAAAGACCTAGCACCAAATCCAATTTGCCATCTGATCTAACTTCTGGAGGCAGTCAAAATGATCCTTAGAATTCTTCCCTACCTTATTCCTGTGCTGAGATACAGGCTGCTCCAACCTGCTGTAAAATGCTTGATTTCGAGAGTGAGCGAAACTAATGAAAACATCGTTGGGGTAAAACCTAAAGGGAAAGACCTAGCACCAAATCCAATTTGCCATCTGATCTAACTTCTGGAGGCAGTCAAAATGATCCTTAGAATTCTTCCCTACCTTATTCCTGTGCTGAGATACAGGCTGCTCCAACCTGCTGTAAAATGCTTGATTTCGAGAGTGAGCGAAACTAATGAAAACATTGTTGGGGTAAAACCTAAAGGGAAAGACCTAGCACCAAATCCAATTTGCCATCTGATCTAACTTCTGGAGGCAGTCAAAATGATCCTTAGAATTCTTCCCTACCTTATTCCTGTGCTGAGATACAGGCTGCTCCAACCTGCTGTAAAATGCTTGATTTCGAGAGTGAGCGAAACTAATGAAAACATTGTTGGGGTAAAACCTAAAGGGAAAGACCTAGCACCAAATCCAATTTGCCATCTGATCTAACTTCTGGAGGCAGTCAAAATGATCCTTAGAATTCTTCCCTACCTTATTCCTGTGCTGAGATACAGGCTGCTCCAACCTGCTGTAAAATGCTTGATTTCGAGAGTGAGCGAAACTAATGAAAACATCGTTGGGGTAAAACCTAAAGGGAAAGACCTAGCACCAAATCCAATTTGCCATCTGATCTAACTTCTGGAGGCAGTCAAAATGAGTATTTGAATTCTTCCCTACCTTATTCCTGTGCTGAGATACAGGCTGCTCCAACCTGCTGTAAAATGCTTGATTTCGAGAGTGAGCGAAACTAATGAAAACATTGTTGGGGTAAAACCTAAAGGGAAAGACCTAGCACCAAATCCAATTTGCCATCTGATCTAACTTCTGGAGGCAGTCAAAATGATCCTTAGAATTCTTCCCTACCTTATTCCTGTGCTGAGATACAGGCTGCTCCAACCTGCTGTAAAATGCTTGATTTCGAGAGTGAGCGAAACTAATGAAAACATTGTTGGGGTAAAACCTAAAGGGAAAGACCTAGCACCAAATCCAATTTGCCATCTGATCTAACTTCTGGAGGCAGTCAAAATGATCCTTAGAATTCTTCCCTACCTTATTCCTGTGCTGAGATACAGGCTGCTCCAACCTGCTGTAAAATGCTTGATTTCGAGAGTTAGCGAAACTAATGAAAACATCGTTGGGGTAAAACCTAAAGGGAAAGACCTAGCACCAAATCCAATTTGCCATCTGATCTAACTTCTGGAGGCAGTCAAAATGAGTATTTGAATTCTTCCCTACCTTATTCCTGTGCTGAGATACAGGCTGCTCCAACCTGCTGTAAAATGCTTGATTTCGAGAGTGAGCGAAACTAATGAAAACATTGTTGGGGTAAAACCTAAAGGGAAAGACCTAGCACCAAATCCAATTTGCCATCTGATCTAACTTCTGGAGGCAGTCAAAATGAGCCTTAGAATTCTTCCCTACCTTATTCCTGTGCTGAGATACAGGCTGCTCCAACCTGCTGTAAAATGCTTGATTTCGAGAGTGAGCGAATCTAATGAAAACATTGTTGGGGTAAAACCTAAAGGGAAAGACCTAGCACCAAATCCAATTTGCCATCTGATCTAACTTCTGGAGGCAGTCAAAATGAGTATTTGAATTCTTCCCTACCTTATTCCTGTGCTGAGATACAGGCTGCTCTAACCTGCTGTAAAATGCTTGATTTCGAGAGTGAGCGAAACTAATGAAAACATTGTTGGGGTAAAACCTAAAGGGAAAGACCTAGCACCAAATCCAATTTGCCATCTGATCTAACTTCTGGAGGCAGTCAAAATGAGTATTTGAATTCTTCCCTACCTTATTCCTGTGCTGAGATACAGGCTGCTCCAACCTGCTGTAAAATGCTTGATTTCGAGAGTGAGCGAAACTAATGAAAACATTGTTGGGGTAAAACCTAAAGGGAAAGACCTAGCACCAAATCCAATTTGCCATCTGATCTAACTTCTGGAGGCAGTCAAAATGATCCTTAGAATTCTTCCCTACCTTATTCCTGTGCTGAGATACAGGCTGCTCCAACCTGCTGTAAAATGCTTGATTTCGAGAGTGAGCGAAACTAATGAAAACATTGTTGGGGTAAAACCTAAAGGGAAAGACCTAGCACCAAATCCAATTTGCCATCTGATCTAACTTCTGGAGGCAGTCAAAATGAGTATTTGAATTCTTCCTTACCTTATTCCTGTGCTGAGATACAGGCTGCTCCAACCTGCTGTAAAATGCTTGATTTCGAGAGTGAGCGAAACTAATGAAAAACATTGTTGGGGTAAAACCTAAAGGGAAAGACCTAGCACCAAATCCAATTTGCCATCTGATCTAACTTCTGGAGGCAGTCAAAATGATCCTTAGAATTCTTCCCTACCTTATTCCTGTGCTGAGATACAGGCTGCTCCAACCTGCTGTAAAATGCTTGATTTCGAGAGTGAGCGAAACTAATGAAAACATTGTTGGGGTAAAACCTAAAGGGAAAGACCTAGCACCAAATCCAATTTGCCATCTGATCTAACTTCTGGAGGCAGTCAAAATGATCCTTAGAATTCTTCCCTACCTTATTCCTGTGCTGAGATACAGGCTGCTCCAACCTGCTGTAAAATGCTTGATTTCGAGAGTGAGCGAAACTAATGAAAACATTGTTGGGGTAAAACCTAAAGGGAAAGACCTAGCACCAAATCCAATTTGCCATCTGATCTAACTTCTGGAGGCAGTCAAAATGATCCTTAGAATTCTTCCCTACCTTATTCCTGTGCTGAGATACAGGCTGCTCCAACCTGCTGTAAAATGCTTGATTTCGAGAGTGAGCGAAACTAATGAAAACATTGTTGGGGTAAAACCTAAAGGGAAAGACCTAGCACCAAATCCAATTTGCCATCTGATCTAACTTCTGGAGGCAGTCAAAATGATCCTTAGAATTCTTCCCTACCTTATTCCTGTGCTGAGATACAGGCTGCTCCAACCTGCTGTAAAATGCTTGATTTCGAGAGTGAGCGAAACTAATGAAAACATTGTTGGGGTAAAACCTAAAGGGAAAGACCTAGCACCAAATCCAATTTGCCATCTGATCTAACTTCTGGAGGCAGTCAAAATGATCCTTAGAATTCTTCCCTACCTTATTCCTGTGCTGAGATACAGGCTGCTCCAACCTGCTGTAAAATGCTTGATTTCGAGAGTGAGCGAAACTAATGAAAACATCGTTGGGGTAAAACCTAAAGGGAAAGACCTAGCACCAAATCCAATTTGCCATCTGATCTAACTTCTGGAGGCAGTCAAAATGATCCTTAGAATTCTTCCCTACCTTATTCCTGTGCTGAGATACAGGCTGCTCCAACCTGCTGTAAAATGCTTGATTTCGAGAGTGAGCGAAACTAATGAAAACATTGTTGGGGTAAAACCTAAAGGGAAAGACCTAGCACCAAATCCAATTTGCCATCTGATCTAACTTCTGGAGGCAGTCAAAATGATCCTTAGAATTCTTCCCTACCTTATTCCTGTGCTGAGATACAGGCTGCTCCAACCTGCTGTAAAATGCTTGATTTCGAGAGTGAGCGAAACTAATGAAAACATTGTTGGGGTAAAACCTAAAGGGAAAGACCTAGCACCAAATCCAATTTGCCATCTGATCTAACTTCTGGAGGCAGTCAAAATGAGTATTTGAATTCTTCCCTACCTTATTCCTGTGCTGAGATACAGGCTGCTCCAACCTGCTGTAAAATGCTTGATTTCGAGAGTGAGCGAAACTAATGAAAACATTGTTGGGGTAAAACCTAAAGGGAAAGACCTAGCACCAAATCCAATTTGCCATCTGATCTAACTTCTGGAGGCAGTCAAAATGATCCTTAGAATTCTTCCCTACCTTATTCCTGTGCTGAGATACAGGCTGCTCCAACCTGCTGTAAAATGCTTGATTTCGAGAGTGAGCGAAACTAATGAAAACATTGTTGGGGTAAAACCTAAAGGGAAAGACCTAGCACCAAATCCAATTTGCCATCTGATCTAACTTCTGGAGGCAGTCAAAATGATCCTTAGAATTCTTCCCTACCTTATTCCTGTGCTGAGATACAGGCTGCTCCAACCTGCTGTAAAATGCTTGATTTCGAGAGTGAGCGAAACTAATGAAAACATTGTTGGGGTAAAACCTAAAGGGAAAGACCTAGCACCAAATCCAATTTGCCATCTGATCTAACTTCTGGAGGCAGTCCAAATGATCCTTAGAATTCTTCCCTACCTTATTCCTGTGCTGAGATACAGGCTGCTCCAACCTGCTGTAAAATGCTTGATTTCGAGAGTGAGCGAAACTAATGAAAACATCGTTGGGGTAAAACCTAAAGGGAAAGACCTAGCACCAAATCCAATTTGCCATCTGATCTAACTTCTGGAGGCAGTCAAAATGAGTATTTGAATTCTTCCCTACCTTATTCCTGTGCTGAGATACAGGCTGCTCCAACCTGCTGTAAAATGCTTGATTTCGAGAGTGAGCGAAACTAATGAAAACATTGTTGGGGTAAAACCTAAAGGGAAAGACCTAGCACCAAATCCAATTTGCCATCTGATCTAACTTCTGGAGGCAGTCAAAATGATCCTTAGAATTCTTCCCTACCTTATTCCTGTGCTGAGATACAGGCTGCTCCAACCTGCTGTAAAATGCTTGATTTCGAGAGTGAGCGAAACTAATGAAAACATCGTTGGGGTAAAACCTAAAGGGAAAGACCTAGCACCAAATCCAATTTGCCATCTGATCTAACTTCTGGAGGCAGTCAAAATGATCCTTAGAATTCTTCCCTACCTTATTCCTGTGCTGAGATACAGGCTGCTCCAACCTGCTGTAAAATGCTTGATTTCGAGAGTGAGCGAAACTAATGAAAACATTGTTGGGGTAAAACCTAAAGGGAAAGACCTAGCACCAAATCCAATTTGCCATCTGATCTAACTTCTGGAGGCAGTCAAAATGAGTATTTGAATTCTTCCCTACCTTATTCCTGTGCTGAGATACAGGCTGCTCCAACCTGCTGTAAAATGCTTGATTTCGAGAGTGAGCGAAACTAATGAAAACATCGTTGGGGTAAAACCTAAAGGGAAAGACCTAGCACCAAATCCAATTTGCCATCTGATCTAACTTCTGGAGGCAGTCAAAATGATCCTTAGAATTCTTCCCTACCTTATTCCTGTGCTGAGATACAGGCTGCTCCAACCTGCTGTAAAATGCTTGATTTTGAGAGTGAGCGAAACTAATGAAAACATTGTTGGGGTAAAACCTAAAGGGAAAGACCTAGCACCAAATCCAATTTGCCATCTGATCTAACTTCTGGAGGCAGTCAAAATGATCCTTAGAATTCTTCCCTACCTTATTCCTGTGCTGAGATACAGGCTGCTCCAACCTGCTGTAAAATGCTTGATTTCGAGAGTGAGCGAAACTAATGAAAACATTGTTGGGGTAAAACCTAAAGGGAAAGACCTAGCACCAAATCCAATTTGCCATCTGATCTAACTTCTGGAGGCAGTCAAAATGAGTATTTGAATTCTTCCCTACCTTATTCCTGTGCTGAGATACAGGCTGCTCCAACCTGCTGTAAAATGCTTGATTTCGAGAGTGAGCGAAACTAATGAAAACATTGTTGGGGTAAAACCTAAAGGGAAAGACCTAGCACCAAATCCAATTTGCCATCTGATCTAACTTCTGGAGGCAGTCAAAATGATCCTTAGAATTCTTCCCTACCTTATTCCTGTGCTGAGATACAGGCTGCTCCAACCTGCTGTAAAATGCTTGATTTCGAGAGTGAGCGAAACTAATGAAAACATTGTTGGGGTAAAACCTAAAGGGAAAGACCTAGCACCAAATCCAATTTGCCATCTGATCTAACTTCTGGAGGCAGTCAAAATGATCCTTAGAATTCTTCCCTACCTTATTCCTGTGCTGAGATACAGGCTGCTCCAACCTGCTGTAAAATGCTTGATTTCGAGAGTGAGCGAAACTAATGAAAACATTGTTGGGGTAAAACCTAAAGGGAAAGACCTAGCACCAAATCCAATTTGCCATCTGATCTAACTTCTGGAGGCAGTCCAAATGATCCTTAGAATTCTTCCCTACCTTATTCCTGTGCTGAGATACAGGCTGCTCCAACCTGCTGTAAAATGCTTGATTTCGAGAGTGAGCGAAACTAATGAAAACATCGTTGGGGTAAAACCTAAAGGGAAAGACCTAGCACCAAATCCAATTTGCCATCTGATCTAACTTCTGGAGGCAGTCAAAATGAGTATTTGAATTCTTCCCTACCTTATTCCTGTGCTGAGATACAGGCTGCTCCAACCTGCTGTAAAATGCTTGATTTCGAGAGTGAGCGAAACTAATGAAAACATTGTTGGGGTAAAACCTAAAGGGAAAGACCTAGCACCAAATCCAATTTGCCATCTGATCTAACTTCTGGAGGCAGTCAAAATGATCCTTAGAATTCTTCCCTACCTTATTCCTGTGCTGAGATACAGGCTGCTCCAACCTGCTGTAAAATGCTTGATTTCGAGAGTGAGCGAAACTAATGAAAACATTGTTGGGGTAAAACCTAAAGGGAAAGACCTAGCACCAAATCCAATTTGCCATCTGATCTAACTTCTGGAGGCAGTCAAAATGAGTATTTGAATTCTTCCCTACCTTATTCCTGTGCTGAGATACAGGCTGCTCCAACCTGCTGTAAAATGCTTGATTTCGAGAGTGAGCGAAACTAATGAAAACATTGTTGGGGTAAAACCTAAAGGGAAAGACCTAGCACCAAATCCAATTTGCCATCTGATCTAACTTCTGGAGGCAGTCAAAATGAGTATTTGAATTCTTCCCTACCTTATTCCTGTGCTGAGATACAGGCTGCTCCAACCTGCTGTAAAATGCTTGATTTCGAGAGTGAGCGAAACTAATGAAAACATTGTTGGGGTAAAACCTAAAGGGAAAGACCTAGCACCAAATCCAATTTGCCATCTGATCTAACTTCTGGAGGCAGTCAAAATGATCCTTAGAATTCTTCCCTACCTTATTCCTGTGCTGAGATACAGGCTGCTCCAACCTGCTGTAAAATGCTTGATTTCGAGAGTGAGCGAAACTAATGAAAACATTGTTGGGGTAAAACCTAAAGGGAAAGACCTAGCACCAAATCCAATTTGCCATCTGATCTAACTTCTGGAGGCAGTCAAAATGATCCTTAGAATTCTTCCCTACCTTATTCCTGTGCTGAGATACAGGCTGCTCCAACCTGCTGTAAAATGCTTGATTTCGAGAGTGAGCGAAACTAATGAAAACATTGTTGGGGTAAAACCTAAAGGGAAAGACCTAGCACCAAATCCAATTTGCCATCTGATCTAACTTCTGGAGGCAGTCAAAATGAGTATTTGAATTCTTCCCTACCTTATTCCTGTGCTGAGATACAGGCTGCTCCAACCTGCTGTAAAATGCTTGATTTCGAGAGTGAGCGAAACTAATGAAAACATTGTTGGGGTAAAACCTAAAGGGAAAGACCTAGCACCAAATCCAATTTGCCATCTGATCTAACTTCTGGAGGCAGTCAAAATGATCCTTAGAATTCTTCCCTACCTTATTCCTGTGCTGAGATACAGGCTGCTCCAACCTGCTGTAAAATGCTTGATTTCGAGAGTGAGCGAAACTAATGAAAACATTGTTGGGGTAAAACCTAAAGGGAAAGACCTAGCACCAAATCCAATTTGCCATCTGATCTAACTTCTGGAGGCAGTCAAAATGATCCTTAGAATTCTTCCCTACCTTATTCCTGTGCTGAGATACAGGCTGCTCCAACCTGCTGTAAAATGCTTGATTTCGAGAGTGAGCGAAACTAATGAAAACATTGTTGGGGTAAAACCTAAAGGGAAAGACCTAGCACCAAATCCAATTTGCCATCTGATCTAACTTCTGGAGGCAGTCAAAATGATCCTTAGAATTCTTCCCTACCTTATTCCTGTGCTGAGATACAGGCTGCTCCAACCTGCTGTAAAATGCTTGATTTCGAGAGTGAGCGAAACTAATGAAAACATTGTTGGGGTAAAACCTAAAGGGAAAGACCTAGCACCAAATCCAATTTGCCATCTGATCTAACTTCTGGAGGCAGTCAAAATGATCCTTAGAATTCTTCCCTACCTTATTCCTGTGCTGAGATACAGGCTGCTCCAACCTGCTGTAAAATGCTTGATTTCGAGAGTGAGCGAAACTAATGAAAACATCGTTGGGGTAAAACCTAAAGGGAAAGACCTAGCACCAAATCCAATTTGCCATCTGATCTAACTTCTGGAGGCAGTCAAAATGATCCTTAGAATTCTTCCCTACCTTATTCCTGTGCTGAGATACAGGCTGCTCCAACCTGCTGTAAAATGCTTGATTTCGAGAGTGAGCGAAACTAATGAAAACATTGTTGGGGTAAAACCTAAAGGGAAAGACCTAGCACCAAATCCAATTTGCCATCTGATCTAACTTCTGGAGGCAGTCAAAATGAGTATTTGAATTCTTCCCTACCTTATTCCTGTGCTGAGATACAGGCTGCTCCAACCTGCTGTAAAATGCTTGATTTCGAGAGTGAGCGAAACTAATGAAAACATTGTTGGGGTAAAACCTAAAGGGAAAGACCTAGCACCAAATCCAATTTGCCATCTGATCTAACTTCTGGAGGCAGTCAAAATGAGCCTTAGAATTCTTCCCTACCTTATTCCTGTGCTGAGATACAGGCTGCTCCAACCTGCTGTAAAATGCTTGATTTCGAGAGTGAGCGAAACTAATGAAAACATTGTTGGGGTAAAACCTAAAGGGAAAGACCTAGCACCAAATCCAATTTGCCATCTGATCTAACTTCTGGAGGCAGTCAAAATGAGCCTTAGAATTCTTCCCTACCTTATTCCTGTGCTGAGATACAGGCTGCTCCAACCTGCTGTAAAATGCTTGATTTCGAGAGTGAGCGAAACTAATGAAAACATTGTTGGGGTAAAACCTAAAGGGAAAGACCTAGCACCAAATCCAATTTGCCATCTGATCTAACTTCTGGAGGCAGTCAAAATGAGTATTTGAATTCTTCCCTACCTTATTCCTGTGCTGAGATACAGGCTGCTCCAACCTGCTGTAAAATGCTTGATTTCGAGAGTGAGCGAAACTAATGAAAACATTGTTGGGGTAAAACCTAAAGGGAAAGACCTAGCACCAAATCCAATTTGCCATCTGATCTAACTTCTGGAGGCAGTCAAAATGATCCTTAGAATTCTTCCCTACCTTATTCCTGTGCTGAGATACAGGCTGCTCCAACCTGCTGTAAAATGCTTGATTTCGAGAGTGAGCGAAACTAATGAAAACATTGTTGGGGTAAAACCTAAAGGGAAAGACCTAGCACCAAATCCAATTTGCCATCTGATCTAACTTCTGGAGGCAGTCAAAATGATCCTTAGAATTCTTCCCTACCTTATTCCTGTGCTGAGATACAGGCTGCTCCAACCTGCTGTAAAATGCTTGATTTCGAGAGTGAGCGAAACTAATGAAAACATTGTTGGGGTAAAACCTAAAGGGAAAGACCTAGCACCAAATCCAATTTGCCATCTGATCTAACTTCTGGAGGCAGTCAAAATGATCCTTAGAATTCTTCCCTACCTTATTCCTGTGCTGAGATACAGGCTGCTCCAACCTGCTGTAAAATGCTTGATTTCGAGAGTGAGCGAAACTAATGAAAACATTGTTGGGGTAAAACCTAAAGGGAAAGACCTAGCACCAAATCCAATTTGCCATCTGATCTAACTTCTGGAGGCAGTCAAAATGATCCTTAGAATTCTTCCCTACCTTATTCCTGTGCTGAGATACAGGCTGCTCCAACCTGCTGTAAAATGCTTGATTTCGAGAGTGAGCGAAACTAATGAAAACATTGTTGGGGTAAAACCTAAAGGGAAAGACCTAGCACCAAATCCAATTTGCCATCTGATCTAACTTCTGGAGGCAGTCAAAATGATCCTTAGAATTCTTCCCTACCTTATTCCTGTGCTGAGATTACAGGCTGCTCCAACCTGCTGTAAAATGCTTGATTTCGAGAGTGAGCGAAAACTAATGAAACATCGTTGGGGTAAAACCTAAAGGGAAAGACCTAGCACCAAATCCAATTTGCCATCTGATCTAACTTCTGGAGGCAGTCAAAATGATCCTTAGAATTCTTCCCTACCTTATTCCTGTGCTGAGATACAGGCTGCTCCAACCTGCTGTAAAATGCTTGATTTCGAGAGTGAGCGAAACTAATGAAAACATCGTTGGGGTAAAACCTAAAGGGAAAGACCTAGCACCAAATCCAATTTGCCATCTGATCTAACTTCTGGAGGCAGTCAAAATGATCCTTAGAATTCTTCCCTACCTTATTCCTGTGCTGAGATACAGGCTGCTCCAACCTGCTGTAAAATGCTTGATTTCGAGAGTGAGCGAAACTAATGAAAACATTGTTGGGGTAAAACCTAAAGGGAAAGACCTAGCACCAAATCCAATTTGCCATCTGATCTAACTTCTGGAGGCAGTCAAAATGATCCTTAGAATTCTTCCCTACCTTATTCCTGTGCTGAGATACAGGCTGCTCCAACCTGCTGTAAAATGCTTTGATTTCGAGAGTGAGCGAAACTAATGAAAACATTGTTGGGGTAAAACCTAAAGGGAAAGACCTAGCACCAAATCCAATTTGCCATCTGATCTAACTTCTGGAGGCAGTCAAAATGATCCTTAGAATTCTTCCCTACCTTATTCCTGTGCTGAGATACAGGCTGCTCCAACCTGCTGTAAAATGCTTGATTTCGAGAGTGAGCGAAACTAATGAAAACATTGTTGGGGTAAAACCTAAAGGGAAAGACCTAGCACCAAATCCAATTTGCCATCTGATCTAACTTCTGGAGGCAGTCAAAATGAGTATTTGAATTCTTCCCTACCTTATTCCTGTGCTGAGATACAGGCTGCTCCAACCTGCTGTAAAATGCTTGATTTCGAGAGTGAGCGAAACTAATGAAAACATTGTTGGGGTAAAACCTAAAGGGAAAGACCTAGCACCAAATCCAATTTGCCATCTGATCTAACTTCTGGAGGCAGTCAAAATGAGTATTTGAATTCTTCCCTACCTTATTCCTGTGCTGAGATACAGGCTGCTCCAACCTGCTGTAAAATGCTTGATTTCGAGAGTGAGCGAAACTAATGAAAACATTGTTGGGGTAAAACCTAAAGGGAAAGACCTAGCACCAAATCCAATTTGCCATCTGATCTAACTTCTGGAGGCAGTCAAAATGATCCTTAGAATTCTTCCCTACCTTATTCCTGTGCTGAGATACAGGCTGCTCCAACCTGCTGTAAAATGCTTGATTTCGAGACGTGAGCGAAACTAATGAAAACATTGTTGGGGTAAAACCTAAAGGGAAAGACCTAGCACCAAATCCAATTTGCCATCTGATCTAACTTCTGGAGGCAGTCAAAATGATCCTTAGAATTCTTCCCTACCTTATTCCTGTGCTGAGATACAGGCTGCTCCAACCTGCTGTAAAATGCTTGATTTCGAGAGTGAGCGAAACTAATGAAAACATTGTTGGGGTAAAACCTAAAGGGAAAGACCTAGCACCAAATCCAATTTGCCATCTGATCTAACTTCTGGAGGCAGTCAAAATGATCCTTAGAATTCTTCCCTACCTTATTCCTGTGCTGAGATACAGGCTGCTCCAACCTGCTGTAAAATGCTTGATTTCGAGAGTGAGCGAAACTAATGAAAACATTGTTGGGGTAAAACCTAAAGGGAAAGACCTAGCACCAAATCCAATTTGCCATCTGATCTAACTTCTGGAGGCAGTCAAAATGATCCTTAGAATTCTTCCCTACCTTATTCCTGTGCTGAGATACAGGCTGCTCCAACCTGCTGTAAAATGCTTGATTTCGAGAGTGAGCGAAACTAATGAAAACATTGTTGGGGTAAAACCTAAAGGGAAAGACCTAGCACCAAATCCAATTTGCCATCTGATCTAACTTCTGGAGGCAGTCAAAATGATCCTTAGAATTCTTCCCTACCTTATTCCTGTGCTGAGATACAGGCTGCTCCAACCTGCTGTAAAATGCTTGATTTCGAGAGTGAGCGAAACTAATGAAAACATTGTTGGGGTAAAACCTAAAGGGAAAGACCTAGCACCAAATCCAATTTGCCATCTGATCTAACTTCTGGAGGCAGTCAAAATGATCCTTAGAATTCTTCCCTACCTTATTCCTGTGCTGAGATACAGGCTGCTCCAACCTGCTGTAAAATGCTTGATTTCGAGAGTGAGCGAAACTAATGAAAACATTGTTGGGGTAAAACCTAAAGGGAAAGACCTAGCACCAAATCCAATTTGCCATCTGATCTAACTTCTGGAGGCAGTCAAAATGATCCTTAGAATTCTTCCCTACCTTATTCCTGTGCTGAGATACAGGCTGCTCCAACCTGCTGTAAAATGCTTGATTTCGAGAGTGAGCGAAACTAATGAAAACATTGTTGGGGTAAAACCTAAAGGGAAAGACCTAGCACCAAATCCAATTTGCCATCTGATCTAACTTCTGGAGGCAGTCAAAATGATCCTTAGAATTCTTCCCTACCTTATTCCTGTGCTGAGATACAGGCTGCTCCAACCTGCTGTAAAATGCTTGATTTCGAGAGTGAGCGAAACTAATGAAAACATTGTTGGGGTAAAACCTAAAGGGAAAGACCTAGCACCAAATCCAATTTGCCATCTGATCTAACTTCTGGAGGCAGTCAAAATGATCCTTAGAATTCTTCCCTACCTTATTCCTGTGCTGAGATACAGGCTGCTCCAACCTGCTGTAAAATGCTTGATTTCGAGAGTGAGCGAAACTAATGAAAACATTGTTGGGGTAAAACCTAAAGGGAAAGACCTAGCACCAAATCCAATTTGCCATCTGATCTAACTTCTGGAGGCAGTCAAAATGATCCTTAGAATTCTTCCCTACCTTATTCCTGTGCTGAGATACAGGCTGCTCCAACCTGCTGTAAAATTGCTTGATTTCGAGAGTGAGCGAAACTAATGAAAACATTGTTGGGGTAAAACCTAAAGGGAAAGACCTAGCACCAAATCCAATTTGCCATCTGATCTAACTTCTGGAGGCAGTCAAAATGATCCTTAGAATTCTTCCCTACCTTATTCCTGTGCTGAGATACAGGCTGCTCCAACCTGCTGTAAAATGCTTGATTTCGAGAGTGAGCGAAACTAATGAAAACATTGTTGGGGTAAAACCTAAAGGGAAAGACCTAGCACCAAATCCAATTTGCCATCTGATCTAACTTCTGGAGGCAGTCAAAATGATCCTTAGAATTCTTCCCTACCTTATTCCTGTGCTGAGATACAGGCTGCTCCAACCTGCTGTAAAATGCTTGATTTCGAGAGTGAGCGAAACTAATGAAAACATTGTTGGGGTAAAACCTAAAGGGAAAGACCTAGCACCAAATCCAATTTGCCATCTGATCTAACTTCTGGAGGCAGTCAAAATGATCCTTAGAATTCTTCCCTACCTTATTCCTGTGCTGAGATACAGGCTGCTCCAACCTGCTGTAAAATGCTTGATTTCGAGAGTGAGCGAAACTAATGAAAACATTGTTGGGGTAAAACCTAAAGGGAAAGACCTAGCACCAAATCCAATTTGCCATCTGATCTAACTTCTGGAGGCAGTCAAAATGATCCTTAGAATTCTTCCCTACCTTATTCCTGTGCTGAGATACAGGCTGCTCCAACCTGCTGTAAAATGCTTGATTTCGAGAGTGAGCGAAACTAATGAAAACATTGTTGGGGTAAAACCTAAAGGGAAAGACCTAGCACCAAATCCAATTTGCCATCTGATCTAACTTCTGGAGGCAGTCAAAATGATCCTTAGAATTCTTCCCTACCTTATTCCTGTGCTGAGATACAGGCTGCTCCAACCTGCTGTAAAATGCTTGATTTCGAGAGTGAGCGAAACTAATGAAAACATTGTTGGGGTAAAACCTAAAGGGAAAGACCTAGCACCAAATCCAATTTGCCATCTGATCTAACTTCTGGAGGCAGTCAAAATGATCCTTAGAATTCTTCCCTACCTTATTCCTGTGCTGAGATACAGGCTGCTCCAACCTGCTGTAAAATGCTTGATTTCGAGAGTGAGCGAAACTAATGAAAACATTGTTGGGGTAAAACCTAAAGGGAAAGACCTAGCACCAAATCCAATTTGCCATCTGATCTAACTTCTGGAGGCAGTCCAAATGATCCTTAGAATTCTTCCCTACCTTATTCCTGTGCTGAGATACAGGCTGCTCCAACCTGCTGTAAAATGCTTGATTTCGAGAGTGAGCGAAACTAATGAAAACATCGTTGGGGTAAAACCTAAAGGGAAAGACCTAGCACCAAATCCAATTTGCCATCTGATCTAACTTCTGGAGGCAGTCAAAATGAGTATTTGAATTCTTCCCTACCTTATTCCTGTGCTGAGATACAGGCTGCTCCAACCTGCTGTAAAATGCTTGATTTCGAGAGTGAGCGAAACTAATGAAAACATTGTTGGGGTAAAACCTAAAGGGAAAGACCTAGCACCAAATCCAATTTGCCATCTGATCTAACTTCTGGAGGCAGTCAAAATGATCCTTAGAATTCTTCCCTACCTTATTCCTGTGCTGAGATACAGGCTGCTCCAACCTGCTGTAAAATGCTTGATTTCGAGAGTGAGCGAAACTAATGAAAACATTGTTGGGGTAAAACCTAAAGGGAAAGACCTAGCACCAAATCCAATTTGCCATCTGATCTAACTTCTGGAGGCAGTCAAAATGAGTATTTGAATTCTTCCCTACCTTATTCCTGTGCTGAGATACAGGCTGCTCCAACCTGCTGTAAAATGCTTGATTTCGAGAGTGAGCGAAACTAATGAAAACATTGTTGGGGTAAAACCTAAAGGGAAAGACCTAGCACCAAATCCAATTTGCCATCTGATCTAACTTCTGGAGGCAGTCAAAATGAGTATTTGAATTCTTCCCTACCTTATTCCTGTGCTGAGATACAGGCTGCTCCAACCTGCTGTAAAATGCTTGATTTCGAGAGTGAGCGAAACTAATGAAAACATTGTTGGGGTAAAACCTAAAGGGAAAGACCTAGCACCAAATCCAATTTGCCATCTGATCTAACTTCTGGAGGCAGTCAAAATGATCCTTAGAATTCTTCCCTACCTTATTCCTGTGCTGAGATACAGGCTGCTCCAACCTGCTGTAAAATGCTTGATTTCGAGAGTGAGCGAAACTAATGAAAACATTGTTGGGGTAAAACCTAAAGGGAAAGACCTAGCACCAAATCCAATTTGCCATCTGATCTAACTTCTGGAGGCAGTCAAAATGATCCTTAGAATTCTTCCCTACCTTATTCCTGTGCTGAGATACAGGCTGCTCCAACCTGCTGTAAAATGCTTGATTTCGAGAGTGAGCGAAACTAATGAAAACATTGTTGGGGTAAAACCTAAAGGGAAAGACCTAGCACCAAATCCAATTTGCCATCTGATCTAACTTCTGGAGGCAGTCAAAATGATCCTTAGAATTCTTCCCTACCTTATTCCTGTGCTGAGATACAGGCTGCTCCAACCTGCTGTAAAATGCTTGATTTCGAGAGTGAGCGAAACTAATGAAAACATTGTTGGGGTAAAAACCTAAAGGGAAAGACCTAGCACCAAATCCAATTTGCCATCTGATCTAACTTCTGGAGGCAGTCAAAATGATCCTTAGAATTCTTCCCTACCTTATTCCTGTGCTGAGATACAGGCTGCTCCAACCTGCTGTAAAATGCTTGATTTCGAGAGTGAGCGAAACTAATGAAAACATTGTTGGGGTAAAACCTAAAGGGAAAGACCTAGCACCAATCCAATTTGCCATCTGATCTAACTTCTGGAGGCAGTCAAAATGATCCTTAGAATTCTTCCCTACCTTATTCCTGTGCTGAGATACAGGTGGCTGCTCCAACCTGCTGTAAAATGCTTGATTTCGAGAGTGAGCGAAACTAATGAAAACATTGTTGGGGTAAAACCTAAAGGGAAAGACCTAGCACCAAATCCAATTTGCCATCTGATCTAACTTCTGGAGGCAGTCAAAATGATCCTTAGAATTCTTCCCTACCTTATTCCTGTGCTGAGATACAGGCTGCTCCAACCTGCTGTAAAATGCTTGATTTCGAGAGTGAGCGAAACTAATGAAAACATTGTTGGGGTAAAACCTAAAGGGAAAGACCTAGCACCAAATCCAATTTGCCATCTGATCTAACTTCTGGAGGCAGTCAAAATGATCCTTAGAATTCTTCCCCTACCTTATTCCTGTGCTGAGATACAGGCTGCTCCAACCTGCTGTAAAATGCTTGATTTCGAGAGTGAGCGAAACTAATGAAAACATTGTTGGGGTAAAACCTAAAGGGAAAGACCTAGCACCAAATCCAATTTGCCATCTGATCTAACTTTCTGGAGGCAGTCAAAATGATCCTTAGAATTCTTCCCTACCTTATTCCTGTGCTGAGATACAGGCTGCTCCAACCTGCTGTAAAATGCTTGATTTCGAGAGTGAGCGAAACTAATGAAAACATTGTTGGGGTAAAACCTAAAGGGAAAGACCTAGCACCAAATCCAATTTGCCATCTGATCTAACTTCTGGAGGCAGTCAAAATGATCCTTAGAATTCTTCCCTACCTTATTCCTGTGCTGAGATACAGGCTGCTCCAACCTGCTGTAAAATGCTTGATTTCGAGAGTGAGCGAAACTAATGAAAACATTGTTGGGGTAAAACCTAAAGGGAAAGACCTAGCACCAAATCCAATTTGCCATCTGATCTAACTTCTGGAGGCAGTCAAAATGATCCTTAGAATTCTTCCCTACCTTATTCCTGTGCTGAGATACAGGCTGCTCCAACCTGCTGTAAAATGCTTGATTTCGAGAGTGAGCGAAACTAATGAAAACATTGTTGGGGTAAAACCTAAAGGGAAAGACCTAGCACCAAATCCAATTTGCCATCTGATCTAACTTCTGGAGGCAGTCCAAATGATCCTTAGAATTCTTCCCTACCTTATTCCTGTGCTGAGATACAGGCTGCTCCAACCTGCTGTAAAATGCTTGATTTCGAGAGTGAGCGAAACTAATGAAAACATCGTTGGGGTAAAACCTAAAGGGAAAGACCTAGCACCAAATCCAATTTGCCATCTGATCTAACTTCTGGAGGCAGTCAAAATGAGTATTTGAATTCTTCCCTACCTTATTCCTGTGCTGAGATACAGGCTGCTCCAACCTGCTGTAAAATGCTTGATTTCGAGAGTGAGCGAAACTAATGAAAACATTGTTGGGGTAAAACCTAAAGGGAAAGACCTAGCACCAAATCCAATTTGCCATCTGATCTAACTTCTGGAGGCAGTCAAAATGATCCTTAGAATTCTTCCCTACCTTATTCCTGTGCTGAGATACAGGCTGCTCCAACCTGCTGTAAAATGCTTGATTTCGAGAGTGAGCGAAACTAATGAAAACATTGTTGGGGTAAAACCTAAAGGGAAAGACCTAGCACCAAATCCAATTTGCCATCTGATCTAACTTCTGGAGGCAGTCAAAATGAGTATTTGAATTCTTCCCTACCTTATTCCTGTGCTGAGATACAGGCTGCTCCAACCTGCTGTAAAATGCTTGATTTCGAGAGTGAGCGAAACTAATGAAAACATTGTTGGGGTAAAACCTAAAGGGAAAGACCTAGCACCAAATCCAATTTGCCATCTGATCTAACTTCTGGAGGCAGTCAAAATGATCCTTAGAATTCTTCCCTACCTTATTCCTGTGCTGAGATACAGGCTGCTCCAACCTGCTGTAAAATGCTTGATTTCGAGAGTGAGCGAAACTAATGAAAACATTGTTGGGGTAAAACCTAAAGGGAAAGACCTAGCACCAAATCCAATTTGCCATCTGATCTAACTTCTGGAGGCAGTCAAAATGATCCTTAGAATTCTTCCCTACCTTATTCCTGTGCTGAGATACAGGCTGCTCCAACCTGCTGTAAAATGCTTGATTTCGAGAGTGAGCGAAACTAATGAAAACATTGTTGGGGTAAAACCTAAAGGGAAAGACCTAGCACCAAATCCAATTTGCCATCTGATCTAACTTCTGGAGGCAGTCAAAATGATCCTTAGAATTCTTCCCTACCTTATTCCTGTGCTGAGATACAGGCTGCTCCAACCTGCTGTAAAATGCTTGATTTCGAGAGTGAGCGAAACTAATGAAAACATTGTTGGGGTAAAACCTAAAGGGAAAGACCTAGCACCAAATCCAATTTGCCATCTGATCTAACTTCTGGAGGCAGTCAAAATGAGTATTTGAATTCTTCCCTACCTTATTCCTGTGCTGAGATACAGGCTGCTCCAACCTGCTGTAAAATGCTTGATTTCGAGAGTGAGCGAAACTAATGAAAACATTGTTGGGGTAAAACCTAAAGGGAAAGACCTAGCACCAAATCCAATTTGCCATCTGATCTAACTTCTGGAGGCAGTCAAAATGATCCTTAGAATTCTTCCCTACCTTATTCCTGTGCTGAGATACAGGCTGCTCCAACCTGCTGTAAAATGCTTGATTTCGAGAGTGAGCGAAACTAATGAAAACATTGTTGGGGTAAAACCTAAAGGGAAAGACCTAGCACCAAATCCAATTTGCCATCTGATCTAACTTCTGGAGGCAGTCAAAATGATCCTTAGAATTCTTCCCTACCTTATTCCTGTGCTGAGATACAGGCTGCTCCAACCTGCTGTAAAATGCTTGATTTCGAGAGTGAGCGAAACTAATGAAAACATTGTTGGGGTAAAACCTAAAGGGAAAGACCTAGCACCAAATCCAATTTGCCATCTGATCTAACTTCTGGAGGCAGTCAAAATGAGTATTTGAATTCTTCCCTACCTTATTCCTGTGCTGAGATACAGGCTGCTCCAACCTGCTGTAAAATGCTTGATTTCGAGAGTGAGCGAAACTAATGAAAACATTGTTGGGGTAAAACCTAAAGGGAAAGACCTAGCACCAAATCCAATTTGCCATCTGATCTAACTTCTGGAGGCAGTCAAAATGATCCTTAGAATTCTTCCCTACCTTATTCCTGTGCTGAGATACAGGCTGCTCCAACCTGCTGTAAAATGCTTGATTTCGAGAGTGAGCGAAACTAATGAAAACATCGTTGGGGTAAAACCTAAAGGGAAAGACCTAGCACCAAATCCAATTTGCCATCTGATCTAACTTCTGGAGGCAGTCAAAATGATCCTTAGAATTCTTCCCTACCTTATTCCTGTGCTGAGATACAGGCTGCTCCAACCTGCTGTAAAATGCTTGATTTCGAGAGTGAGCGAAACTAATGAAAACATTGTTGGGGTAAAACCTAAAGGGAAAGACCTAGCACCAAATCCAATTTGCCATCTGATCTAACTTCTGGAGGCAGTCAAAATGAGTATTTGAATTCTTCCCTACCTTATTCCTGTGCTGAGATACAGGCTGCTCCAACCTGCTGTAAAATGCTTGATTTCGAGAGTGAGCGAAACTAATGAAAACATTGTTGGGGTAAAACCTAAAGGGAAAGACCTAGCACCAAATCCAATTTGCCATCTGATCTAACTTCTGGAGGCAGTCAAAATGAGCCTTAGAATTCTTCCCTACCTTATTCCTGTGCTGAGATACAGGCTGCTCCAACCTGCTGTAAAATGCTTGATTTCGAGAGTGAGCGAAACTAATGAAAACATCGTTGGGGTAAAACCTAAAGGGAAAGACCTAGCACCAAATCCAATTTGCCATCTGATCTAACTTCTGGAGGCAGTCAAAATGATCCTTAGAATTCTTCCCTACCTTATTCCTGTGCTGAGATACAGGCTGCTCCAACCTGCTGTAAAATGCTTGATTTCGAGAGTGAGCGAAACTAATGAAAACATTGTTGGGGTAAAACCTAAAGGGAAAGACCTAGCACCAAATCCAATTTGCCATCTGATCTAACTTCTGGAGGCAGTCAAAATGAGTATTTGAATTCTTCCCTACCTTATTCCTGTGCTGAGATACAGGCTGCTCCAACCTGCTGTAAAATGCTTGATTTCGAGAGTGAGCGAAACTAATGAAAACATTGTTGGGGTAAAACCTAAAGGGAAAGACCTAGCACCAAATCAAATTTGCCATCTGATCTAACTTCTGGAGGCCGTCAAAATGAGTATTTGAATTCTTCCCTACCTTATTCCTGTGCTGAGATACAGGCTGCTCCAACCTGCTGTAAAATGCTTGATTTCGAGAGTGAGCGAAACTAATGAAAACATTGTTGGGGTAAAACCTAAAGGGAAAGACCTAGCACCAAATCCAATTTGCCATCTGATCTAACTTCTGGAGGCAGTCAAAATGATCCTTAGAATTCTTCCCTACCTTATTCCTGTGCTGAGATACAGGCTGCTCCAACCTGCTGTAAAATGCTTGATTTCGAGAGTGAGCGAAACTAATGAAAACATTGTTGGGGTAAAACCTAAAGGGAAAGACCTAGCACCAAATCCAATTTGCCATCTGATCTAACTTCTGGAGGCAGTCAAAATGATCCTTAGAATTCTTCCCTACCTTATTCCTGTGCTGAGATACAGGCTGCTCCAACCTGCTGTAAAATGCTTGATTTCGAGAGTGAGCGAAACTAATGAAAACATTGTTGGGGTAAAACCTAAAGGGAAAGACCTAGCACCAAATCCAATTTGCCATCTGATCTAACTTCTGGAGGCAGTCAAAATGATCCTTAGAATTCTTCCCTACCTTATTCCTGTGCTGAGATACAGGCTGCTCCAACCTGCTGTAAAATGCTTGATTTCGAGAGTGAGCGAAACTAATGAAAACATTGTTGGGGTAAAACCTAAAGGGAAAGACCTAGCACCAAATCCAATTTGCCATCTGATCTAACTTCTGGAGGCAGTCAAAATGATCCTTAGAATTCTTCCCTACCTTATTCCTGTGCTGAGATACAGGCTGCTCCAACCTGCTGTAAAATGCTTGATTTCGAGAGTGAGCGAAACTAATGAAAACATTGTTGGGGTAAAACCTAAAGGGAAAGACCTAGCACCAAATCCAATTTGCCATCTGATCTAACTTCTGGAGGCAGTCAAAATGATCCTTAGAATTCTTCCCTACCTTATTCCTGTGCTGAGATACAGGCTGCTCCAACCTGCTGTAAAATGCTTGATTTCGAGAGTGAGCGAAACTAATGAAAACATTGTTGGGGTAAAACCTAAAGGGAAAGACCTAGCACCAAATCCAATTTGCCATCTGATCTAACTTCTGGAGGCAGTCAAAATGATCCTTAGAATTCTTCCCTACCTTATTCCTGTGCTGAGATACAGGCTGCTCCAACCTGCTGTAAAATGCTTGATTTCGAGAGTGAGCGAAACTAATGAAAACATTGTTGGGGTAAAACCTAAAGGGAAAGACCTAGCACCAAATCCAATTTGCCATCTGATCTAACTTCTGGAGGCAGTCAAAATGAT
Organism: Melanerpes formicivorus; assembly: GCF_026170545.1. NCBI lineage: Eukaryota > Metazoa > Chordata > Aves > Piciformes > Picidae > Melanerpes > Melanerpes formicivorus. Next base: position 10,837 of record NW_027142566.1, on the reverse strand, counting down.
CCTTAGAATTCTTCCCTACCTTATTCCTGTGCTGAGATACAGGCTGCTCCAACCTGCTGTAAAATGCTTGATTTCGAGAGTGAGCGAAACTAATGAAAACATTGTTGGGGTAAAACCTAAAGGGAAAGACCTAGCACCAAATCCAATTTGCCATCTGATCTAACTTCTGGAGGCAGTCAAAATGATCCTTAGAATTCTTCCCTACCTTATTCCTGTGCTGAGATACAGGCTGCTCCAACCTGCTGTAAAATGCTTGATTTCGAGAGTGAGCGAAACTAATGAAAACATTGTTGGGGTAAAACCTAAAGGGAAAGACCTAGCACCAAATCCAATTTGCCATCTGATCTAACTTCTGGAGGCAGTCAAAATGATCCTTAGAATTCTTCCCTACCTTATTCCTGTGCTGAGATACAGGCTGCTCCAACCTGCTGTAAAATGCTTGATTTCGAGAGTGAGCGAAACTAATGAAAACATTGTTGGGGTAAAACCTAAAGGGAAAGACCTAGCACCAAATCCAATTTGCCATCTGATCTAACTTCTGGAGGCAGTCAAAATGATCCTTAGAATTCTTCCCTACCTTATTCCTGTGCTGAGATACAGGCTGCTCCAACCTGCTGTAAAATGCTTGATTTCGAGAGTGAGCGAACTAATGAAAACATTGTTGGGGTAAAACCTAAAGGGAAAGACCTAGCACCAAATCCAATTTGCCATCTGATCTAACTTCTGGAGGCAGTCAAAATGATCCTTAGAATTCTTCCCTACCTTATTCCTGTGCTGAGATACAGGCTGCTCCAACCTGCTGTAAAATGCTTGATTTCGAGAGTGAGCGAAACTAATGAAAACATCGTTGGGGTAAAACCTAAAGGGAAAGACCTAGCACCAAATCCAATTTGCCATCTGATCTAACTTCTGGAGGCAGTCAAAATGATCCTTAGAATTCTTCCCTACCTTATTCCTGTGCTGAGATACAGGCTGCTCCAACCTGCTGTAAAATGCTTGATTTCGAGAGTGAGCGAAACTAATGAAAACATCGTTGGGGTAAAACCTAAAGGGAAAGACCTAGCACCAAATCCAATTTGCCATCTGATCTAACTTCTGGAGGCAGTCAAAATGATCCTTAGAATTCTTCCCTACCTTATTCCTGTGTTGAGATACAGGCTGCTCCAACCTGCTGTAAAATGCTTGATTTCGAGAGTGAGCGAAACTAATGAAAACATTGTTGGGGTAAAACCTAAAGGGAAAGACCTAGCACCAAATCCAATTTGCCATCTGATCTAACTTCTGGAGGCAGTCAAAATGATCCTTAGAATTCTTCCCTACCTTATTCCTGTGCTGAGATACAGGCTGCTCCAACCTGCTGTAAAATGCTTGATTTCGAGAGTGAGCGAAACTAATGAAAACATTGTTGGGGTAAAACCTAAAGGGAAAGACCTAGCACCAAATCCAATTTGCCATCTGATCTAACTTCTGGAGGCAGTCAAAATGATCCTTAGAATTCTTCCCTACCTTATTCCTGTGCTGAGATACAGGCTGCTCCAACCTGCTGTAAAATGCTTGATTTCGAGAGTGAGCGAAACTAATGAAAACATTGTTGGGGTAAAACCTAAAGGGAAAGACCTAGCACCAAATCCAATTTGCCATCTGATCTAACTTCTGGAGGCAGTCAAAATGATCCTTAGAATTCTTCCCTACCTTATTCCTGTGCTGAGATACAGGCTGCTCCAACCTGCTGTAAAATGCTTGATTTCGAGAGTGAGCGAAACTAATGAAAACATTGTTGGGGTAAAACCTAAAGGGAAAGACCTAGCACCAAATCCAATTTGCCATCTGATCTAACTTCTGGAGGCAGTCAAAATGATCCTTAGAATTCTTCCCTACCTTATTCCTGTGCTGAGATACAGGCTGCTCCAACCTGCTGTAAAATGCTTGATTTCGAGAGTGAGCGAAACTAATGAAAACATTGTTGGGGTAAAACCTAAAGGGAAAGACCTAGCACCAAATCCAATTTGCCATCTGATCTAACTTCTGGAGGCAGTCAAAATGATCCTTAGAATTCTTCCCTACCTTATTCCTGTGCTGAGATACAGGCTGCTCCAACCTGCTGTAAAATGCTTGATTTCGAGAGTGAGCGAAACTAATGAAAACATTGTTGGGGTAAAACCTAAAGGGAAAGACCTAGCACCAAATCCAATTTGCCATCTGATCTAACTTCTGGAGGCAGTCAAAATGATCCTTAGAATTCTTCCCTACCTTATTCCTGTGCTGAGATACAGGCTGCTCCAACCTGCTGTAAAATGCTTGATTTCGAGAGTGAGCGAAACTAATGAAAACATTGTTGGGGTAAAACCTAAAGGGAAAGACCTAGCACCAAATCCAATTTGCCATCTGATCTAACTTCTGGAGGCAGTCAAAATGATCCTTAGAATTCTTCCCTACCTTATTCCTGTGCTGAGATACAGGCTGCTCCAACCTGCTGTAAAATGCTTGATTTCGAGAGTGAGCGAAACTAATGAAAACATTGTTGGGGTAAAACCTAAAGGGAAAGACCTAGCACCAAATCCAATTTGCCATCTGATTTAACTTCTGGAGGCAGTCAAAATGATCCTTAGAATTCTTCCCTACCTTATTCCTGTGCTGAGATACAGGCTGCTCCAACCTGCTGTAAAATGCTTGATTTCGAGAGTGAGCGAAACTAATGAAAACATTGTTGGGGTAAAACCTAAAGGGAAAGACCTAGCACCAAATCCAATTTGCCATCTGATCTAACTTCTGGAGGCAGTCAAAATGATCCTTAGAATTCTTCCCTACCTTATTCCTGTGCTGAGATACAGGCTGCTCCAACCTGCTGTAAAATGCTTGATTTCGAGAGTGAGCGAAACTAATGAAAACATTGTTGGGGTAAAACCTAAAGGGAAAGACCTAGCACCAAATCCAATTTGCCATCTGATCTAACTTCTGGAGGCAGTCAAAATGATCCTTAGAATTCTTCCCTACCTTATTCCTGTGCTGAGATACAGGCTGCTCCAACCTGCTGTAAAATGCTTGATTTCGAGAGTGAGCGAAACTAATGAAAACATTGTTGGGGTAAAACCTAAAGGGAAAGACCTAGCACCAAATCCAATTTGCCATCTGATCTAACTTCTGGAGGCAGTCAAAATGATCCTTAGAATTCTTCCCTACCTTATTCCTGTGCTGAGATACAGGCTGCTCCAACCTGCTGTAAAATGCTTGATTTCGAGAGTGAGCGAAACTAATGAAAACATTGTTGGGGTAAAACCTAAAGGGAAAGACCTAGCACCAAATCCAATTTGCCATCTGATCTAACTTCTGGAGGCAGTCAAAATGATCCTTAGAATTCTTCCCTACCTTATTCCTGTGCTGAGATACAGGCTGCTCCAACCTGCTGTAAAATGCTTGATTTCGAGAGTGAGCGAAACTAATGAAAACATCGTTGGGGTAAAACCTAAAGGGAAAGGACCTAGCACCAAATCCAATTTGCCATCTGATCTAACTTCTGGAGGCAGTCAAAATGATCCTTAGAATTCTTCCCTACCTTATTCCTGTGCTGAGATACAGGCTGCTCCAACCTGCTGTAAAATGCTTGATTTCGAGAGTGAGCGAAACTAATGAAAACATTGTTGGGGTAAAACCTAAAGGGAAAGACCTAGCACCAAATCCAATTTGCCATCTGATCTAACTTCTGGAGGCAGTCAAAATGATCCTTAGAATTCTTCCCTACCTTATTCCTGTGCTGAGATACAGGCTGCTCCAACCTGCTGTAAAATGCTTGATTTCGAGAGTGAGCGAAACTAATGAAAACATTGTTGGGGTAAAACCTAAAGGGAAAGACCTAGCACCAAATCCAATTTGCCATCTGATCTAACTTCTGGAGGCAGTCAAAATGATCCTTAGAATTCTTCCCTACCTTATTCCTGTGTTGAGATACAGGCTGCTCCAACCTGCTGTAAAATGCTTGATTTCGAGAGTGAGCGAAACTAATGAAAACATTGTTGGGGTAAAACCTAAAGGGAAAGACCTAGCACCAAATCCAATTTGCCATCTGATCTAACTTCTGGAGGCAGTCAAAATGATCCTTAGAATTCTTCCCTACCTTATTCCTGTGCTGAGATACAGGCTGCTCCAACCTGCTGTAAAATGCTTGATTTCGAGAGTGAGCGAAACTAATGAAAACATTGTTGGGGTAAAACCTAAAGGGAAAGACCTAGCACCAAATCCAATTTGCCATCTGATCTAACTTCTGGAGGCAGTCAAAATGATCCTTAGAATTCTTCCCTACCTTATTCCTGTGCTGAGATACAGGCTGCTCCAACCTGCTGTAAAATGCTTGATTTCGAGAGTGAGCGAAACTAATGAAAACATTGTTGGGGTAAAACCTAAAGGGAAAGACCTAGCACCAAATCCAATTTGCCATCTGATCTAACTTCTGGAGGCAGTCAAAATGATCCTTAGAATTCTTCCCTACCTTATTCCTGTGCTGAGATACAGGCTGCTCCAACCTGCTGTAAAATGCTTGATTTCGAGAGTGAGCGAAACTAATGAAAACATTGTTGGGGTAAAACCTAAAGGGAAAGACCTAGCACCAAATCCAATTTGCCATCTGATCTAACTTCTGGAGGCAGTCAAAATGATCCTTAGAATTCTTCCCTACCTTATTCCTGTGCTGAGATACAGGCTGCTCCAACCTGCTGTAAAATGCTTGATTTCGAGAGTGAGCGAAACTAATGAAAACATTGTTGGGGTAAAACCTAAAGGGAAAGACCTAGCACCAAATCCAATTTGCCATCTGATCTAACTTCTGGAGGCAGTCAAAATGAGTATTTGAATTCTTCCCTACCTTATTCCTGTGCTGAGATACAGGCTGCTCCAACCTGCTGTAAAATGCTTGATTTCGAGAGTGAGCGAAACTAATGAAAACATTGTTGGGGTAAAACCTAAAGGGAAAGACCTAGCACCAAATCCAATTTGCCATCTGATCTAACTTCTGGAGGCAGTCAAAATGATCCTTAGAATTCTTCCCTACCTTATTCTTGTGCTGAGATACAGGCTGCTCCAACCTGCTGTAAAATGCTTGATTTCGAGAGTGAGCGAAACTAATGAAAACATTGTTGGGGTAAAACCTAAAGGGAAAGACCTAGCACCAAATCCAATTTGCCATCTGATCTAACTTCTGGAGGCAGTCAAAATGATCCTTAGAATTCTTCCCTACCTTATTCCTGTGCTGAGATACAGGCTGCTCCAACCTGCTGTAAAATGCTTGATTTCGAGAGTGAGCGAAACTAATGAAAACATTGTTGGGGTAAAACCTAAAGGGAAAGACCTAGCACCAAATCCAATTTGCCATCTGATCTAACTTCTGGAGGCAGTCAAAATGATCCTTAGAATTCTTCCCTACCTTATTCCTGTGCTGAGATACAGGCTGCTCCAACCTGCTGTAAAATGCTTGATTTCGAGAGTGAGCGAAACTAATGAAAACATTGTTGGGGTAAAACCTAAAGGGAAAGACCTAGCACCAAATCCAATTTGCCATCTGATCTAACTTCTGGAGGCAGTCAAAATGATCCTTAGAATTCTTCCCTACCTTATTCCTGTGCTGAGATACAGGCTGCTCCAACCTGCTGTAAAATGCTTGATTTCGAGAGTGAGCGAAACTAATGAAAACATCGTTGGGGTAAAACCTAAAGGGAAAGACCTAGCACCAAATCCAATTTGCCATCTGATCTAACTTCTGGAGGCAGTCAAAATGATCCTTAGAATTCTTCCCTACCTTATTCCTGTGCTGAGATACAGGCTGCTCCAACCTGCTGTAAAATGCTTGATTTCGAGAGTGAGCGAAACTAATGAAAACATTGTTGGGGTAAAACCTAAAGGGAAAGACCTAGCACCAAATCCAATTTGCCATCTGATCTAACTTCTGGAGGCAGTCAAAATGATCCTTAGAATTCTTCCCTACCTTATTCCTGTGCTGAGATACAGGCTGCTCCAACCTGCTGTAAAATGCTTGATTTCGAGAGTGAGCGAAACTAATGAAAACATTGTTGGGGTAAAACCTAAAGGGAAAGACCTAGCACCAAATCCAATTTGCCATCTGATCTAACTTCTGGAGGCAGTCAAAATGAGCCTTAGAATTCTTCCCTACCTTATTCCTGTGCTGAGATACAGGCTGCTCCAACCTGCTGTAAAATGCTTGATTTCGAGAGTGAGCGAAACTAATGAAAACATTGTTGGGGTAAAACCTAAAGGGAAAGACCTAGCACCAAATCCAATTTGCCATCTGATCTAACTTCTGGAGGCAGTCAAAATGATCCTTAGAATTCTTCCCTACCTTATTCCTGTGCTGAGATACAGGCTGCTCCAACCTGCTGTAAAATGCTTGATTTCGAGAGTGAGCGAAACTAATGAAAACATTGTTGGGGTAAAACCTAAAGGGAAAGACCTAGCACCAAATCCAATTTGCCATCTGATCTAACTTCTGGAGGCTGTCAAAATGAGTATTTGAATTCTTCCCTACCTTATTCTTGTGCTGAGATACAGGCTGCTCCAACCTGCTGTAAAATGCTTGATTTCGAGAGTGAGCGAAACTAATGAAAACATTGTTGGGGTAAAACCTAAAGGGAAAGACCTAGCACCAAATCCAATTTGCCATCTGATCTAACTTCTGGAGGCAGTCAAAATGATCCTTAGAATTCTTCCCTACCTTATTCCTGTGCTGAGATACAGGCTGCTCCAACCTGCTGTAAAATGCTTGATTTCGAGAGTGAGCGAAACTAATGAAAACATTGTTGGGGTAAAACCTAAAGGGAAAGACCTAGCACCAAATCCAATTTGCCATCTGATCTAACTTCTGGAGGCAGTCAAAATGATCCTTAGAATTCTTCCCTACCCTTATTCCTGTGCTGAGATACAGGCTGCTCCAACCTGCTGTAAAATGCTTGATTTCGAGAGTGAGCGAAACTAATGAAAACATTGTTGGGGTAAAACCTAAAGGGAAAGACCTAGCACCAAATCCAATTTGCCATCTGATCTAACTTCTGGAGGCAGTCAAAATGATCCTTAGAATTCTTCCCTACCTTATTCCTGTGCTGAGATACAGGCTGCTCCAACCTGCTGTAAAATGCTTGATTTCGAGAGTGAGCGAAACTAATGAAAACATGTTGGGGTAAAACCTAAAGGGAAAGACCTAGCACCAAATCAATTTGCCATCTGATCTAACTTCTGGAGGCAGTCAAAATGAGTATTTGAATTCTTCCCTGCCTTATTCCTGTGCTGAGATACAGGCTGCTCCAACCTGCTGTAAAATGCTTGATTTCGAGAGTGAGCGAAACTAATGAAAACATTGTTGGGGTAAAACCTAAAGGGAAAGACCTAGCACCAAATCCAATTTGCCATCTGATCTAACTTCTGGAGGCAGTCAAAATGATCCTTAGAATTCTTCCCTACCTTATTCCTGTGCTGAGATACAGGCTGCTCCAACCTGCTGTAAAATGCTTGATTTCGAGAGTGAGCGAAACTAATGAAAACATTGTTGGGGTAAAACCTAAAGGGAAAGACCTAGCACCAAATCCAATTTGCCATCTGATCTAACTTCTGGAGGCAGTCAAAATGATCCTTAGAATTCTTCCCTACCTTATTCCTGTGCTGAGATACAGGCTGCTCCAACCTGCTGTAAAATGCTTGATTTCGAGAGTGAGCGAAACTAATGAAAACATCATTGGGGTAAAACCTAAAGGGAAAGACCTAGCACCAAATCCAATTTGCCATCTGATCTAACTTCTGGAGGCAGTCAAAATGATCCTTAGAATTCTTCCCTACCTTATTCCTGTGCTGAGATACAGGCTGCTCCAACCTGCTGTAAAATGCTTGATTTCGAGAGTGAGCGAAACTAATGAAAACATTGTTGGGGTAAAACCTAAAGGGAAAGACCTAGCACCAAATCCAATTTGCCATCTGATCTAACTTCTGGAGGCAGTCAAAATGATCCTTAGAATTCTTCCCTACCTTATTCCTGTGCTGAGATACAGGCTGCTCCAACCTGCTGTAAAATGCTTGATTTCGAGAGTGAGCGAAACTAATGAAAACATTGTTGGGGTAAAACCTAAAGGGAAAGACCTAGCACCAAATCCAATTTGCCATCTGATCTAACTTCTGGAGGCAGTCAAAATGAGCCTTAGAATTCTTCCCTACCTTATTCCTGTGCTGAGATACAGGCTGCTCCAACCTGCTGTAAAATGCTTGATTTCGAGAGTGAGCGAAACTAATGAAAACATTGTTGGGGTAAAACCTAAAGGGAAAGACCTAGCACCAAATCCAATTTGACATCTGATCTAACTTCTGGAGGCAGTCAAAATGATCCTTAGAATTCTTCCCTACCTTATTCCTGTGCTGAGATACAGGCTGCTCCAACCTGCTGTAAAATGCTTGATTTCGAGAGTGAGCGAAACTAATGAAAACATTGTTGGGGTAAAACCTAAAGGGAAAGACCTAGCACCAAATCCAATTTGCCATCTGATCTAACTTCTGGAGGCTGTCAAAATGAGTATTTGAATTCTTCCCTACCTTATTCTTGTGCTGAGATACAGGCTGCTCCAACCTGCTGTAAAATGCTTGATTTCGAGAGTGAGCGAAACTAATGAAAACATTGTTGGGGTAAAACCTAAAGGGAAAGACCTAGCACCAAATCCAATTTGCCATCTGATCTAACTTCTGGAGGCAGTCAAAATGATCCTTAGAATTCTTCCCTACCTTATTCCTGTGCTGAGATACAGGCTGCTCCAACCTGCTGTAAAATGCTTGATTTCGAGAGTGAGCGAAACTAATGAAAACATTGTTGGGGTAAAACCTAAAGGGAAAGACCTAGCACCAAATCCAATTTGCCATCTGATCTAACTTCTGGAGGCAGTCAAAATGATCCTTAGAATTCTTCCCTACCTTATTCCTGTGCTGAGATACAGGCTGCTCCAACCTGCTGTAAAATGCTTCATTTCGAGAGTGAGCGAAACTAATGAAAACATTGTTGGGGTAAAACCTAAAGGGAAAGACCTAGCACCAAATCCAATTTGCCATCTGATCTAACTTCTGGAGGCAGTCAAAATGATCCTTAGAATTCTTCCCTACCTTATTCCTGTGCTGAGATACAGGCTGCTCCAACCTGCTGTAAAATGCTTGATTTCGAGAGTGAGCGAAACTAATGAAAACATTGTTGGGGTAAAACCTAAAGGGAAAGACCTAGCACCAAATCCAATTTGCCATCTGATCTAACTTCTGGAGGCAGTCAAAATGAGTATTTGAATTCTTCCCTGCCTTATTCCTGTGCTGAGATACAGGCTGCTCCAACCTGCTGTAAAATGCTTGATTTCAAGAGTGAGCGAAACTAATGAAAACATTGTTGGGGTAAAACCTAAAGGGAAAGACCTAGCACCAAATCCAATTTGCCATCTGATCTAACTTCTGGAGGCAGTCAAAATGAGTATTTGAATTCTTCCCTACCTTATTCCTGTGCTGAGATACAGGCTGCTCCAACCTGCTGTAAAATGCTTGATTTCGAGAGTGAGCGAAACTAATGAAAACATTGTTGGGGTAAAACCTAAAGGGAAAGACCTAGCACCAAATCCAATTTGCCATCTGATCTAACTTCTGGAGGCAGTCAAAATGATCCTTAGAATTCTTCCCTACCTTATTCCTGTGCTGAGATACAGGCTGCTCCAACCTGCTGTAAAATGCTTGATTTCGAGAGTGAGCGAAACTAATGAAAACATTGTTGGGGTAAAACCTAAAGGGAAAGACCTAGCACCAAATCCAATTTGCCATCTGATCTAACTTCTGGAGGCTGTCAAAATGAGTATTTGAATTCTTCCCTACCTTATTCTTGTGCTGAGATACAGGCTGCTCCAACCTGCTGTAAAATGCTTGATTTCGAGAGTGAGCGAAACTAATGAAAACATTGTTGGGGTAAAACCTAAAGGGAAAGACCTAGCACCAAATCCAATTTGCCATCTGATCTAACTTCTGGAGGCAGTCAAAATGATCCTTAGAATTCTTCCCTACCTTATTCCTGTGCTGAGATACAGGCTGCTCCAACCTGCTGTAAAATGCTTGATTTCGAGAGTGAGCGAAACTAATGAAAACATTGTTGGGGTAAAACCTAAAGGGAAAGACCTAGCACCAAATCCAATTTGCCATCTGATCTAACTTCTGGAGGCAGTCAAAATGATCCTTAGAATTCTTCCCTACCTTATTCCTGTGCTGAGATACAGGCTGCTCCAACCTGCTGTAAAATGCTTCATTTCGAGAGTGAGCGAAACTAATGAAAACATTGTTGGGGTAAAACCTAAAGGGAAAGACCTAGCACCAAATCCAATTTGCCATCTGATCTAACTTCTGGAGGCAGTCAAAATGAGTATTTGAATTCTTCCCTGCCTTATTCCTGTGCTGAGATACAGGCTGCTCCAACCTGCTGTAAAATGCTTGATTTCAAGAGTGAGCGAAACTAATGAAAACATTGTTGGGGTAAAACCTAAAGGGAAAGACCTAGCACCAAATCCAATTTGCCATCTGATCTAACTTCTGGAGGCAGTCAAAATGAGTATTTGAATTCTTCCCTACCTTATTCCTGTGCTGAGATACAGGCTGCTCCAACCTGCTGTAAAATGCTTGATTTCGAGAGTGAGCGAAACTAATGAAAACATTGTTGGGGTAAAACCTAAAGGGAAAGACCTAGCACCAAATCCAATTTGCCATCTGATCTAACTTCTGGAGGCAGTCAAAATGATCCTTAGAATTCTTCCCTACCTTATTCCTGTGCTGAGATACAGGCTGCTCC